>NW_006408651.1:5222124-5225905 GCF_000296735.1 Chrysochloris asiatica
AGGGTTTTCAAGACTCTACATCTTTACAGGAGCTGACAGTCCCATATTTCTCTCATGGAGTCTCTTGTGGGTTTGAATCGCTGACCTTGAGCTTAGCAATAAAATGTTTAACCCACTGTGCCACCAGGACTCCTATGTGCTTAGTAAATATTAACTGAATGATCATAATCATTTATGATCTGCATATATATTGCCTTAAATATTATACGACACTATAATCTGCTTTAAATATTGCCGTAACTAGTATACTACACTTTCTTCCAAAATGGTAAAGATTCACACCTCAGTCTCTGTGTTCTAGCAGACCTCTCTGCTCTCCTCACTCCACAGTCTGCTTAGCAGTACTCCCTAACAGTTTCATGTCATGCCACACATCTGAAAATGATACTTACACAATTTGCTGTAGTATATAAAAGAGGCTCCAAAAGTCCAAAAGCTATGATTAATATTTCACACTCTTCCTGATGTGACACTGTAGGATAATCATTGGACCACAAGGTCATTTTGAACCACAAGGTTGGAGGTTCAAACCCATCAGTCACTCCTCAGAAATCCTTTACAGGGTCACAATGAATTGGAACCAACTCAACAGCACTTAACATCAACAACATTATCTATATACCCTGTCACCTAGATTGGGAAATTCTGGGGTAGAAAAATACCACTTCAACATTCAAGTCTTATTAAAGAATGACTTTCTCTCTGAATCTTTCCTCCCACTTTTGTAAACTCACAGCAACCTGGAAGACTTCTAAATACTACTCTGAATATTTAATTTATATAGATTCTATAAGATTCAAAACTCCTTTAGAACAGAGAATACATATATCTTACCTATCCTTGAATTCCTATTCCGGGATTCCAATCACATATATGATGATGGCATGTAGCAGAATGGATAATGAACATAAAAAAAGAGACTAGAAAGAATCCAGGAAATCTTATGCCTATTATTCTAATGCTATTAGATTAATGTCCTTCAATCATCATTTTTATAGATGCAAATTGCTTTACAAACTAAGGAAATTCCTTTCATTTCCCCCAAGTCATTTTTCTTAGATGTTGTTGTTATTGTTGTTGTGAAGTGCCGTTGAGTCAGTTCCATCCCAAAGCGACCCTGTATAGGGTTTCCGAGGAGCAGCTGGTGAGCTTGAACAGCAATCTTGCAATTCAAATGGCTTTGCAGTTTGGCACATTAACCCACAGCGCCACACCAAGTTTCCAAAACACATATGACTAAGTACTGACATTTAAAATGATAAATATCCCCTCAAAGCAAAGTATGACTACTCTGTGAAACTGAGTCCTAAATATCCAATAGGCTGTTGTGCTTTTTCCTACCAGAATATTTTCTGTCAATTGATGCATTGAAAATTGGATGTTTCTCATCGCTGAAGGTGAAAATTTTATAAATGCATTGAAAAATATCAACACTTTGGTGCAAGTTATGGCTGAAACAAGTATACCTTTAAAATGATAGGAATGCTCTTGATATGGTGGAAAAGCAGGAACAAGCTGAAGCCACCAAAACAATTATTTCATATTTCAGATGAACTTGACAACAGAATGAGGATGGCCAGAAGTCCTTATCACTCAGAAAATTCTCATTTGGTCCCTGAGGTGCCAGTGAGTATCAAATAGCTAATTCAATTGCATCAGATCCAAGAAACGATAATTTCAGGCAACACTGCTCAATCTTCATCATTTCTTACAGGCTTAACTATGACTGTCAGTTTATTGCTACTGATATAAAATGCCAAGAAATGTTTTATTTGCAATAATTATTATCTCTACTTCTTTATCAAGCTCTGGTGGGTAAATACTCCAGTACCCTCAACTGTAAAATATGCAGATTATACAATCTTGCTTGCTGAAAGTGAAGAAGGCAGACCTAAAATATTTACTGATGAAGATCAAAGAACACAACTTTTGGTATGGATTGCATCTCAATGTAAATAAAACAAAAATCCTCACCAATGGACCAATAGACAATATTCTTAACAACGGAGAAAAAAATTGAAGTTGTGAAGGACTTCATTCTTCTTGGATCAACTATCAACACTCATGGAAGGAGCAGTCAAGAAATCAAAAGATGTATTAGGCAAACCTTCTGCGCAATACCTTTTAAAGTGTTGAAGAGCAAAGATGTCAGCTTGAAGACTAAGGTGTGCCTGACCCAAGCCATGGTATTTTCAATAACCTCATATGCATGCAAAAGCTGGACAGTGAATAAGGAAGACCATAGAAGAATTGATGCTTTTGAGTTATGGTGTTGGAGGAGAATATTGAAAGTGCCGTGGGCTTCCAAAAGAACCAATAGATTCTTTTTGGAAGAAGAAGTGTAGCCAGAGTGCTCCTTGGAGGCCAGGATGGCCAAACTTCATCTCTTATACTTCAGACATATTGTCAGTAGGGACCACTCACTGGAGAAGGATATGTTTGGTAAGGTGGAGGGTCAGATAAAAAGAGGAACGCCCCCAACAAGATGGACTATCAGAGTGGCAGCATCAGTGGGCTCAACTGTGGCAACAATAGTGAGGTTGGCCCAGGATTTGGCAGTGTTTCTTTCTACTGTGCATAACAAGGTTGCTATGAGTCAGTGCTGACTCAATGGCACCTAATAATAACAACAACAACAGGATGACTAAATGCTGTGGCACTCCAGGTTAATGTGCTGGACTGAAAGGTTGGTTTGAACCATGAAGTAGGTGGTTCAGGCTCATCAGCTGCTCCTCAGAAACCCTATACAGGGTTGCTATGAGTTGGAACCAACTCAACAGCACTTAATAACAAGGAGGAGGACTAAATGGGGAAATAGCTATGAAAACTCATGGATTCACACACTGCTAAACATCAGCTAAATCAGAAGCCTATTATCATCCTTCTTCTGGTAGGAATGTAGAATTCTGTGAAAGAATTCTGCAGAAGCTCTGAGGCTTCCTCTGAATATATTAGTGAAAAAGGGATTCCATTAATATATGGCTGGTGATTTTGTACTGTGCCATTTTAGCTCAACTCAAAACTTATGCTTGTTAGAATTTCTTTGCATTATGCTAGGTTAAGATTGGCAACAAGAGCAATTTACATAAACTTTGGAAAGCTGAAATAAGGTAGTAGCCTTTACACTCTAAAGGACTTGAGACACATTGCCACTATTGTGCTGGTTCACCTTCTTGATGTGACTCTCCTGACCAGGCTTACAACTCTCCGCTTCTGGCTAGAGGACTTCCTTCAGCTAATTCAAGTCCCCAATCAGTTTGTCTTTAAGGGGTCCATTTTAACCTCATGGCTACAGCTGGCTTCTTCTCACCTCTACTTTTGGCCCAGCTTTAATTTTTTAAAAGAAAAGGCAGTCTTATAGACCTACAGCAACTTCACACCAAATGCAGAGACAATAGCTTTCCACAAAACCCTTTGCCAGCTTCCAAAATTATGTAAGATCTAATCCTTATAATAAATCCCTCATTTCAGATCACTTATCATATTCACTCTGATTGAACGTGATTGATGCATTTGCATCCTTCTTACTATCTCCTGTAACTTTCCATGGGATACTAAGGAATGAACATGCTGTCCTCTATTACAGGTGGAATGAATTACTGACCACCATAACCATGGGACTCAGGAACGCACAGTCACCAGTGTGTTTGTTCACTTTTGGACCTAACAGCTGGGAGCAGGACCAACAGACCATTTTTTAAATAAAAGAATTGTTTGCTCTTCAATCAAGTGCACCCAATGTGCTCAGATATAAAGGGAGGCAATTCTGAATTCTTCTTAA
>NW_006408651.1:5226624-5228512 GCF_000296735.1 Chrysochloris asiatica
GGCTGGAGGGTTTGAACTGCAGATCTTGTGGTTTGAAGTCCAGTGATTATCCTACAGCACCACACTAGAATATATATGGCTGAAAGCAGAGCATACTAGAAAAATATTTCCTTGGATTTTATTGACTATGCAAAGGCATTTGAGTCTGTGAATCATAACAAATTATGGGCAATATTGTGAAGAATGGGAATTCCAGAACACTTAATTGTGTATCTAGAGAACCTGAATATAAAACCAAGAAAAAATTATTTGAACAGAACAAGGGTATACTGTGTGGTCTAAATTCAGAAAAGGTGTGCAACAGGGTTGTATCATTTCACCATACTTACTTAATCTGTATGTTGAGCAAATTACCCAAGAAACTGAACTCTTTGTATAAAAACATGGCATCAGGATTGGAAGAAGGCTCTTTAACAACCTGTGGCATACAGATGATAGAACTTTCCTTGCTGAAAGCAAAGAGGACTTGAAACAAGGATGAAGATCAAAGCCTTCAGTGTGGAGTACCAGTCAACATAAAGTAGAAAAAGAAATCCTCACAAGTAACATCAGAAGAAACAAAGAAAAGACTAAAGTTGTCAAAGATTTCATTTTATTGGATCCACAATCAATCAAAGCCCATGGAATCAGCAGTTAAGAAATCAAAGGACTCATTGCAATGGGCAAATCTACTGCAAAAGACCTCCTTAAAGTGTTAAAGAGCAAAGATGTCACTTTGAGGACTAAGGTGAGTCTGATCCAAGCCATGATATTTTCAATTGCCTCATATGTATGTGAATGAATAAGGAAGACCAAAGAAATATGGTGTTGGTGAAGAATATTGAATATACAATGAAAACTGAACACATCTATCTTGGAAGAAGTATAACCAGAATGCTCCTTAGAGACAAGGATGACCTTTGTCCCATGTACTTCGGTCATGTTATCAGGAGACACCAGTCCCTGGCAAAGGGCATCATGTTTGGAAAAGTAGGTGGTCAGCAAAACCAAGAGGAAGACCCTCAAGTACATAGACTGACACAGTAGTTGCAACAGTGGGCTCAAACTCATGTATATACAACAATTGTGAGGCTGGCACAGATTGGGCAGTGTTTTGTTTTATTGTACATAGGGTTATTATGAGTCAGAACCAACCTGATGGCACCTAACAGAGCAACATAACACCTCACATGGGCAGTGTATATGCCAATACTCAATACACATATTATATCTTATGTTCCCTGAATTTTTAATCATTTTATTGTGGTGGCAGGAATTACTATAGTGACCATTTTACAGATGAGTGCTGAAATGACTTTCTGTGGTCAATGACAAGTAGAGATGGAACAAAAAGAGCCCAGGTATTCTGTGCCTCAGTTTGAGGGTGTGCAATATATCACAATAACTTCAGAAAGTTATTACTGTACATAAATATCACTTTACAAATATACCTGGGTGTGTCCATGTTCTCCAAGTGGAGTTTACCATATCTGCCTAGTTGTTCCAATCATTGACCAATTTTCAGATAATGAGGGTGAGTATGCTAAAATGAAAGAGAAAGATGGAATCTACCCATCTGACATATCTAAAGATAAGTTTTTATTAACAGCATCTTCAAAGAAACATGGAAACAATTTCTACCACCCTACCAATAAATCCATAGTCCTGGTATAGTGCAGTGGGTAAATGCAATGGACTGAAAAGTCATTTGAACCACAAGGTCGGTGTTTCAGGCCCACCAGCCCCTCCTCAGAAACCCTATACAGGGTCACTATGGGTCAGAACCGACTCAACAGCACTTAACAACATCCTGCAAAAGAAGACATGAAGTACCTTCTAACAGGCCTCTACTCTTAGTTGGTAGTTAGGGACTGAATTATTCCCCATCAAAGATCCTTGCACTGGTAAA
>NW_006408651.1:5246118-5255933 GCF_000296735.1 Chrysochloris asiatica
TACCATGCTCCTGGATAGGAAGACTTAACATTGTGAAAATGTCAATACTGCCCAAAGCAATTTACACATATAATGCAATGCCAATCCAGATTCTAACAACATTCTTCAAAGAGATGGAAAAAAACAATTACAAACTTTATATAGAAAGGAAAGACACCCAGGATAACCACAGCACTGCTTAAGAAGAAGAATAAATTTGGAGGCCTCTCAAACCCTAACTTCAAATTTTACTACTTGGCTACAGTGGTCAAAACAGCTTGGTACTGGTACAATGAAAGATACATAGGTCAATGGAACAGAATTGAGAATCCAGAAATTAACCCAACTACATACAGCCAACTGATTTTCGACAAAGTACCTAAATATATCATATGGGGAGATGATAGTCTCTTCAACAGATGGTGCTGGCAGAACTAGAAAACAATATGCAAAAGATTAAAACAAGACCTTCACCTCACACCTTATACAAAAACCAACTCAACATGGATTAAAGACCTAAATGTGAATCCCAGAAATATGAAGGCCATCAATGAAAAAATAGGGACAGATGTGAGGGCACTAATTCAGGGAATACACAGACTATAAAACATTCTGAAAACTATACAAACAAAAGTAGAAAAAAAAGATGAGTGGGAAATAACGAAAAATTTAAAACTTATATTCATCAGAAGACTTCAGAAGAGTAAAAAGGGAACCCACAGAATGGGAAAAAAAAAAATCTTTTGCTATGATACATCAGACTAGGGACTTATTTCGAAAATATATAGGAAACTACAACACCTTTACAAGAAAAAGACAAATAACTCAATTAAAAAGTGGGCTCAGGACATCAACAGATACTTCACCAAGGAGGATATCAGGCAGCCAACAAACATATGAAGAAATGTTCATGATCACTAGCCATTAGAGAGATGCAAATCAAAACAACAAATCTCACACCAGCAACAACAGCAAAGATCCAAAAAGTAGAGGACAATAAATGCTGGTGGTGATGTGGAGAAAGGGGGATGCTCTTGCCTTTCTGGTTGGAATGCAAAATGGTCCAACCTCTCAGGAAAGCAATATGGCACTTCCTCAGAAGGTTGGAAAATTGAAATACCTTATCATCCAGCAATTCCTCTACTTGGTGTTTACCCACAAGAAATACAAGCCATAACATGAGTAGATACATGCACACCAATGCTCATAGCAGCACTATTTACAATAGCAAAAAGATGGAGACAGCCAAAGTGCCCATCAACTGAAGAATGGATAAACAACCCGTGGTACATACAGACAATGGAATACTATGCTACATTGAAGAATAACAAGGAAGCTGCAAGCCACTGCATAAAATGGATGAACCTTAAGGACATTATGTTGAGTGAAATTAGTCACAAAAGGAGAAATACTACATAGGACCACTACTGTAAAAGACTAAGAAAAAGAACCCCTAGCAAGGTGGGAGGGGATTCTTTGCTGTCTACTGGAATATGGGGGGACAGGTAAGGGATGAGAGGGAAGGGTAGGGATAGACATAGGATAGCTTGGGTGCTAGGGAGGGGGGCAATATACAAGTAGGGGGAGGAGGATAGAAAACAAAGCAGATGGGAGAACAGTTTGGATGAGCTAAGTGGGACACAGGTAAATAATGACATATGCACAGCCTTTGAACACCAGGGCTCTGGGATACAGGGATTGAGATATGGTTGGAATGGCAAAAAGGGGTAAATAATGTTAAGATGCTTGGCTGTCTTATGAATCTTGGTTTCTCTGGCATATCAGTATAAAATAGACACCTGAGGGGAAGAGAAAGGAATGGCCAGAAATATCACCATAGAAAGTTTGTAAGTCCGTCTTTTGCCTATAACTGATTGGAATACCTAAAATGGGGCTGCAAAGTGCCCAATGAAGGAGGCTTCCTGCAGAGCCTCTGCATTACATAAGACCACAGGTGGAATCCTGAACAGCATCCAGAATCTTCAGAGAAGGGAAATTTCCACTGGAAAGGACAAGCAGACCGGCCTGGAGCAGCTAGAAAAACAGAAGATACTTCTTGAAAGAAAGACTGACAGGAAAAATGCAAAACAATAAATATAGGCAGACCAACTGATTACTACAAGAACAAGCAAGTTGCTTGCCCAGGAGACATCAAGGCAAGTGGTCGGGTCCCCTCAGAGCAAAGACCCTTCTAAAACTAAGATTCAATGGGAGTACACGCTCTGATTGGTGACCATGTTCGTCACTGATAAGGGGGAGTGAGGGAAAAAACAGCAATGAAGCTGCGAGCTAAGCCCTCCAACATTCAATAGACTCATGTGAACCCTGGTGGAGACCTGTTTGGCCAGCAGTGTGGCAAGACCTGAGGACTCTTTGTTCCAGAGTCAGTGACATAGTCTCAGAGGACTAAAGTGGAGAGCGAGGCATCCAGCTGGTAAGAAGAGAGGGCATATACATAAGAACACCCACACTTGCAAATAATACCCACTTGACCTGGCTTCAATGACTGGATTATCAGAGCTCAACTAGAAGAAGAAATAAGAGGAAAAAAAGAGTAATCTGATACAATTTGATCAACCTGATATACACCTATGGACACAGAAGCTCAAAAGAGGGAACAAATCTTTACAACAAGAATCATTCCCACCCCCTCCATACACAGAGTAGACAGGGATGGGCATCTTGGACATTGGCTACCCAAAATAGGGGATGGGGGTGCTTCAAAGGTAAGAAGTGACTGGTTTACAAGCTTTCAAGAGGGAATCTAGATCCAGAGGACATGGAGGAAAGCAGAATCTCCACTGAGTAATATCCAATCTGTCTAGGCGGGACTGATGAAAGGAAATGTGGATAGGTCTCTTGTGATACATTAGTGAATAATTGTTATCAGGACTGATTGTGAGGGTTGGAAATGTAAAGTTAGACATTTTTTTAGCAAAAGGAAGGGAGTGGTTGACTTTTCAATTTAGGAGCGGAAGTCCCTGGGACCATCAAGGGAGAAGAGCCTAGAGGAGGACCCTACCCAAAGAAGCAGTGGCGCCAGAGATGGAGGCAGAGACAATGACGTGGAGAGATGGAGCCACTGGGGACTTCAGACCCAGAGAGGGAGAGGGGCTGTGTGCTGACGACCAGGGGGCAGGCTTGTGGGGTATACTCTTCGGTTGGTTGATGATGCATGGAGGGGATTGTAACCATGGCAATGAAACTATATACAATAGAATGAACGTAAAACTAATGTTCTCCCATGTAAACTATCATATAATTCACAATAAAACACTTTTTAATGATATGGAAAAATGCTAAAAATGTAAATTAAACTTGAAAATGTGACCTATCTATAGTCATGCATTCTAAATATCACAAAATATTAAGAAAATATTCTTCCAGTATTGATTCCAATATAATTGGAATACTGATAATAATGAATCACTATTATCTAATTTAGTCAAAAAGTCACACTGACATATGCAGTGCTGAAGTTCAAAGAGATTTCTATTCAATGAATGTAATATGTACAAGATTTAAAATGTAGTCAGATTACAACATTTAGTGAATTAAGATAGAACTCATTTGTCATTATTGAATTGCAAATACAGATTGGCTGTGGATAAAAGAATTCAGAAAAAATATCAAAAACAGAATTATTTGAAATCAATGGACTATATAAAATTTATAAAATGTATTCTAGAATTTACCTTTTTTTTTATGTGCTATACATCTGTATATGTGTAACAGTTACTTACAATTAATATATGCAAGGCTAAGTCAAAAAGTCTATTAGGGTTCCAGTTCACAGATTCATTAGTTTATTTCAAACAAAACATGTTTAGACGTGTCTCTGAAACCAGTGGATGGCTTCAGACAAGTTCTCTCAGTGATACATTTGTCTTAGACTTATTAACACACCTTCAAAATAAGGTACAACCAACCCACTTAAACTTCCACCTCCATGACCCTGAGATCAGGAAAAAAGGATGCCTGACTGCTCTGAAAGTGACCACATTAGATGCTACCGGACAGAGTGGGAGAAAACTATGAAACAAAACTCAAAATCATGATAAAACAAACAGGTTACTGGTTGGATGGAGTCCTGGTGTGGTGCTGTAGTATAAGCACTACAAGGTCAGTTTGAATTGCAAGGCCAATAGTTCAAACTCACCAGCTGCTCCTCAGAATCTCTATAAAGGGTCATTACAAGTCAAAACCGACTCAAAGCAATTGACAGCAAGTGGTTGGCTACAGAATAGTAGAATCCTGAAAATATGGCCATAAGTCACTTTCAGGTGACTTTGAAATTGAATCCACCTGTGTGGCTCAATTTTTAGCCGAACAAAGACAGGTGTGTAAGGGAATAATGTCACTAGTAAGGAATGCACTCCTTAGAATAATCAACCATTTGAGATCAAAGTAACAGTTTTTCCCAAAGACAAATTTCAGAAGACTTAGGAAAGAAAGAGGAATGAAAACAGGAAACACAGTGAGAAAGTGGGAGAAGTCATGTTACATATCATGATCATGAAATACATGGCACATGAAATAGAATGAGCATGAATTGTTGAATGGAAAACTTATTTGCTCTTTATACATGTACTCAATTCACAACAGAAAAAAATTTTATTTAATTTTTTAAAGTAATTAAAAAAGCTCCAATCAAAACAGTATCTTCCATAGTATGCTACCTTGAATAACAAGGAAGCAGCAAGCCACAGCATAACATGGATGAACCTTGAGGACATTATGCTGAATGAAATTAGTCAGTAACAACAGGACAAATATTGCATAAGATCATTGTTGTAAAAGCTTAAGAAAAAATAACCATACTAAAAGGGGAAAAAATAAATCTTTGTTGGTTATTGAAGGGAGGGAGAAAGGGGACGTTATATCACTGGGTAGGGGCTAGACACATCATATTTCTGGTGCTGAGGAGAGCAATACACAAGAAGTGATAGGATAATGGAAGAACAAGGTACATAGGGGAACACTGAGGCAGGTTTGCATGGGCTAAACGGGACAGAGGTAAAAAGTGATGTATGTTCAACCTTGGAACAACAGGGCTCTGTAATATAGAGATTGAGGCATAGTCTAAATGGGTAAAAGGGGAAATAATGTTAAGATACTTGACTGGCTTATGAATCTTGGTTTCCCTTGCCTACTGTAAAATAGACACTTAAGTGGGATAGAAAGGAATATCAGGAAATATGATTACAGAAAGCTTGTAAGCCCATCTTCAGACTACAAATGATTCAAACATATAAAAGGGGTTCTAGAAACTTGCCCAGTGAAATAGGCTTCATGTGCAGTCTTTGTAGTGTATAGGACCCTAGGTGGAATCCTGAGCCCCATCCAGAACCTTCTGAGGTGGGACATTCCTACTTAAAAGGACAAGCAGACCAGCCTGGAACAGGTAGACAAACAGAAGATACTTCTTGAAAGAAAAATAGCAGGAAAAAAACAAAACAAAAAGGTGCAGTCTGATTGGTGACTAAAAGAACAAGCAAGTTATTTGCCGGGGAACCATCAAGATAAACAATCAAGTGCCTTTAGGACAAACCCCCCTCCATGACTGAAACTCAAAGGGAACACATTAGCAGGCACATAAGATTGCTGGTGACCACGTTGGTCAGCTGGTAAGTGGAAGATAAGCAATGAAGATAAGAGCTGAGTTCAACCACATTTCATAGACATCTGTCGCTCTGGAGATAAGAGAGAGAAGAGGAAGGGCTGGTTGGTCCAAAGTGTGGTGAGACCTAAGGACTCCTGAGCTCATAAACAAGGACATAGCCAAGGAGGGTTAGAGCAGAGAATGAAGCATCCAGCAGATATGAAGTGAGGGGAGATGCACAAGAATGCCCAAACCTGTAGATAGTACTCATTCAACCTAGCCTCAATGGCTTGATGATCAGAACTTGAGAGGAAGATAAAAAAAAAAAAAATTTGTGATAAAGGAAACTAGCGTAAATTGCTACTATTTGATAAACTTGACCTTTACTTATAGATGTCGTAGCTCAAAAATACCAACTGCGAGGGAAGGAGTCTTCATATCAAGTATGAATTCTATCCCCTCTGTATGCAGAGTAGATAGGGATGGGCAACTTAGACACTGTCTACTGAAAATGAGGGGGGGAGAATGGCATAAAGTGACTGGCTTACAAGTTTTCAAGAGGGAGTTTAGTTTCAGAGTGTGCAGGGGAAGGCAGAATTCCCACTAAATAGTTTTCATCTTGTTTAGATGTGTCTGGTGAAAGGAGATGGGATTCATATGATTCAATCTGATTCAATAGTGAATAATTGTTATCATGACTAATTACGGTTGTCACAACTATAAAGACAGAAGTTTTGTAACAAAAAATGGGGAAATAGTTAATCTTACAGGCAAGGAACAGAGAACCCTAGGACCATCAAGGGACAAGAGCATGAGTGGAATGTGGGACCCTATCCAGAGAAGCAGCAACACCAGAGATGGAAGCATAGATGAGGACATGGAGAGATAGAGCAGCTGAGGATTCTAGACTCATTGAAAGAGAAAGACTGAGCGCTGGCAGCCAGGAGGCAAACTTGCAGAATGTGCCATTTGGTTGTTTAAATGATTATATATTCCTGAGTGTTTTTGTGTACATCCCCTCCCACCCCACCCCCCAAAACAAAACAAAACAAAAAAACACAGAGGGAATAGAAGCAAATACTGTTGGATGATGATGCACGGAAGAGATTGCAATCATTGCAATGAAACAGTGAGTGTAAAACCAATGTTCTACCATGTAAACTATCACTCAATTCAAAATTAAAACTTAAAATACATTTTAAAAAAAGAACTAATGGACCATGCAAGCCCTAGCCTCCATGACCCTGAGACCAGAACTAGATGGTATCTGGCTACCACTGCTGATCACTTTGAAAGGCATCACAATAGAAGGCCCTGGGTACAGTGGGAGAAAAATGTGGAACAAAACAAAAAATCATAACAAAAGACCAGACTTAAACTGATGTGAGAGACTGGTGGAACCACCAAGACTATGGCCCTTAGATACCTTCAAGCCTGGAATTGAACTCAACCCCACAGTTCTACTTTCAGTCAAACAATAACACCAGGGAGGTATGCACTCCTTAGAACAACCAGCTATATGAGTTCAAAAGGGCAGCATTTGCCTAGGGATAAATCTCAGAAGGCAAGAAGGATTAGGAATGGAAACACAGGGAGGAAATCGGAAGAGTGCTGTTACATAGTGTGGACTGCAGTCAGTGTTACGAATCAAAATGTGTATGAATTGTTGAATGGAAAACTGATTTTCTCTCTAAATTTTCATTCAAATCACAATAACAAGTAAAAAACAAATAAACAAACACAAAATTTCTGAACAATGCCAGCATTTGGATTTTTTAAAACCAAGTAAATTTCTTATTGACAGCAACTTTTAAAAAATTAAAATAAAACAGTAGTTTCCAAAGGGATCTGCTGGGCCTACTAAATTCAAAGCAGAAAAAAATGGCTCAGAAGGATATGGCAACTGTTTTGGGGAGATTTCCAAGGATAGATAGATTTTCTTGAAGGATACAGAACAGTCACTGGGGCTTGTTATGAAGAAGTTTTAAGAAAATGGAAACAGTATTGGTGAGAAAC
This sequence comes from Chrysochloris asiatica, assembly GCF_000296735.1. Classification (NCBI taxonomy): domain Eukaryota; kingdom Metazoa; phylum Chordata; class Mammalia; order Afrosoricida; family Chrysochloridae; genus Chrysochloris; species Chrysochloris asiatica. The sequence continues at coordinate 5,253,716 of NW_006408651.1, forward strand.
AGGCCAGGAAAGTTGCATTAAGGAATTTTTTCCATCACCATAATGTACATGCTCATTCTTTGAGGGTAGCTAGGACTGTTCTATGAAAATTTAATTGGGAGATTTTACCCCATCTACCCTACAGTCCAAATCTTACCATTAAGAATTCTTTTGTTACTAAATCTCAAAGAACATTTTAAAGGAACACAATTTGAATCTCTCAAGAAAACCAAAACTGCAGTTTGAGCTGGTGAAAATAAAAAATGCAGAATTCTTTCAAGAAGGGGTAGAAAGATGGAAACACCATCACCAGAAGTACATTCAAGGGTAAGTCAAAAAGTATTACTACTAGGGTTCCAGTACATACATGCAGAGTTTTAATTTTTTTTAAGAAATGTGTTCAAACATGTCTTTGTTATCAGTGAATGACTGAAAACAAATTCTTTCAGTAATACACTAGTGTCAGTGTTATCAGGGTGCCTTCGAAAAAGAGGATACCTTTTGTGTCACGGGAAAAATACAATTTTGAGGTCAGGGCTAAATATCAAATTTTTAACAAAACTCAAATGGACATTTTCCCAAATCATTCAAGTGTTACAATAATTTTACTGGGATTCTACTCCACATAAAACAATAGTTTTTAGATCGATCAAACATTTTAAAGAAAGACAGAAAGACCTCAACGATGAGTCAATAGAGGGAAGACCATCAGCCTTGATGTATGAAGAAACTGTGGCTGAAGTCCAGAGTCTGGTAAAAGAAGACCATAGAATTACCATTGATGCAACAGTTACTGGGATCTCACATTGTTAACATTTTCCTTTTTTAAGTGAATATCCTGGCCTCAGCAAGGTTTTGGTTGGGTGGATGCCAAAATCATTGTGTGAAGATCAGTTAGCTCTCAATGTTGACCTTTCCATCAGTCTTTTAAGCAAGATTGAAGCTAATTATATGGAATGAATCATAACCAAGAGAGTCTTGGATTTACAAATATGATCCAGAGAGTAAAGTCGAATCAAAACATTAATTTCCAAGGGGATCTGCTGGGCCAGTTAAATTCAATGCAGAAAAATCAGCTCAAAGGGATATGGCAACTGTTTGGGGGACTGTGGTGTTTTAAGATAAGTACTGGACTGCTAACTACAAGGTTGGAGGTCCAAACCCACCAGCCACTTCTCAGAAACCCAATACAGGGTATCTAACAGTTGGAATCAACTCAATGGCAATTAGCAACAACAACAATACTGTTGTATTGAAATCAATTGTCCACCAACCATAAACAAACAAAACAAAACAAAATTTAGAATTATTAGTTCTAGTAAGTGAGATTGGGGAGCCAGAAAAGGAAATAAAGGGGAAAATAATTTTTTTTTAATTCTATACCAGTCTAAACTGGTTCCCTAAGAAAGGCAAGTTAAGAGGAGGCTAAGAAATTTGTTGTATGACATGGAAAATAGATTTTTGTTTGATTCTTTACATCTCACGATATTGAAAAATATTTAAATAGCTTACAGAAATTCATACACCACAATAGGATAAAATATGGACAATAATTCCAAGATGAAGGAATTATCAAAAAGCACAGAAAGTAGGAGTCAGGACTAAAGTTAACCCTGAGATCTTGCATCATTGATAGGAATGGACTGGGAATTCATCTCTACACATGAGAAATTCAGAGATCATTATATAAATATGTGTAAGTCAGTTTTATCAGTCTGGTTTACTAAAACCCTGGGCATTAAATACCTCTTACCCACCTGTGACCATCATTGGAGAAGAAGATGGGAAGCCACCTGCAGAAGGACCTGAAGCCCAAAAGTTCACGGAACTGTTGATCAAATCAGTCCTTCCCTCTGGGGGAGGTTCTGGCTCCTATCAGCTGAACAGATGAACAATTCAGTGTTTTAGGATTTCACACTGAAGTGGTCCTTATGAAAGTCAGAAGACTAGATTAAAGGAGTTATTAAAATCTATCATGGAGTTAGTTCAATGAGTATAGTTCACAGGACGCTCTAGAATCATTCAACAGGCCAGTTACTTACATGTCCAGAGAACATCTCCTTTGATTAAGCTACTCTCTGTAACCTAGAACTCTACCCTTCTTTTCCACCCCAAATCAAATTTTTCTAATCACTTAAGTCCCACCTGAAGTCCCTTTTGCTCCATTATTTGATCACATATTAATTGAGTGAAAGGCTAACCTGATTGCCATGAATAAATATAGCAATTTCCCTCACAA
>NW_006408651.1:5257414-5260918 GCF_000296735.1 Chrysochloris asiatica
AAGATTTCAATTTTTATTCCATCAATTCCTGGTGCCTTTTTCTTTGTCAATTCCTTCAATGAACCTTGGACTTCTTCCTTCAGTATCACTGACTCTTGATCATATGCTATCTCTTGAAATGGTTGAACATCAGCCATTGAATAGGAATGGTGTTGCATTCATTGTCAAAAAGAACATATCCAGATCACTCATGAGGTAACATATCCAGATCCATCATGAGGTACAATGCGGTCTGGATAGGATAATATCCATGTGTCTACAGGGAAGACCAGTTAATACCACTATTATTCAAATTTATGCACCAACCAGTAAAGCCAGTAAGGATAAAATAGAAGAATTCTACCAACTTCTTCAATATGAAATTGATCAAACATGTAATCAAGATGTATTGATCATTACTGGTGATTAGAATGCAAAGGTTGGGAACAAAGGGGAAGAATCAGTAGTTGGAAAATATGGCCTTGGTGATAGAAAGATGCTGGAGATCACGTGATACAATTCTGCAAAATCAATGATTTGTTCATTTCAAATACCTTCTTTAGATGGCATAAGAGAAGATTATACACATGAACCTCACCAGATGGAATACAAAGAAATCAAACTGACTACATCTGCGGAAAGAGACGATAGAAATTCTCCATATCATCAGTCAATATAAGGCCAGGGGCAGATTGTGGAACAGACCATCAATTGCTCATATGCAAATTCAAACTGAAGCTGAAGAAAATGAAGTCAACAAGAGCCAAAATATGACCTTGAATATATCCCCCCTGAATTTAGAGATCATCTGAAGAACAGATTTGATACATTAAACACTATAAACCAAAGACCAGAAGAGTTGTGGGATGACATCAAGGACATCATACCTAAAGAAAGCAAAAAGTCATTAAGAAGACAAGAAAGAAGGAAAAGCTCAAAATGGATGTCAGAAGAGACACTGAAACTTGCTCTCCAGTGTAGAGATGCTAAAGCAAATGTAAGAAATGAGGAGGTACAAGAGCTAAACAGAAAATTTCAAAGGTTAGCTCGAGAAGATAAAGTCAAATATTACAATAAAATGTGCAAATATCTGGAGTCAGAAAACCAAAATGGAAGAAGAGCATGCTCAACATTTCTCAAGCTGGGGGAACTGAAACAAAAATTCAAGCCTCCACTTTCTTTATTCTCTGGGCAAATTATTGAATGATGCAAAAAGCATCAAAAGAAGATGGAAGGAATACACAGAGTCACTGTTAGCAATGTTGTTGTTGTTGTTATATGCCGTGGAGTCGGTTCCAACTCATAGCAACCCTGCACAGGGATTCAGAGGCTGTAAATCTTTACGGGAGCAGAAAGCCTCATCTTTTTCCCACGGAACAGCTGGTAGTTTCGAACTGCTAACCCTGAGGTTCGCAGCCTGATTTGTAGCCACTACACTACCAGAGCTCCTTGCTGTAAGCAATAGGCATTCCTAAATAAATGAGTAAATTACTGAAATGATATAGCAATCTTATAAGCATAGGAAGGAAGTTCTAGGATCACAGCAGAATAAGAAGAATCAACAAGACAGCTCTTTTTAATCCTGAAATACTACATGTTGTATGAACACTACAGGCAGGCCTTGGGAAATTTTTAAAGAAACATATTTCTATTCAAACACTCAGAAACACTATACAGGGTTGCTATGCATAGAAGCCAACTTGACGGCACTTAACAAAAACATATTCTTTAAAAATACATTATACGTAGAATTACTTTCATTTAAGAAAAGAACTGTATCAAAAAACACACTTAGATTTCCACTTATAGTAAAATAGAGTAAATGTACTTTCCTTATTCCTTCTATTAAGTACTACTAAAAACTAAAGTGAAAACAGTGTGTGTCTATGTATAGAGAGATTGATGGATAGATAGATGATAGACAGAAAAAAAGATGATATAAAGATTTACTTTATATGCACAAAAAATAAGAACAAAGGAGAATAAATGAAGACAGACTAGCCACAAACCATCAGAGGTGGAAAATGATACACTGGTGAGTTTCTTGGGTTTTCTATTTGCTTCATATATCCCAAACTTAGAGCTAAAGTAACCTAGAAATACCAATGAGTACAAAATTTGAAAACAACAACAACAACAAAAAAACACCTTTAAATCTCTTTAGTCAAAGTACCAAGAAGTGTAGCAAAATATAAAACTTTTCGATATTAACCGTTTTACTCCAATCAAATAACACACACATACAAATACCAAAAAACTATGGCCTCACCACCTCCCACACCAGCAAAGGTCAAGTGCTAAACCCAGACTTCCACTCTCATGAAGCTATGGTAAGGCACCTCAATATTCCCAATGAGGTGATATCAGAAAAGGCCAAATAGGGAACCAGAATTTTCTTACTTGTCATTCTTTTAAAATAATTCCACCTCTATAATGTCAGCAAGACTATGTAAGGAGCCAGAATTCATATGCCAACCCAGCAGTAACAAGGAGGTCATCCATTTCAGGCATCAACAAAGATCAATTGGGAACTTGGACTGCTACCTTTACTATTAACTAAATCAAGTAAAATCAGTTAGAACTGAAGGCTTAAATAAGATCCAGAATCTTATAATGCAAAACTATTCAAATTTTAATTTAAAAAATCATTTGACATATGAAGAACTAGGAACATATCAAACTGAGTGGGGCAAAAAAGAAAACAAACAGTAAGATGATAAAAGAGAGAGAGCTGACAAAAATTTTATGAAACTGCTTAACAAAAGGAAAAAATAGAAAATTTAAGCAAAAACAACAGAAGATACAAGAGAGACAGCACGGCGGTGGACAAAGCAGAAAGGATCCTGAAACAGGGTGGGGAATGTCCAGCCTATAGGTCAGATAAGGCCCACAATTATCATTTGGTCTATCACTGCCAAATCAACCACGGTTTCAGCCATCACATTAGGGATGAAGTAATTAAATGTGTGACCAAATGTAGCAGGATAATTTTTAAGTTGATAACTTTGAATGGTCCACGAATGTTGTCAGAAATTGTTCTAAAACAAAGATACGGAAAACCAAATTAAACAGATGCAGATGAGCCTTGACCTCTGAACTTCAGATGAAGGAACAGAGAAGTGGATTGAATGTTTACTAAGAGAAAGAGCTGAGCAGACATGGAAAAAAAAGACTGGTGACCTGTGCCTTCCAACCGGACAGGCAGAGCCATCTTGATCTTTTGTGAGCAGCTTCAGAGACCAGAAAATATACTGGCATTGCAGAAACATATCTGTGGTACACAGATAATAAGGTATGATTTTTTTTTTCTTGTTTTATACACTCTTCTGGTGAACAGAGACAAGTCTGGCCCCCACTTATACACACCCCCAGGGAAGCTCCCACTCTCCTGGTGGTCAGAGCTACAGGTAGATAAATGCAGCAATTGTGAACCCCATTGAAGGAGATAGATATGTCCACATTGACTGTTCTTTGGACGATCCCTTCTCCAGATCTGCAGCATTAGCCTTGGCCAGCACAGGGCTC
>NW_006408651.1:5261288-5263697 GCF_000296735.1 Chrysochloris asiatica
TGTGTTTTCTTTTCTTGCTTCACCCAACAGGACGTAGCAACTGTGTCCATATAGCCTAGTCACAACTGTAACTTCTATGGCCTCACCCATTGTGCAAGAGCCAATACCAGCTGCTGTACACTGGTAACAACCAACATCAGCTAAATCCACCCTGAAATGAACTACATGAACAGTGAACAGAGAATGGTGCACAAGCTCATTTCCTAACCACACCTACCAGAAGGCAGTTGGTGAATGCCTAAGAATACACTAATATCTTCAACTTAATACAAGCACAACAAGACCACAATGTCTCCAAAGCAGCAAACAATTTCTGTTCACAAAAAGAAACAAGACAGAGTGGTTAAACAAGTAACCAAGAGGCAGAGCTAGAAAACATTTTTGAGGAAAAAAGGCATTGGAACTACCTGGAAAAAATTTCAAGAGAATGATATTTAAGTGCCTCCAAACAATTGACAAGGAGCTCTGGTAGTGCAGTAGTTATGAATCGAGCTGCGAATCTTAAGGTCAGCAGTTTGAAACTACCAGCTGTTCCACAGGAAAAAGATGAACCTTTCTGCTCCTGTAAAGATTTACAGCCTCAGAAACCCTGTAAAGGGTCGCTATGAGTCAGAACCGACTCCACGGCACATAACCACCACCAAATGATTCACGGAAAGGTAGAGGTAAACAAAGAATAATTCAGAGAAACACTAGAGGAACAATTCAACACACACAACAAAAGATAACTAATTGGAGACAATAAAAAACCTATAAATAAAAATCCTTAAGATTAGTACTAAGATTTCAGAAATGGACAATACACTGAAGGGCAAAGGAGCAGATTTGAATCCATTGAAGTCCTTATTAGTGAGCCTTAAGATAAATTTCAGAATACTAGTAAGCTAGAAGAACAATCAGAAAAAAGAATGAAAAAATCTGAAGAAAGCCTAAGATTCATGAAGGAAAACACAAAAAGGAATAACTATGGGTAATAGGAATTCCAGAACAAGAAGAAACAAAAACACAGAAAAGATAGTCAAATAGCTGTTAGAAGAAAATTTCTCTAACATCATGAAAGATGAGAAGCTAAACATTCAAGAAACGGAACGAACCCCAAACAGGATAGACCCCAAAAGGAATTCACCACATACCATTAAAAACCTGCCCAAAATCAAATACAAGGAAAGAATCCTGACAGCAGCTCAGGAAAAATGAAAAGTTGCCTATAAAGGAGTACCAATAAGATTAAGTTCCAATTTCTCAGCAGAAACCATTCAAGCAAGAAGGCAATGGGGAGATATACACAAAACTCTGAAAGAAAACAATTGCCAACCAAAAATCATACACCCAGCAAAACTGTTCTTCAAATTGTTGTTGTTGTTGTTTTTAAGTGCCAGTGAGTTGTTTCCGACCCAAAGCAACCTGGTATAGGGTTTCTGAGGAGCGGATGATGAGCTTGAACCACCGACCTTGCAATTTCAACTGATCTTGCCGTCCAGCGCATTAACCTACAGTGCCACACTAGAGCTCCATTCTTCAAATAAGATGGCAAAATTAGAACATCTCCAAATAAACAGAAATTAGGAATTTGTAAAAACCAAACCAACTTTACAAAATATAATAAAAGGAGTACTTTGGAATGAGAATCAACAGTAGACAGCAACCAGAGATTGGCATACATGGCAACATAACCCAGAATTCAATCCAGATATAGAAGCATTCAAAGTATAACAAACCTACAAGAATGAAAATAGGGAATCAGAGATATCAATTTATAATTGATATATTGTAAATATTAAAATAATAACAGTGAAGAAATTGACAAGAAAATGAACAAACAAAATGAACTCAGCACAGAAAAATATGTGGAACAAAGAAAACAGCAGCACTACAAAAAACATAAAGCAAAATAACTGCAATCACTTAAATTTTTGCTGTTGTTAAGTGTTGTTGGATTGATTCTGACTCATAACGACCCTGCATGGGGTTTCTAAGGAGTGACTGGTGAGTTTAAACCACTGACCTTGCAGTTCAAACAGCCTTGAGGTCCAGTGTTTAGCCTATAACATCACACCAGGAATCAATTCATACCTATCAATAATTACACTAAATATGCTGTTGGTAAGTACCGTGGAGTCGGTTCCCACTCATAGTGACCCTGCACAGGGTTTCTGAGGCTATAAATCTTTATGGGAGCAGAACGACTCATCTTTCTCCTGTGGAACCACTGGTAGTTTTGAACTGCTGACCATGAGGTTGGCAGCCCAACTCCTAACCACTTCGCTATCAGAGCACTAAATATAAATGAGTTTAAATGCACTAATCAAGAGACAAAGAGTAGCATAATGTCAACAAAGAATCCCCCTCCCCCACCCCCCTTTAGTATGGGTTCTTTCCCTTAGTCTTTTACAGTAGTGGTCCTATGCA
>NW_006408651.1:5265010-5280230 GCF_000296735.1 Chrysochloris asiatica
GCAACTGTGTGCTGAAGACCTGGGGGGTATGGGGGAAGGATTGCATGGAGGGGAGTGTAACCATGGCAACGAGATGATATACAATAGAATGAATGTAAAACTAATGTTCTCCCATGTAAACTATCACATAATTCACAATAAAACATTTAAGAAAAAAACAGAGTAGCATAATGGATAAGAAAACAAGCTCCTTCAATTTTCTGTCTATAAGAGACACACCCTACACACAAGGAAAAAAATAGATTAAAAACCAAAACATGGGAAAAAATATGTCAAGCTAATGGCACCAGATATAGGATGTGTCTGCCTTTTAACCTGAATTACTCCTAAAAAATCAGCCAATGAAAACCCTCTAATGACAACAATCACATCTGCAAATATTCTTTAGGAAGGCACAGGACTAGGCAGCATTTTGTTTGGTTGCATATGGGGGTCATCATGAGACAAGGGCTGACTCCATAGCAATTAACAACATTAACCTTTTATGAAAACGAGACTATAGGTAGAAAGGAAGGGAGGGAGGAGGAAGAGAAAGAAGGAGAGGAAATTTAGGAGGAAGGGAAGAAGGAGAGGAAATTTAGGAGGAAGGGAAGAAGGAAGCAAGGGAAGAGGAGAGAGAGATTTACAGACACACTAGTTCCTCACCAAAGACCTATTTGCTCTTAAACTTAAATTTAGGGCTCTCCCATAGGAGAATTGGTTAACACAGAGGCTGCAACAATGAACTCAAAAATAGCAATGCTTGTGAGGATGGTGAAGGACTGAGCAGTGTTTCTTTCGGTTGTACCTACAGTCACTATGAGGTGGAACATTCTCAACAGTACTTAGCAACAGCAAAAGCTTGATATGCTTAACAACTATGTTGTTGTTGTTGTTAAGTGCCATCGAGTCGGGTCCGACCCATAGCGACCCTGTACAGGGTTTCCGAGGGTGTAAATCTTTACGGGAGTAGAAAGCCTCATCTTTCTCCCGCGGAGCGGCTGGTAGTTTCGAACCGCTGACCTTAAGGTTCGCAGCCCGATTCGTAACCACTACGCTACTTCTATTCATTGTTGTTGTTAGGTGCCATCAAATTGGTGCTGATTCATAGCGACCTTATGCACAGCAGAACAAAACACTACCTGATCCTGGGCCAACCTCACTATCATTGCCATGCTTGAGCCCATTGATGCTGCCACTTGGTCAAGCCATCTCTCTGGGGATCTTCCTCTTTTTCTCTGACCCTCAAACTTACCAAACATGATATCCTTCTCCAGCAAATGCTCCATCCTGACAATATGTCCGAAGTATGAGAGATGAAGTGGTGGACATCTTGGCCTCCAAGGAGCACTCTGGCTGAACTTCTTCAAACACAGATCTGTTGGTTCTATGGGCAGCCCATGGCACTTTCAATATTCTCCTCCAACACCATAACTCAAGAGCATCAATTCTTCTATGGTCTTTCTTATTTACTGTCCAACTTTTGCATGCATATGAGGTTATAAAAATACCATGGCTTGGGTCAGGTGCACCTTAGTCCTCAAGCTATGGGTTAATGCGTCAGACTGCAAAGCTGCCTGAACTGCAAGGTTGGCAGTTCAAGCTCACCAACTACTCCTTGAAAACTCTATACATGGGTCGGAACTGACTCAACAGCACTTAACATCTATGTTGTTGTTGTTGATAAGTGCCGTCGAGTCGATTCCGACCCATAGCGACCCTGTACAGGGTTTTCGAGGGTGTAAATCTTTACGGGAGTAGAAAGCCTCATCTTTCTCCCGCGGAGCGGCTGGTAGTTTCGAACCGCTGACCTTAAGGTTCGCAGCCCGATTCGTAACCACTACGCTACTTCTATTTATATTTACGTAGTAGTAGAGAGCCAAACTGATAAAGCAGGAATAATATGGAATTTGGATTAAAAAGAGATAATGAACTTTCTTCCTCTACATCAGTGGTTCTCAAACATTAGCATACATCAAAATACCCTGCAGGGCTTGTTAAAAGACAAACTTCTGAACCCCCATCAGTACTGTTTCTAATTCAGTCAGTTTGGGGTGGAGCCTAAGGCTTTGCATTTTTAACGCGTGGTTACGAATCTCGGGCTGCTAACCTCAAGGTCAGCAGTTCAAAACTACCAGTGATTCCGCGGGAGAAAGATAAGGCATTCTGCTCCCATTAAGATTTATAGCCTCGGAAATCCTGTGCAGGGTCACTATGAGTCAGAACCGACTCCACGGTAATTAACAACAACAACAACAACAACAGTGAAGCTGAAGCTGCTTTTGTAGGACCCATACTTTGAGTACAATGTGTCAGAATGCAAAGTCGTTTGAACTCCAAAGCCAGTGGTTCAAGCTCACCAGCTGCTCCTTAGAAACCCTATACAGGGTCACTATGGGTCAGAATCAACTTGACAGCACTTAACAACAACAACTTAGTAGTTGGAGTCCTGCTGTGACGCTGTGGGCTAATGTGCTGGACTGCAAGGTACGTTTGAACAGCAAGGCTTGCAGTTCAAGCTCACCAGCCACTCCTCAAAAACCCTATACAGGGTCACTATGATGCAGGACCAACTCAACAGCACTTAACAACAAAAAAACACTTTGTAACCATGAGCCTACCATGTAGCCACTCTCAGTCTCAATAACCTCATTTGTACAATTAATAGGCAAGGCACTCTGGTAGCATAGTGGTTACGAATCGGGCTGCAAACCTCAAACTCAGCAGTTCAAAGGTACCAGCTGCTCAGTGGGAGAAAGATGAGGCTTTCTGCTCCCGTAAAGATTTACAGGAAACCAGAAACCCTGTTCAGGGTCGCTATGGGTCAGAACCGACTCGACGGCACTTAACAACAACAACAACTATCTATCTACTATCCATCCAAGGACTCCTGGTGGGACGCTGTAAGATTGGCACTGGACTGGGAACCACAAGGTCAGCATTTCAAACCCAGCTGCTCCTCAGAAACCCTATACAGAGTCTCTATGAGTCGGAACCAACTCGGAGACACTTAACAACAATAACAGCTATCTATCTAACTATCTAAAACAGTAGATTATGAAAATAAATATCAGACTATATATGTGAAAACATTTTGCAATTTAAAAAGAATTGTATACATTCATTCTTACATCCAAATTATTTATTTTTTACAAATATATTAGGTGCTGGTACTATGTTGTTGCTATATAAGTCAATCATTGGCACTTACAGTATACTTTTAATTTTGAATATAAATAAATATTATGTATCATTAATGAAAATATATAAGTAATGGCTTAAAATTTTGACACAGGATGCTAAGTAGTAAAAATACATGACTAAAATAAAATAAAACAAGAAAATGCCAGTCAGGCCACAGAAAGATAAAACATGAAACACTATCAACTCATTAACTACCTTAAGTACTGGATTCTTTCTATAGTAAAATTAATTAAGGAAATAATCTCAAGTCCTCCTAATACACTGTCAAGAAAGTTGAGAATATTTTTGTGCATAAGATACAGCAATCAAAATATAAAAGAGCAATTGAAGCAGAGAAATATATCCAGTGTTCATTCCAAGTACCTCAGGAAGCCATCCTGTTTACTTCTAGCTTTCAACAACACTTTGTGCTCTAGAAGTTACTCATTGCAGCCCCAGCATGACTGCCTTTTATTAAATCTGACTAGAAACAAAATAGATGTTTGCCTTATTCAAGTCCATGCTGTAGATTTACTCACCTTTCGGCCAAAATGCATCCTCCTCTGTGGGAGACAAATGCACCAGAAAGTTCTCTGGGAAAGTTTTATCTTTGGGCAAGGACTTCAAAGCTTTCCCAAGCAGGCAGTGAATAGGGCTCTGTCTGCCCTCAAAGACTAGTCAGTCAGAAGGCTGGAAGAGTCAGATGCTACCCATTTGCTTTTGGTGACAATTTGGGAATTTGCTCACAAACCTGAAAATCAGCCAAACCAATGTGGAGTTGGATCGGAGGCTCCTTTTCACTGTGTTCTGGGTCCTTTTAAAATGAAAATGCTACTCTTTTTCTACTTTCAAGAGACAAAATATGTTATTACCTCAAAGAGTTTTCCATAAACTCTTTATGGAAGAGAGTCTTGTTTTCTTGAATTCATCTTCCAGGAAGAAGCCAAATTTCCAAATTAAAACTAGAATTTATTCTTGTAGATCCTAGATGTCGTTTGCCACTGAGGGCAGGTTTGTAAGTCTACAACAGACAGGCTTTAGGAGGTGATGGGCATGACATGCAATCAACCAATACATTAAAAATTTTTGAATATGCCTTGCAACAGTCTAATCTCCAAAAAATATCTCCAAATGGTCCCTTTAACCATCAGCTGTTTCTACATTCCTTTATCTTTAGCTTGGTCATTATGCTTCATTCTTCTTTCAACAGTGATTCCAAAAGTAAGGTATCTTGATTTGAGAAACTCTAAGAGTTCAACCTCACCCTGTCCTCAGCATGTCTTCCCTAGTCCTTCTTCATATTTTATCACCCTATCCTAAACTTCCCTGGTGTGGTGCTGTGAGTTAATGCACCAGACTGCAAAACTGTTTGAACTGCAAGGTCGGCGGTACAAGATCACCAGCTGCTCCTCGGAAACCCTGTACAGGGTCACTATGGGTTGGAACCAACTTAACAACACTTAAGAACAACAACATCCTAAACTTTCAGACTAAAGCCTCTACATTACGTTTGCATAAATAAGAGGGGTGGGTAGTAAAAGAAGTGTGGGAGACCATCAAGAAAAGAGGTGTCCAAAAGAGCATAAATTGAAAACTGTCAGAGTTTGGATTTCTCAAAAATCAGATCCTGACTTGGAAATATACATGCAGGAAATGTATAGGACAGTCTCTTGGGAGTTCTAAGGGAAGAATTGTAGGATAAGCACTCAACCACAAGTTTGGTTTGAACCACAAAGTGAGTGGTTCAAACTCACCAGCCATTCCTCGGAAATCGTATACAGGGTTGCTATGAGTCAGAACTGACCTGATAGCACATAAAAACAGCAACAACATACTCATATGAAACTAAAGCTACTAGTAGAACTCTAGGGCATAATTTTAAAGAATATTCAGCTTTTAGTATAGCTGTTCAAACTTCCTCATGATCTATTTATTATACCCCAAGTCAGGGACATAGGAGTCATCATAGGATAAGCACTCAACCTCAAGGTTGGTTTGAACCATAAGGTAGGCAGTTCAAACTCACCAGTCACTCCTCAGAAACCCAATATAGGGTTGCTATGAATCTGAACTGACTAAACAGAACACTTAGCAACAACAACACTTTTAGCATAGGATAAGCACTGTACTGCTAACTATCAGGTCAAAGATTCAAGCATGCCAGCTGCTCCTTAGAAATACTATACAGCGTCATTATGAGTCAGAACCAACTCAACAGCACTTAACATTAACTCCTAGGATAAAGGAGCCTTGATGGCATCATGTTGAAGCAATCAACTGCTAATTGAAAGGTTGAGAGTTTGAACCCACCAGCCACTCCACAGGAAAAAGTTATGGCAGTCTACTTCCTAAAAGAATGAAGCCTTGGAAACGCTATGAAACATTTCTGCCTACAGGGTCACTCTGTCCTACAGGGTCACTGTGACTTAGAATCAACATGAACAGCAACAGTCTTTTTTTTTGTTGTTTAGATTTTTAATACTCTTAGGATTGATACCTGTGGTTGAGTTAAGAAAACATGATTAGACAGAGGGAGAAGTTGGGCTGTGATGCAAACAAAACAAAGGCCTCAGCCAATTTTATAAAGAGCTATGAAGCTGAATAAAAACAACCCATACTAAAGGGGGGTTGGGGTGGTTCTTTGCTGGTTACTGGGATATAGGGGGCAGGGTGAGAGGAGGGAGAGGAAGGTGGAGCACAGGGTAGGGAATAGACACAGGAGAGTTGGGGTGCTGGGGAGGGGGGCAATACACAAGAAGGAGGAGGGGAAGGGAAGAATGAGGCCAATGGGAAAACAATTAGGCAGGTTTGCATAGGCTAAGAGGGACAGAGGTAAATAACGATGTATGCACAACCTTGGAAAAAACAGGGCCCTGGGATACAGGGTTTGAGACATGGTTGAAATGGACAAAAGGGGGGAAATGATGTTAAGATGCTTGGCTGTCTTTTGAATCTTGGTTTCCCTTGCATACCATTATAAAATAGACACTTGAAGGGGAAAGAAAGGAATAGCCAGAAATATCACCATAGAAAGCTTGCAAAATCTTACAAGCTTTCTATGGTGATTTTTCTTCTGCCTGTAACTGATTGTTGTTGCTGTTAAGTGCCGTCGAGTCTATTCCAACCCCTAGCGAACCTGTATAGGGTTTCCAAGGAGCAGCTGGTGAGCTTGAACAGCCAACCTTCCAGGTCAAATGGCTTTGCAGTCTGATACACTAACCCACAGCACCACACCAGGATTCCAACTGATTGAAATATCTAAAATGAGGCTACAAGGTGCCCAGTGAAGGAGGCTTCCTGCGGAGGCTCTGCATTACAAAAGACCATAGGTAGAATCCTTATCCCCTCCAGAATCTTCTGAGGTGACAAATTTCCACTTGAAAGGACAAACAGACCAGCCTGGAGTGGCTAGAAAAACAAAGGATACTTCTTGAAAGAAAGACTGACAGGAAAAATACAAAACAATAACAACAGTCGACTGATTACTAGAAAAACAAGCAAGTTGCTCACCTAGGAGACATCAAGGCAACTGGTAGGGTCCCCTCAGGGCAAGCCCCCTTCCAAGACTAAAACTCATTGGGAATACAGGAGCAGACATGCACTCCGATTGGTGACCACATTCATAACCAGTAAGGGGAAGTGAGGGAAAAACAGCAATGAAGCTGCAAGCTAAGCCCTACAACATTCAATATACTCCTTTGAACCCAGGTGGAGACCTGGTTGGCCAGCAGTGTGGCAAGACCTGGGGACTCCTGGGCCCAGAGTCAGTGACATAGCCACAGAGGACTAGAGTGAAGAGTGAAGTGTCCAGCTGATAAGAAGAGAAGGCATATGCATAAGAACACCCAGACTTGCAGATAATACTCACTTGGCCCGGCTTCAATGACTGGATGATCAGAGCTCAGCTAGAAGAAGAAAGAAGAGGAAAAAAAGAATAATCTGATACAATCTGATGAACTTGACCTACACCTGTGGATGCAGTAGCACAAAAGAGGGAACAAATCTTTACAGCAAGGGTCATTCTCACCCCCTCCATACACAGAGTAGACAGGGATGGGTAACTTGAACATTGGATACCCAAAATAGGGGGCTTCAAAGGCAAGAAGTGACTGGCTTCCAAACTTTCAAAAGGGAGTCTAGATCCAGAGGGCACAGAGGAAGGTAGAATCTCCACTGAGTAGTATCCAATCTTTCTGGGCAGGGCTGATGAAAGAAGATGGAGATAGGACTATGGTGGTACAATAGTGAATAATTGTTATCAGTACTGACTGTGAGGGTTGGAAATGTAAAGGTAGATGTTTTGTAGCAAAAGGATGGGAGTGATTGACTTTGCAGTCCAGGAGTGGAGTTCCATGGGACTATCAAGGAAGAAGAGTGGAGCGCAGGGCATTACCCAGAGAGACAGTGACGCCAGAGATGGAGGCAGAGACAATAATGTGGAGAGATGGAGCAGCTGGGGACTCTAGACCCAGAGAGGGAGAGGGGTTTTGTGCTGAGGACTGTGGGGCCGGCTTGCAGGGTATAACCTTTGGTTGGCTGATGATGCATGGAGGGTTGTAACCATGGCAATGAAATGATATATGATAGGATAAATGTAAAGCTAATGTTCTCCATGTAAACTATCACATAATTCACAATAAAACATTAAAAAAAAGAAGAAGAAGAGCTATGAAGCTGGCATCGCCCTGCACAGCTATCCCATATTGTCTCACACTGGATTGGAATTGTCACTGGATAGAGGCTGGAGTTTATTTTGGGGGAGGTGGTCCTCTCTGGGAAATTTACCAGAGGGGAACTTAGTTGCCAATACTTAGTAACTAGAAGAATCAGTGCTTAAGTCTTGAAAGAGGAGATTCAACATACCACTGCACCAACTCTAAAGATTAATTATCACCTTGTCATTTTTATAATTTTACCTCAGTCTACCAAGCTATCAGGAGATCTGGTTCATTATTATAATGAGGAACACTGGGGATCAGTCAGGATTTCAAAAGAAAACAGAAGGCATATGCAAGATAGAATAGTGTGAAGAGAGTATAACTACTATAGAACTATTCACAAAGAAGTAGGTCAGGTTGAAGGGAACAACTAAGTAATCATATAGTCATCATTACTCCTTTGCCAGAAGAAACTAAAACCTAGAAGGCAAGTATTATGTAAAGTAAGCCATGTTGAAAAGAGCAGAGACTTTCAGTGGAAGTCATAGACAGCTTGAAGTTCTCACAGAGAAAGTAACCAGCAAAGTAATGACATCACATTTACTCTCCTGCCAGGACTCCTAACAGGGTATTTATTGATCAAAACATTCAGCATCCCTGCTTGCTCGTATTTCAAGTAATAAATCTGCAAAAGAGTGTCACTCTTTCTCAACCATTTGTGAGCATTCCTTAGAGAACAAATTCATAATGCTAAGCACAGTAACAGTAGAGAAGTCAATATGTGCTTAGAAATTAGGAAGGCCAAATCTATTAAGCAGACTTTAAAACATTACTTTTTTAAGCCTTTGAAATGTGCTAGCAATGAAAATCAATGATTTGGAGTGTTGAGGGAGCAGGAGGATAAGAAAGAGAAAGAGACAGAAACAAAGATGAAATACTTAACACCCTGGGTATACATCCACTTCACATAAGAGCTTTAACAACAACAGCAAAAATGTAAGCTCTATAGATACTGAGTTAGAAATAATACAACTCTGACAGATTAATCTGATGCAGTCATGGTTCAAAACAATTGTCATAGACCCTGAAAGGCTGGATCCCTGCTAAAGCATTAAGAAGTCATACAAAACATAGGAAAACAGAAATTTCCAATTTGAAACAAAACAAGTCAGGGATTAAGTGACATTTTGGCAATGTCACTTAATCCCCGACTTGTTTAAAGAGAACGAAAATGTAAAGTACTTGCAGTGTGCATTCCAAAAGTCAAGGTCAAGAAGTTTGACCTGAAAAATAAGCAACTTGCTCTTTCTCATTTAATGTTCATCATTTCAGTTGGGATCTTCGTAAATTTTAGTTAAATTATATACAAGAGGTGATTATTGTTTCTTTCAAAAGCACAACTTTAATATCTAGCAATATTAAATGAGCTCCATACTTGGATCTGTCAAAACTGAGGGTGAATTCAGCATTATAAAAGTTTGTGACAGAGTCTTAGAGAAAACGAAGACCTGAACCCACCTCATAACCTCTCCACTCCTAACTCTAGTCTGTTCACATCTCTGGAGTCAAACTTCTGGCCTATAATTACCTTGGTGTAAGTGAGAAAATGGACTCATAAAAAAGTCAAGCAGAGAGGACTGGGTGTCTTAGGGCAGCCGACTGGGGACTTCTCCTGCCTTACATGGTTGCAGGCACTGACAAATCTTAAATCTGAAAGTTAGGTTCAGGGTTCTGGCCCACAGAGTTTCAAGAATGAATGTATCCAAAATCGGCAGGTCAGACTCCTAGCTTACATCCCAAGAACCCGAGGTAAAAGAATGAGACAGAGTGCAAGCTTTGGCAGAACATCTTTTAGGGGAAACTTCAAAAAGTTCATGGAAAATGAAATTAAAACATAAAAGACTTTTTTTTTTTTTCCTACAAACTTTTTGAAGCCTTCTTGTGTATGTTGGATGCAGACAACACCTCCAAGATAACTCTCCTTCCAACTGATTGGCTGATCAAATCACATTACAGAAGGGAGAATGATGACAAAATTTCTATCAAACTACTGAGAGTCATGGTCTAACCAAACTGACACATAATGTTAAACACTACACTGGGGCAAGTATTTCTCCCTAAAAAGTTGACTTCAAGGAACTTTGAAATAAGCCAAGTAGATATACTGAGTCCACTCTATGCATGAAGATGATGGTAATGGTGGTGGTGGCGTACATGGAGTTGATTCCAACTCACAGCGACCCTGCATAGGATTTCTGTAGCTGTAAATCTTTATGGGAACAGAAAGTCTCATCTTTCTTCCATGGAACAGCTGGTAGTTAGAACTGTTGACCTTGAGGTTAACATCTGATTCATAACCACTACACTACGAGAGCCCCTTATGCATGAAGATAGAGGACACTGTAAGGCAATCTGGGAGTAAGATATTTCATCAGCTTCCTTTCTACTGTCAGAATTGTAACCACTTGTGAAATGGCTACAATCCAATCTAAGCCTAAATGATCCCACAAAGTAGAATAACCATCAAAAACTGCTCATCATCCAGAGAAAGCAAAATGAGTCAAGACATAGAATACATAGCTGCTGGAGAGAGAGGAAAATATAACCACTTAAAAATATCACTTAAAGAAATTCAATACAATTCACATATTTTAAAAAAACCAAACGGAACTAAAAAGCCGCTGCTGTTAAATGCCACTGAGTAGGTTCCTATTCATAGCAACCCTTTTTTGGATCCCAAGGCATAACTGGTGGATTTGAACTGCTGACCTTGTGTTTTGCAGTCCAGTGCTGATCCTACAGTGCCACACCAAAATGAATTAATTAAAAGAGATAATATTAAAGCTTAGAACTAAATTAGTGGACTAGGACTTAAGTAGAAGAAATTACCTCTCCAAGCTCAACGTAAAAACACAAACATTTAAAAATAATAAATGAAATGATAGATAAACCTCAAGAATACATGAATAAAGTATGTCTCAGTGGAAATGTGAAATATGAGGGCAAATCAGAAAATGTTGCTATGAAATCATAGAAGCCTAGTTAAACAAAAATATTAGAATGTGACTACCAGGACAAAATGGCAGAGTAGGCAGAAGCATTGTGTGGACTCTCTGCAACAAAGACATGGGAAACTGAGTAAAGCAAATTCAGATGGTGATCTTGGAACCATGAGCATCAGAGGATTGAACAGAGAGGTGAATTTAGTGCTTTTTAGAAGAGGAAAGTGAACAGGATCAGTGAGAGACAAGGAAAACAGGTAGGCTGTACACTGGAGTGGACTGGTACAGCCATCTTGATCTTTGTCGACCGGCTATTGATACAGTGACAGCTAGCACAGGACACAGCTAAAGACTGTTTTCACTTATTCTTGTGTCCTCCTGGTAGGCAGGGGCATGGTCAGTCCCCCATCCCCTCTCTTACCAAACCAGTGGTCAGTAGCACTCCCTCCAGTTCAGTCTGTGCATTTCCTGGGGCTTGGTGCTGGGCATGGCTTCCCTGTTTCTGGAAGTACATGAGCTCATCCTAACTATACTACACAGAAGTGAACAGAGAAATTCATTCATAGTTGCAGTCACTGCCACATACACCAGAAGACTAGCTTTCAGTGCTTGAGAACACATCAATTTACAATCATCAATTAAACACAAGTACAACACAACAAGCTTGTGGAAAACAACAACAACAACAAAAAAAAAAAAAACAATTTAAGCTTACAGCAAGAAACAAGACAGAGTACCTACATCAAACATGTGACCAAAATACAGAGCCAAAAAATATAATACCAGAAATGATATTGGAACTATCTGATAAGAAATTTCAAAGAAAGTAACTTCAATCAATTCAGAGAATACCCAAGAAAACTACAGATGAAATCAAGGAAAATATGGACAAAACTATACAAGAATTCAGGAATCAAACTGACAAAATAAATGAAACACTGAGAACCACACAAAAACAGCAATCAGAAAGTCAGAAGATTAATACTAAGACTTCAGAAACAGAAAATAAACTAGAAGGGTAAAAAAGTAAAACTGAATCAATTGAAGGTTAAAATAATTAGCTTGAAGAAAAATTTCTCAATATCCATCTGATGATTCAAACTTATCAGCTGCTCCTTCGAAGCCATATATAGAGTAGCTATGAGTCGAAACCTACTCGACATCACTTAACAACAACAAGAACAAGAGGAACAATCAGAAAAAATAATCTGAAAAACACCTAACTTATGTGTGACACTATTATCAGGAATAAGTTACATGTGTTTGGAATCCCAGGAAAGGAAAAAACAAAAAACCAACATAGAGAATATATATTCCAAAAGTTGTTAGAAGAGATCTTCCCTAACATCATGAAAGATGAGATGATAATACATTCAAGAAGTTGAGCAAACTCCTAACAGGATAGACCCCAAAAGAAAAACACCAAGACATATTACAGTCAAACTTTTCAAAACCAAAGGCAAGGAAAGAATCCTGATGAGAAACTAAAATTTGCCTACAAAGGAGAACTAATAAAACTAAGCTCTGATTTCTCAGCAGACACCATGCAGGCAAGAAGATAAAGGAATGGCAAATATAAAACTCTAAAAGAAAATAAATGCCAACCAAGAATCATTCATCTAGAATATGATGGTGAAATTAGATCACCTTACTCCTACCCACCACACACAAAAAAGAAAAAAAAAAAATTGATGTTGTTGTTAGGTGCCATTGGCACCTTTTTATTCTATAAAACTTGTCAACTCAAGGACAAAGTATGTGTATGCAACATAATTATGTATATATATGACACCATTATTTATAAATAAATAAAAATACCCAGGTTATAAAAGTTTTATTAAATCAAAATAGCCCTAAATTAGGTGCCATCAACTCAGTTCCAATTCATGGCAACCCTAGGCACAACAGAACAAAACACCACCCAGTGCTGAGCCATCCTCACAATCATTGTTACTCTTGAGCCAATTACTGTTGCCACTGTGTCAATTCATCTCATTGAAAGTCTTCCTCTTTTTTGCTGACCCTCCACTTACTTTACCAAACATGATGTCCTTCACCAGGGGATGGTCCTTTCTAATAACCTGTCAAAAGTATGAGAGACAAACTCTTGTTATCCTGGCTTCTAAAGAGCATTCTAGGTGTACTTCTTCCAAGGTAGATTTATTTGTCCTTCTGGCAGACCATGGTGCTTTTAATAATTTTTTCCAATACCATAATTCAAATGCCTCAATTCTTGTATACTTTTCCTTATTCATTGTCCAGCTTTCATATACATATGTGTTGTTGTTGTTAGGTGCCATCGAGTAGGCACCGACTCATAACGAACTTATGCACAGCAGAACGAAACACTGCCCGATCCTAGGCCAACCTCACTACTGTTGCCACGCTTGAGACCACTGATGCTGCCACTTGGCCAATCCATCTCGCTGGGGGTCTTTCTCTTTTTCTCTGACCCACCACCTTACCAAACATGATATCCTTCTCCTGATAATATGTCCAAAGTATGAGAGATTCCTGCACTGAATTTTGCCTTTAATTCATCTTTGAGGTCTTACCTGACTTCTTGAAAAACCTGGTTCATCTAAAACATGCTGGCAGTGTTCCAATATAAACTCATTGCAAAGTTTCACTGATTTGGGAAGATGCCCAATTGAGTCCTGTTAAAAATTTGATATTTGCTCTTGTCTCAAAATAATTTTTTCCCGTGGCACAAAAGTATTCTCTGCTTTGAAGACACCCTAATGAGACTAAAGAGACCCGGTGTAGTGCTGTAGGATAAGCATTGGACTGCTTCTACATTCCCGGTGGTTCAAATCCACCAACCACTCCTCAGAAACCCTATACAGAGTTTCTATGAGTTGGAACTGACTTGACGTCATTTAACAGCAGCAACAAGGAGACTGACTAAGACAAGTATATTACTGAGAGAATTTGTCTGCAGCCATCTACTGATCACAGAGACATGTTTAAACATTTGTTTGAAATAAACTTGTACATGCATGAACTGCAACTATAATAACATCATTTTTTAATTTACTTTGTATAAGTGCTAAATAAGGAATGTGACACACCCCATTCTTTTTTCCCTCAACAGTACTAGATTTGTGCCCTTTTGTCTCAGTGAAGACCCCAGGTGGTACCTGAGCACTCAACTACTCACCAGAAAGTTGGTGGTTCCACCCAGTCCAAAAATCTGATTCCAAAAGGTCACAACCTTGAAAACTGTATGGAGCTGTTCTCTGCACACATGGGGTTGCCATGAATTGGAATTGACTCAAAGGCAACAAACAATAAAACCAACAATAGTTCCTTCTCTCATTCTCAAAAGTTTCTTGGTTCAAATAGTTTAAATACTGGTTTTCTAAGTGGTAATCAATAATACATAATATATATAATGCACAAAAGTACATAATAAACAGTGTAGAATTGCAAGTACTAAATTATACCAATGAAAGCTAGCATTCACCATGAGAGTTGACGAAAGAAAATGTGTAATTATACCAAAGATTTTGTTGGGTGGAGAGAAAAAGAAAGCTTCTTATTGGAGAAAACAAAGTGACTTTGATATGATAATGAGCTGCTGTCTTGTTTTCAAATAATAGCTGTTGTGACCCTATGCACAACAGAACAGAACAAAACATTGCCCAGTCAAGTGGCAACCTCATAACCATTGCTAAGCCTAAATTCACTGCTGTCGTCATTTTGCTAATCCATCTCATTGGGGTCTTCCTCTTTTTCTCTAACCCTCTAATTTACAAATCATGATATCCTTCTACAGGGACTGGTTCCTCTTGCTAGCATGTCTGAAGTATGAGAGACATACTTATATAAGTAATTATAATCAATTGTTTTTGCTAAGTGCTGTCAAGACAGTTCTGATCTATAGTGATACTTATAGGGGTTCCAAGGAGAAGCTAGTGAGCTTGAACCACCAATTTTACAGTTCAAATGACTTTGCAGTCCAGCACATTAACCCAGAGCGCCACACCAGAACTCCAATTATACTCAATGGAAAGGGATAAGTTCTCCCTCTTTACAAACAGATCAGACTAAATCACAAATATAAAGTTATAGCCTATTTATGAAAAACATAAAATAATAAAGAATGGTTTACAATAAAGCACAGGCAAGAAAATATCATTTAACTATTTGGGAAAAAAAAATAGAAGTGGAAGCAATAATATCAGGCAAGTAGAATTTAAATATTAAAACAGAATGAAGATACACAGAGTAAGACAGGGATGGGTAACTTGGACATTGGATACCCAAAGGTGGTCATGGGGGGAGCTTCAAAGGCAAGAAGTGACTGGCCTATAAGCTTTCAAGAGGGAAGCTAGATCCAGATGGCATGAAGGAAGGTAGAATCTCCACGAAGTAGTATCCAATCTGTCTAGGTGG
>NW_006408651.1:5280945-5282551 GCF_000296735.1 Chrysochloris asiatica
GCACTTAACAACAACAACAATAAGTAAATAATAGATACTTCATAAATAAATCAAGGAGGGGGACTTCTGGTTTGCCAGACAGCCAGACAACACGGGTGAGTGAGGCTCCGGGTTCAGGGGAGGGGAATTCACGAAAAGAAACCTTCCTGTGGGGAACCCACACCCTTACAGCCACCATAAGTCTGACTACTTCAAAATCTTAATCTAGCTTTTTAAAAAAAAATCACAGTACTGAGGAACTACTGGCTTTTTAAACTTGTACCCGCTGCTGTGTGTAGCACAGCCCCAACTCCTTTGAGCTTAGAGGGCAAGGCTGGAACCAACTCGCGCCGAAAGCAGCGCTTTCAGTAATTATTGAACAGGGGAAACCACTAGAGACAAGGGAAAGAGAAAGTAAGGGTCATCTGCCCCACCGTGTAATTTCAGCCCTTGCAGTGGGCAGAGAGTAATCAGTCAACAAAGAGAGGAGGGAAAAAAAACGGTGACTGTCTGACATCATCGGGCAAGGACTGTGTCCACCCAGCCAAGTGGCCTCTCACCCGCCCCATTGCCCCCTTGATCCCCACACCCCCGCCTTCCCGGACCTGGACCAGACTGGACCATGATCACCCACCGGAGCGTGCCCTGACCTTCGGAGGGTGCACACACCCCGCTGACCCCGCCCATGCGACATAACAAGCTAGAACCCTGCACGGGCTGCCAAAACCCCCCTCCCCACCCCCGCAACCCCCCAGCACTGCTTGCAGGACCTCGCACGAGCACCGCCCTACCCATGGGACCCACTAGCCCCGCACCACCTGACTGATCTCTGGCGACTCAACCAGGCCCACCAGGCTCCCCCACGGGATTGTTCCCTCCGCCTCGGACAGCTGCCTGCACCCCGCTGACCCCGCACACACGCCATAACAAGCTAGAGCCCCACCCAGCCTCCCAGAACCCCCGTGGGGCCCACCCTGCTTCAAAGCTTATTGAACTGATGATTCACGCCCACCAGACAATCCTCAGGAAACCACGCTCTCAGCCCAGGCTGAGACGCGGATGTGCACCTATGTGGGTCTGCCTTCTTGCGCTGGTTTATCAGGAGCCCTGGCATGGCTCTGAGGGTTGAGACGGCATACTACAGAGCCTTATGAACTGCAAGATCAGTGGTTCAAGCTCACCAGCTGCTCCTTGGGAACCCTATCTAGGTCTCCCTTTTATAGCCAGTTTAGCAGGAGTCCCAGCATGGCTCTGAGGGCTGCGGCGCCACTACAGAGCCTTTTGAACTGCAGGGTAGGTGGTTCAAGCTCACCAACTGCTCCTCAGAAACCCTATACAGGGTCATTACGGGTCGCAATCGACTCAAAAGCGCCTAACAACCAGGAGAGGAGGGCAGAGTGACTGAAAGAGTTAGGACATTAAAGGTATACCCTACATTAAGCCACAGATTTTCCTATTATTATTATTGTTGGGGGGTTTTTTTCTCTTTCTTTCTTTTTTCATTTCTTCTTCCTCTTTTTCTCCTCCACCTTACTCCCTCTTTTTTTGTGAGTGGAGAATACAGTATTGAGTTTTGTTTTGGCTGGTGCTACATCATTTTCTTCTGGTTTTATTTTATATATATATA
>NW_006408651.1:5289317-5298290 GCF_000296735.1 Chrysochloris asiatica
CTGAAAGCTCTCTAAGTCCAAGGTGTTCACTTAGAGTTCTCTCATGTAAACTTTCATATAATTCACAATAAAAAAAAAAAAAAAAAAAAAAAAAGAGTGTATGGAGGAAGATAGGGTCCCCAGTGAAGTGTTTTCATCTTGTCTAGATAGGTCCAGTGAAAAGAGATGGGGATAAGAGGCTTATGATTCAATAGCGAGTAATTGTTTTCATGACAAATTGCCAACAGTCACAATTGTAAATGTAAAAGTTTTGTAACAAAAATAAGAAGTGGTTAATCTTACAGTCCAGAAACAGTGGACCCTAGGACTATCAAGGGAGAAGAACACAAGCAGAATGCGGGACCTTATTCAGAGAAGCAGCGACACCAGAGATGGGGACATGGAGAAAGGGAGCAGCTGAGGACTCTAGATTCATGGGAAGAGAGGGACTGAGAGCTGGCAGCCAGGAGGCAGGCTTTCAGAATGTGCCCTTTGGTGAAAAAAAAAAAAAGGAGCTAAAATGAATAGCGAGAAATATTGTTAACTGATGGTACATAGAGGAGATTATAATCATTGTAATGAAACAAGGTATATGATTTGTTGATTGTAGAACTGATGATCTGCCCTATAAACTTTCTCTCAATTTACAATAAAAACTTTAAATAAACTAAAAAATAATAATAATCAAATAATACTTAGTTCTATACATCACTTGAATAGAGAATATATATTTCATATATTCATGAGATATTTACTAAAACAAATTATGTATTAGGATACAAGATAAAAATATAACAATAGAAACTTTATAAGCCATAATTTCAATTCATAATATAATAAAAAGCCGATGCCAAAAATATTAACTATTTGGAAATTCATTTATAAATATCTAGATAATCTTTAGACAAAAGAGAAAATCTTAATTACAAACTATTTAAGGAGCAATAAAAAGGAATAGCCTTCATATCAAATCCTATGAGACTTAGCAAAACCTAAATTTTGTGTTCATAATTTAAAAATATAAAACAAAGAACCAAAGTTCATACTTTACATGAATTTGTAACAAGTCATTAATATAATGATAAACACATAGAAAGAAGAAATCAATTAATCTAAAAATGGTATTATTGACGTAAAAACAAAATTAGTAGCTAAAATAAACAAAATCCGAGAGCTTTATTTTGGAAAAATAAAATAGACAATACTGTTGGGTATATGATTATAGCACAAATCAATAAGATTAGGAATGAGAAAAAGGATAAAAATCACAGACACTGTACAGGGGTCACTATGAGTTGGAACCAACTCAACAGCACTTAACAACAATGGATTACCAGGAGAACAAACAAATCTGTCTTGGAAGAAGTACAGCTAAAATTCTCTTTAGAAGTGAGGATGGTGAGACCTCATCTTATGTACAAGTTATCAGGAAGAACCAATCCCTGGAGAAGAACATCATACTTGGTAAAAATGTTGTTGTTGTTATGTGCCATGGAGTTGGTCCTGACTCATAGCAACCCTGTACAGGGTTCCCGAGGCTGTAAATCTTTAGAGGTGCAGAACACCTCATCTTTCTCTTGCAGAACAGCTGGTAATTTTGAACTGCTGTCCATGAGATTAGCAACCCAATTCATAACCACTATGCTACCAGAGGTAGTGTTTATGTGCCATGGAGTCGGTTCCAACTCACAGTGATACTGTATAAGGTTTTCAAGGCTGTATATCTTTACAGGAGCAGAAAGCCTCCTCTTTCTCCCACAGAGTATCTGGTAGATTCAAACTGCTGACCTTGTGGTTAGAACAACAACTCAAAACCCACTATGCTATCAGAGCTCCTTTGGTAAAGTAGAGGGTCAGCAAAAGAGGTAAATTCCTCAAGAAGCTGGAATGCCATGAAGGGAGCAACAATGGACTCAAACAAGAACAACTGTGAGGATTGAACAGAATCATGTTGTGTTTTGTTCTGGGGTGTCTGTGAGTCAGAATAAACTGGAAGGCACCTAACAACAGCATTTACAAAAGACTGAAACACAGAAGAAATAATTTGCTAATAAAAAATACTCTTTCAAAAGGGAAAACCTCCAAGAAGATTACAAAACTTGAACAGACCACTAACTATAGAAGGAAATTGAAAAGGTGATTAAAATCAACTACAGAAAAGAGATCTGGTGGTGCAGTGATTAAGTACTTGACTCCTAACCAAAAGGTCAGTGGTTCAAACCTACCAGTGATTCTACAAGAGAGATCTAGTGATCTGCTCCCACAAAGATTACAGTCTATGTAGTGGAAGGTGCTGCCATTGTTGTTGTTAAGTGCTGTTGAGTCAGTTCCAACCTATAGGGGCCCTGTATAGAGTTTCCAAAGAGCAAGTGAATGGTTTGAACCTCTGATCTTGTAGTTAGCAGTCCAGTGTTTATCCTACAGCACCACACCAGGACTTTGTGGCGGAGCATACAGGGGGAAAATTGATGAAAATGTCTTAGACGTGACCAAACACCTTGAGGGAATGATTTTTCTGGGTTTGAAAACTCAGGACCATAGTCTCCAGAGACCATGGTCAATTAACATAACATAGTCCACAAAAACAATGCTCTACACATCCTACTTTTGTGAATAGCAACTCTACTCTTAAAAGCTCAAGACTGGCCATTCTGTCTCTAGGAAAGAAGAATGATGAAAACTGAAGGCATTTGGAAATAATTAGTCCAATATACTAATGGATCATGAGACCGTAAAACCAGAAGAACTAGATGGTACCCAGCTATCACTACCAACTACTCTGAAAGGGATCATGATAGAATGGTAAGAAATGTGGAACAAAACTCAAAGTCCTAAAAATGACCAGCCAAACTGAGAAGACAGAGACTTGTGGAGCCCAGAGACTATGGCCCTTGGTCACCCTTTGGGACTGGAATTGAACTCAACCACATGGCTCAATTTTCAGCCAAGCAATAGACAGGTATATAGCAGGTACAACACTAGTGAGGTATGCACACCATAGAATGGTCAATCATTTGCAATCAAAAGGACAGCATTTACCTAAGGACAAATTTCAGAAAGGTGGAAATAAGATAAAAAGAATGGAAACAAGAAACACGGGGAGGTAAGAGGATAAGTGATATTATACTGAGGGGATTCAGTCAAGATAAAATGAAGAGTGTAATTTGTTGAATATAAAATTAATGATCTTCTCTATAAACCTTCCCTCAATATACAACAAAAGATTAAAAAGTTATATATAAGACTACATCCTAAGAAGCCCTCTAGGGCAAATCTACTTTGACATATAGGATAACTATGAGTTCAAATCTACTCAATGACACATAATACTGTGAAGGACATGGGAGAGATAGGTTCATGGTTCAATTTTATTTGATCTTTAAACAACAGATAATTCTTATATTATTTCAATATTTTGGCTATGATGTTGTTGTTAGGTGACGTATAGTCGGATCCAACTAATAACGACCCTGTGCACAACAAAGCAAAACAAAACAAAACACTACCCGATTCTGTGCCACCCTCACAATTGTTACCCTTGAACCAATTGCTGCTGCCACCGTGCCAATTGATCTCGTTAGGGCTTCATCATCCAGAGAAATACCCAAGATCCTGGGAAGAGAGATGAAGAAAGATTGCAGAGACCAGAACCTACTCTGAGATTTCCTCCTAGCCTGGAAATTTACTGAATGGCTGAAAAATAAATCTCACAAGGAGTACCATTTTCCAATCCAATTAAAAATCCCTAACAAGAATTAAAAGCCCCGAGAGCAAAATTAAGTTATATTCTATAGCTATTTGTAACTTGAAAGTTATTTACAAATAAAAATAGTATTATAAATCTCCTAGAGCAGCTCAATCAAATCACTTATACTGGAACTGACAAGGAGAGAAAATGTAAAATCTTATTTCTTAAGCATATTATCTCAGTCACATTCTGACTTAGTCTTGGAACCTAAACTCCATTGTAACAATGTTTCAGTGGTTACTTGGAAGCCAGCTCCCCATGAGAATACAAAGCAACAACTTCTTGGTCACCTTCTCTGTGTGCCCCTCTTCTCTGACTTTGCAGTTGGAAGATAATATTAATAACAACTTCTACTACTTACTATGGTTCAGTACACTTTTTTCACACATCATTGAAATTACTGGTGTGGTACTGTAGGATAAGCAGTGGACTACTAACCACAAGGTCATCAATTCAAAACTACCAGCCACTCCTCAGAAACCCTAAGTCAGAATACATTCAATGAAACTTAACAAAGGTGTCCTGGTGTGGCACTGTGGGTTACCATACTAGACTGTAAAGTCCATTTGAACTACATGGTTTTCAGTTCAAGCTCACCAGCTGCTCTCTGGAAATCCTACATAGGGTTGCTATGGGTGAGAACCGACTCGCCAGCACTTAACAACAGCAACACTTAACAATAACAGCAACAACCTTGTGATACAGACATTATTTATTATGTTGCTCTTACCTAAGTTCGTGGGTGGATTTCTGCTACTAACCAAAAGGTTAAAGGTTCTAGTCTGCCCAGAGGTGCTTCCGAAGAAGGAAGGCCTGGAGACCCACTTTGAAAAAAAACAACTATTAAAAGTCCTGTGGAGCACAATTCCACACTGGTACACATGAGATCTTCAAGAGTTGCAAACTTTATGATTTTTTTTTTTTTAATCTTACTTAAAAAAAAAGGAAGTAGTTTCCAAAATACATAATAATTTGTCCTTTGCCATTTAACAAGCAGGTGACTAAAGGATGCATCTGATTGTTACCATGTTCTTATCTGCTACACTCACTGAAGTTTTAGTCTTCTTCTGCCCCCAGAAACCTAAATCACCCACTGCTGACCCTGGGTTCCTAAACCATGTGTCTAATTCCAAACTTCAGAAACATCAAGTCCTTGGATCTTTACCACCACATTATATATCCTCCCTAAAAACCCACCACGCAGGTCACAAAGCTCTGCTATTTCCTGAGAACATCTCTTAGGACAAACTGGATCTGCCATCAAATATAGGGGATGATTCTAGATCCCCTGAAAAGCTCCTGTCTAGTGCTCAATTACATCTGTGGAGGCTGTAGGGATAAGAATATATTCCATTTCCTGAAGAAATCTAACCAGAGTCCAACTGGCTGCAGATACTCCACATTCGGGAACATTTTGACTCATGAATGTCCATGACCTTGCATGCTAGCCCTGCATGAATCCAGCACACAAGGTTCTTGTTTAATAGGTGGCCTTCCCAAAATAGCCACAAATATTAGCTCTCTCTGCAAGGTCTCTCTGGGGATGTTCAGGAGACAGATTTCCCTTTCAGCTTTCCAAATCCCTGTTTGGGGTTTCAAAAAAAACCCATAATCATAGTACTCCCTGTACCTATCATCACTTTGCTTTTCAGAAAGTTGAATCACTTGGAGCTTTGTACTATATTCATTTTCACTGATGTCATTTTTTTCCCCTTTATTCATTTTTTCCACTTATGGGGCCATTTTCCCACATTTTGCTTAAGGATCTCTTCCATGAGAAGTGATAATAACTAAGTTAAGTGCTGAAAACTTTTGAGATGTTTCATGTGGGTAATTTTGGGCTGTTGCCTTTCTCCTTTCTCTTGACACTAAAGACAAAGGGGATGGTAGGATGGGATGTCATCAAGATATTATAAAAGGTAGACGGCTCAACCAAGATGAGCTCATTTCCTATTTTGGAAAGCATGAAATTTGTAAGGGTTGAATTTCTCAAATGATATCATTATATGGTGTGGGGGAAACGCGTATTAGACAAAGGACTACTCGAGATCAGGATGCTTTTTAAACAAAGGGAAATAAATTGGGAGGCCTATCAATCCATGTAAAAGGCACAGGACAAAGGAAGGTCAAGTTGACCACACCTGAACTCTGCAGGCTTCCAAAGGGAGAAATTGAACCACAGCATTAAGTCAATGGACAAAAACAGTCATTCATTTATTCACAGTAGTTACTGAGCACCTACAGGAGCACTGATTGTTCTGTAGTAGAATTTTGTCTTCCACAAAGGAGACCCAAATTCAATTTCAGGCTAATGGACAAGTGCAGCCACAACCCGTCTGCCAATGGAGGCTTGTATGTTGTTCATCAGGTTTCAGCAAAGCATTCAAGATTAGGCTAGGAAAAAAAATTGAGCTTAGAGCTACTTCGATGTTAGTGAACAACAATAAAGTTTATTGAACATCTGTTATGTTACTAAGGAGCTCTGGTAGTGTAGTGGTCACATCTTGAGCTGCTAACCTCAAGGTCAAGTCTACCAGTCACTCTATGGGAGAAAGATGAGGCTTTCTGCTCCCATAAAGATTTACAACTTCAGAAACCCTATGCAGAGTCACTATGAGTTGGAACCGACTCCAAGGCCCACCACTCACACCACTATGTTACTACTCACACCACTATGTTACTAGCACATTAATGAGAGGCATCAGAGTACAAAGATGAATAAGACCCAGTCATAGCTTCCATAGAATTCTCACTCAAATATAGAAGCTTCTAGTATTTTCTGCCCTAAGGCTTATTTTTAACCACAAAATAAGTTGGCAATTCTACTCTGAGAGTCCATTGGTTGAGAAAACACATATGTATATGGGCTTAACATTTCCTTAAAGCAAGCCTCTGCTGTCCCAGAGTGCAAAAAAGCACTGACATAGTGAGGTGAGCCAATAAGGCAACATGAGAGAGTTGAACCCTGGCTCAGCCATCCTTGACACCAGACTTGCCTTTTGCATCAAAAACTGCTGAAATCTAAGTGTAGTTGTTTTACTGGTAACTTCCTGTATGAGAAAGCTAGAACTCAGAGAAACCGTGTCACTTGCCCAAAATCACATGGGTTGTAAGAAGTAGAGCCAGAATTAAATCACAAGGCCACTTAAATCTGAAAACTACATTCCTAACTCCTTATCTTCCTGCCTACTGTGGTAAGTGTATAAGACATCAAGGAACACATATAACAACTTAGAATCCTTCTTCTGGCTCCTTAAGTGAGAGCTTAATATGAGCATAGTTTACTTACATCTATCTCTTTTAGAACTCACAATAACCCACAAGATAGCACTGCCATCAAGTCAATTTCAACACATAGTGACCCTACAGGATAGAGCAGAACCAATAGCATCACTAGAGTGGGAGTCACCCAGCACAGTAATTCATGGTGTCTCCCACACACACATACATTGAACCTCTTCCCATACCAGACAATGAATCTTTAGAATCTTTACTAATATTTATTATCAATTTGTAACTACCTTTCCTATCACCCAAGTTAAATCAATTTTAACCATAAAATAACATGGGATAAATATATTGCAAATTATAAAAATGAAGTGTTTCAGTATTGTTGTTAGATGCCATCGAGTTAGTGCCGACTCATAGTGACCTTATGCACAGCAGAACGAAACACTGCCCAATCCTGGGCCAACCTCACTACTGTTGCCATGTTTGAGTCCATCAATGCTGCCACTTGACCAATACATCTTGTTGGGTGTCTTCCTCTTTTTTCTCTGACCCTCCACCTTACCAAACATGATGTCCTTCTCCAGTGACTGGTCCCTCCTGACAATATGTCAGAAGTATGAGAGACGAAATTTGGCTATCTTGGCCGTCAAGGAGCACTCTGGCTGCACTTCTTCCAAAACAGGTCTATTGGTTCTTTTGGCAGCCCATGGTGCTTTCAATATTCCCCTCCAACACCATAACTCAAAAGCATCAATTCTACGGTCTTCCTTATTCGCTGTCCAGCTTTCGCAAGCATATGAGGTTACTAAAAACACCATGGCTTGGGTCAGGTGCACCTTAGTCCTCAAGCTGACATCTTTGCTCTTCAACACTTTAAAAAGGTCTTGTGCAGCAGATTTGCCTAATGCAATACATCGTTTGATTTCTTGACTGCTGCTTCCATGAGTGTTGATAGTTGATCTGAAAAGAATGAAGTCCTTGACAACTTCAATCATTTCCCCATTGATAAGAATGTTGTTTATTGGTGCAGTGGTGAGGATTTTTGTTTTCATTACATTGAGATGTAATCCACAACAAAGGCTGTGCTCTTTGATCTTCATCATAGATGATATAAATATCAGCAACAAAATTTTTTGTTAAGTTTTTCTACATTGAATTAAGCATTTTCAGTTACACTATTAGTAACTGAGAAAAGGCTTTTTTTTATCCTTTTCTTTTAATTGCTACCTCATTCTCAACAAAATTCTTGATAAAGTTTCTTTTATAAATACTAATTATGATAATTTTGCTAAAACACTGGAAATTTTGACAATATCAGCAACTATAAAAACATTAAGCGTAGTGGTTATGAATTGGGCTGCGAACCTTCAGGTCAGCAATTTGAAACTACCAGTCACTCCGCAGAAGAAAGATGAGGCTTTCTGCTCCTGCAAAGATTTACAGCATCTGAAACCCTCCCTGTACAGGGTCGCTATGGGTCAGAACCAACTCTACGGCACTTAACAGCAACAACATAAAAACACTGGCAGCAACAAAACAGCAAGTGCTTGTAGCGTGTGCAGATAAAACCACATGATTAGAAGCATCGTTGTCAATGGGTAATAATGACCGCTCTGATAAGAGTGCATTACCCCAATCTTAAACTGATTCTGACTCCTAGGTCCAAAACACGAATTAGTATACATGTGTAGCGCTGTTGTTTTGTTAGGTACCATTGAGTCAGTACTGACTCATAGCAAGCTTACGCACAGCAGAACGAAATACTGCCTAATCCTGAGCCAACCTCACTACTGTTGCCATGCTTGAGTCCATCAATGCTGCCACTTGGCCAATCCATCTCAATGGGGGTCTTCCATTTTTTTGCTGACCCTCCACCTTACCAAAGATTATATCCTTCTCCAGCAACTGGTTCCTCCTGACAATATGTTCAAAGTATGAGAGACGAAGTTTGGCCATCCTGGCCTCCAAGGAGCACTCTGGCTGCACTTCTTCCAAAATGGATCTATTGGTTCTAT
>NW_006408651.1:5299175-5311212 GCF_000296735.1 Chrysochloris asiatica
TATATATATATATATATACATACACACACACACACATAAGCTGGGCTTAGGGAAAATTATTTTGTTGTTATAACTGACTACAGGGATAAATAATAATTTTTGCTAAAAAACTGCACAAAAATACTATAGATAGTCATTTTGGTCACATTTCCTCTGACAGAGACCAAAGTGCGGACTTTACTCCCCATACCACCTGAGAGACACCATTGAATAAAGCAACCCCATAGGGTTTTCCAGGCTGAAATCTTTATGGTGCATCAGAGAAATAAGGAAGTAAAAGAGCTAAACAGAAAATTTCAGCTTGGGAAGACAAAATCAAGTATTATAATGAAATGTGCAAAGATTGGGAGTTAGAAAACCAAAAGAAAACAACACCTCAGCATTTCTCAAGCTGGAAGAACTGAAGAAAACACTCAAGCCTCAAATTGCAATACTGAAGGATTTTATTGGCAAAATATTAATTGATGGAAAAAGCATCAGGAGAAGATGGAAGGTATACACATCACTGTATCAAAAGAAATTGTCAATGTTCAGCCATTTCAAGAGTTATTATATGATCAAGAACCAATGGTACTGAGGGAAGAAGTCCAAGATGCACTGAAGGTATTGGCAAAAACAAGACTCCAGGAACTGATGGAATACAAATTGAAATCTTTCAACAAACTGATGCAGAACTGGAGGTATTCACTCACTCATACACAGCAAGAAATTTGGAAGACAGCTACCTGGCCAATCAATTGTAAGAGATCCATATTTATGCCCATTACAAAGAGAGGTGACCCAATGGAATGTAGAAAATCAAACAATATCAATAATATTACACACAAGCAAAATTTTGTTGAATATAATTAAAAAATGGTTACAACAGTACATCAACAGGAAATTGCCAGAAACTCAAGCCTGATTCAGATGCGGGATATCATTACTGATGTCAAATGGCTGGAAGCAGAGAACACCAGAAATATGTTTTCTTGTGCTTTATTGACTACACAAAAGCTTTTGACTGTGTGGATCATGACA
This sequence comes from Chrysochloris asiatica, assembly GCF_000296735.1. Classification (NCBI taxonomy): domain Eukaryota; kingdom Metazoa; phylum Chordata; class Mammalia; order Afrosoricida; family Chrysochloridae; genus Chrysochloris; species Chrysochloris asiatica. The sequence goes on from NW_006408651.1 coordinate 5,300,196, forward strand.
ATTTATGGATAACATTATGAATAGTTATTCCAGAACACTTAATTGTGCTTATAAGGAACCTGTACATAGACCAAGAGGTAGTCGTTCAAACAGAACAAGAGTATAATGAATGGTTTAAAATCAGGAAAGGTGTGCACCAGAGCTGTATACTTTCATCACGTTTATTCAATCTGTATGCTGAGTAAATAGTCCAAATTGTTGGATTATATGAAGAAGAATATGACATCAGGATTGGAAGAAGACTTATTAACAACTTGTGATATGTAGATGACACAGCCTTGCTTGCTGAAAGGGAAGAGGACTTAAAATAATTACTGATGAAAAGCAAAGACCACAGTCTTCAGTATATATACTGCACCTCAATGTAAAGAATACAGAAATCCTCACAACTGGACCAATAAATAACATAATAGAGAAAAGATTGAAGTTTTCAAAGACATCATTTTACTTGAATCTACTATCACCACTCATGAGACCAGCAGTCAAGAAATCAAATGACATATTGCGTTAGGCAAATGTTCTGCACAACACCTCCTTAAGGTATTCAAAAGTAAAGATACCCGTTTGCTATCCTTGTGTGTCTGACCCAAGCCATGGTATTTTAATTTGTCTCATATGCATGTGAAAGTTAGACAACAAATAAGGAAGACAATAGAATAATTGATACATTTGAGTTATATTTTTGGAAAAGAACTATAAAGGTGCCATGATCTGCCAGGAACAAACAAATCTATATTGTTAGAAGTACAACCAGATGCTCCTTAAAAGCCAGGCTGGTGAGACTTCATCTCTCACACTTTGGACATGTTATCAATAGGGACCAATCCCGGGAGAAAGATATTATTGTTGGTAAAATGGAGGGTCAGCAAAAAAGAGGAAGACCCCTAATGAGATAGAATGGTACAGAGGCAGCACCAATGGGTTCAAGTGTAACAACAATTGTGAGAATGGCATAGGACTAGGCAATGTTTTGTTCTGATGGGCATGGAGACACTCTAGGTTGGAACAGACTCAAGGGTACATAACAAGAAGACTCTTTACCGGAGCTGACTGTCATATCTTTCTCTAGCTGAATGACTAGTGGGTTCGAACCACCAACCTTTCAGTTAGCAGTCAAGTACTTAATCACTACACTTGTTCTGAAAAAGAGTTACTATTATAATAACCCTATTCCTGAACATGAGCTGGAAACTCAAGAAACTTGATTCAAGGCAGCTTCAAGACTTAAACCTAGAATTTTCTAGCATAATTTATACAGTTTCCGCTATTCTGAGTCATCTACCCAGGAACTGCACATGCCTAGTTTTGTCTGTTTGATAAGTGCCATCACTTATCAACGTCATAGCAACCCTGTATAGAGTTTCCGAAGAGGAGCTAATGGATTTGAGCTGTCAACCTGCAATTAGCAGCCGACTGCTTATTTTACAGTGTCACGCCAGGACTCCATGCCTCAAGTGGGGAAAAAGTAAGACAATGGACATGAAATAACTTAGTGGTTATGAATTGGGCTGTGAACCGTAAGGTTCGAAACTACCAGCTGCTCCGCGGGAGAAAGATGAGGCTTTCTGCTCCTGTAAAGATTTACAGCCTTGGAAACCCTGTTCAGGGTCACTATGGGTCGGAACCGACTCGACGGCACATAACAACAACAACAATATAATACAATATATAAATATTACAATTATTGTTTCAAATATTCAGCTGAGATATTAGAAACAGAGATTAGAGGTTTGATAACTTGTCTGAGAAATGCTGCAGAGAAAGTAGGGTTTATATTCCAAGTTCTAACTCCTAGTCCAGTGTTCCTTCACTTCCGCTTTGACTCAATTAATTTACTGTTGCCTCAACTTCCTTAGCAGTAACACAGTAGCAGTGATCCCCAAATGACAATTGTGAGAATAGGAGCACTGATGGTGCAGTGGTTAAAGCAACTGAAAGGTCAACCATTCAAACCTATCAGTTGTTCCTTGGAAAAACAATGTATCAGCCTGCTTATAAAGACCACAGCCTTGGAAACAGTTCTGTTTTATTCTATGTTGTCTCTATATGGTAACTATGAGTCAGAATTGACTTGATGATGATGGGCTGTTGTTGTTGTTTTTAATTGTAATAATTAAATGAGATCATATATGTGCCTACTAAGTACTCAGCAAAATTAGTTTCCTTCCTTCTACCCAATTTTCAATCGCATAGCCATGTGGTGGTTGGTCTTCCTGTCTATAACTTGCCACATTTTTACAACCTCAAAAACAAAACATTTTGAGGGGTCATCTCCATTCCTGTATGGTTACTTTTGGAAACACTGACTACAAAAAAATCTGTGTAAAGTCATTGTCTGTTCTGCAAGCCATTTTCAGGTATTACTATGGTAACCTTAGTTGATTTGGGGTTAGGGGAGAATGGTGTTTCTTTCATGTCATCATCCTTTCAGCAAATGTCCCAAACATTCCTTTCACAATGAAGAACTCTAATGACCTAATGCACCAGGACTTTAGTGCTACTTACACCATCTTCATAATCAATTCATGCTGTCAACATGTTTCTAGGAATTGTACAATTTAGCAACTCAGGTTCTCAAAGCAAATAAAAAGACTGAGTTCTTAAGGGTAGGTTTTTCCCATGGGAGTATATAATTCAGCAGATGTTTAACTTGTGCCAGATTTAGAAGGATAGTTTCAACTCTGCATCTGATAAGAGGTGTCTGGAGAATAAAATTCTTCTATTTCTCCTCCTAGGTCTAAACAACTGAAACTCCACCACTTCCAGACAACATAGAGGTAGCTACTTGCCAGAAAGTCACTAAGATAAGATTATGCATGCTTTATAAATACATCTGAAAAATGAAATTCTTCCAGCAACTGCAAGAATCCAGTTCCAGCACACTTTTCTTCAGGCAAGTCCTTCACAGACATCTTCTTAGAGCACATTCATTATTAGATTTTATAATGGCTGATGAGATAACCCCTGCGTGATGCAAATGATAATGTGCTCAGCTACTAACCGAACTAGGGGACGTTTGAGTCCATCCAGCAAGAAGAACAGTCTGGTAAGCACCTTCCAAAAAATCAGCCATTCAAAGTTCTTCGAAGATGTCTGCGACAAGATGAAAGATTAACAGATGCATTGAGCACACTTTCTGCAACAAAGATATGAGAGAAAAGGTTAAATTGATGCAGATGGTGATCCTGGAACCCTGATCTTCAGAAGATAAAACATAGAAGTGAATTGAGTGCTGACTGGAGATGGAAGCTGAACAGGAGCAGAGAAAGAAGGAAAACAGGCTGGGCTGTCAGCTGGCATAGAGCAACAAGACCATGTTGAGCTTTTGCAAGGAGCTGCTGATAGAACCACCTCCGGGCACAGAGCAGTATAGGTGAGAGACAAAGTGGGTACAATCCTCTCTTGTGCCCTTGCCCTCCTGGTGGCCAGTTCCTCCATCATGACCACAGTGGCACACCCTTTTGTGCAGTCTCAACTGGCATCCAGAACCAGACATATCAACCTCCTGCATACCTTCTATTGGGGCCTAGGGCCGGGCATACCATCCCTTCTTCTGGAAGTATGTGTATCCGCCCTGAACTATGGTACACAAACAGCAAAGAGGGAACTGTGTTCAGACTTCCAGTCTCACATCCACTGGGAGGCAGGTGCTAGGAACCTGAGAACACAACATACAATCATCAATTAAATATAAATACACCACCACAATATCCCAGAGAAAACAGACAATTTCAGCTTACACGAAGAAACAAGACAGAGTGCCTCAAACAAGTGGCCAAAATACAGAGTTAGAAAATATACCAGAAATGGAATCAGAATCACTTGATAAGGCATTTTAAAGAATGCTATGTCAAGACTTTCAATGAATTCAGAGAAAGATCATTGAAAGCAAGGAAGAATTCAGGAAAACTCTATAAGAACTAAGTGACAAAATAAATGATATGAAAACAGCAATTTAAAAGCCAGAAGATTAATAGAAGACATCAGATATAGATTTATACATTGAAAGGGCAAAGAAGTAGAACTGAATCAGTAGAAGGCAGAATCAGCAAGCTGGAAGACAAATCTTTCAATACTTTATCTGTGAAAGAGTCAGAAAAAATGAATTAAAAGGTCAGAAGAAAGTAAGATTTGTGTGGAACACTCTCAAGAGGAGTAAATTATATGTGGTTGGAATTCCCGAACAGGAAGAGACAAATAAACCATATAGAAAATTATCCAAGAGTTGCTAGAAGAAAATTTCCCAAACATGAAAGACAAAAAGATAGTTAAAAGAACTACAAATAGGATAGACGCCAAAAGAAAATCACCAAGACATATTATAATCAAACTTTTCCAAACAAAAGACAAGGAAAAACTCAGGAAAAAGAAAGTTACTTACAAAGGAGAATTAATAAAACTAAAATAAACTCTGGTCTCTCAGCAGAAAACATGCAAGCAAGAAGACAATGGGATAACATACATAAAACCCTGAAAGAAAAAAATTGCTAACCAAGAATAATACATCAAGTAAAACTGTCCATCAAATATGATGGTGAACAAAAATGGGAGAAGGGATACAAAGGTAAGAAGTGACTGGTTTACAAGCTTTCAAGAGGGAACCTAGATCCACAGGGCGGTGAGGATGGTGGAGTCTCCAGTGAGTAGTGTCCGACCTGTCTGGGAGTGGCAGATGAAAAGAAATGCGGATGGGTCCCTTGGGATGCAAGGGTGAGTGATTATCACCAGGACTGATTGTGAGGACTGGAAATGTAAAGGTGGACATTTTATAGCAAGGAGGGGAGTGATTAACCTTTCAGTCTAGGATCGCAGGGCCCTGGGACTATCAATGGAGAAGAGCAGAGAGTGGGATCCCACCCAGAGGAGCAATAAGGACAGAGATTGAGACAGAGAGGATGATGTGAAGAGAGAGGACGGCGCGAAGAGATGGAGTGCCTGGGGACAAGGGATCCAGAGAGGGAGAAGGGCTGTGTGCTGAGGACCGTGAGGGGACGGTGGGCCGGATTATAGGGTATACCCTTTGGTTGGGTGATGATGCATGGACGGGATGGTAACTATGGCAATGAGACAATGTATGATGGAATGAATGTAAAACTAATGTTCCCCCCATGTAGACCATCACACAATACACAATAAAATGTTAAAAATATATATATGATGGTGAAATTAGGACATTTCCAGATAAACAGAAATTAAAACAATTAGTAAAAACCAGAGCTACCTTTCAAAAACTACTCTCAGGAGTTCTATGGAAAGAGAACCAGCAATAGCAGATGACAACCTGAGACTAACATACATGACAATATCACCCAGAACTCAACCCAGATATGTTGTTATTAAGTGTCATCAAGTCAGTTCTGACCTATAGCGACCCTATACAGGGCTTCTGAGCAGCTGCTGGTAAGAAGGAACCACTGACCTTGCAGTTCAAACCAGCTTTGCAGTGCAGTGCATTGACCCACAGCACCACATCTAGAAGGACTCAAAGTCAAATAAACCTGCAAGACTGAAAATGGGAACCAGAGATACCAATCAGCAATACAACACAACAAAAAAATTAAAAGAGGGAATAATGGAGTTAGAGAACTTCTAAATGAAGGGGAAATCAAGAAAAAAATTTTTAAAAAAATAAGCTTAACTATAACCCTAAAACTAGACCAAGCTTTATTCTTAGCCCTAGCCCAATCCCTACTCCAACTCCTAAAATTAATCCTAGTCCTAACTATAATCCTAACACTAAACAAAGTTCTAGAGCTTGCCTGTCGTTTTTGTTGTTAAGTGCCTTCAAGTCAGTACCGACTCATAGCTACACTGTATAAGGTTTCCAAGGGGCAGCAGGTGAATTTGAACTGCCGACCTTGCAGTCCAGTGCATTAACCTCCTTGGTGCTGGTGGTAGTTATATGCCATGGAGTCAGTTCCAATTCATAGTGATCCTGTATAGGGTTTCCGAGGCTGTAAATCACTGCTGGTAGAAACTGTTGACCATGAGATTAGCAGACTGACTGGTAGCCACTACATGACCAGAGCTCCTTATTAACCCCCTTGTTGTTGTTAAGTGCTGTCCAGTTGGTTCTGAACCATAATGACCTTGTATAGGGTTTCCATGGAGCAGCTAGTGAGCTTGAACTACTAACCTTGCAGTTCAAACCAACTTTGCAGTCTAGCACATTAACCCACAATGTCATGCCAGGACTCCACTTACCCCTTGACCTAGCCAAAGTTCTAACTCCTTACTTCTACCCACCTCCACCTCACCCCACAAAATTTTCTATGGAGTAAGCCCAGTTCTATTCTGGCATATATGGAGTCACCATGAGTAAGAGTCAATTTAGCAACTGGTCATTGAGCTGTATATGACATTAGTGTACACACCAGATTCTCTTCACATATTAACAGTTCAATATAATTCACTTAGGCTGAGACAACTCAATGAAGTAGGCTGAGCAAATTCTAATGACGCTCAACTCACAGGCAGTTTGCAGAAATGGCACACATCACTGGTTGCTCTTTCCTCCTGAAAAGCACACCATAAATGTCCTTGTGTAATGTGAGTCATTAATTATTCTCTCCCCTGGGCTCCTGCACAACATTCATGATTTGTGTTAGCTTTGATTTATCTGTTTACATATCTACCTCTCCCACAAACCTGTGAGCTCCCTCAAGAGCAAGGACCAAGAGTCAGAGTTGAGTGACTTCTTAAACACTCATCCCCAAACATAATACTTGAGGTCCAATCAATGTCAAACGAAGGAACTTTCCGTTAAAATAAGTAATTGCTATGACCCTGAGGATACATGCTTATTGGCTGTCTATGGTCATAATCAGTGAAGTGAAAACCTAAAAATTGACAATATATATTGGTTACATTCATATAGTTAGGTATTTACTTTGTCTGCATTAACCAAAGTGGCTGAATTCCGTGAGCTATGGACCAGGAAATAGTAACTGGACAAATAAGCAAACCACTTCAGATGCTCTGGAGTAAATGACAAATTTTTCCAACCTTGGCTCATCCTACTGAGGAGTGCTCCCAGTAGTATGCTGAAGATTGCTAAATCCCACGATTTCTCCTTTGACCTACTGAAGAAGCCCTGGTCATGCAGTCCTAACTGCATGTTGCACTAACTGCAAAATCAACAGCTCGAGTACACCAGCTGCTCCATGAGAAAAATGAGGCCTTCTACTCCCATAAAGATTTACAGCCTGGGTAACCCTATGCAGAGTCGCTTTGAGTTGGACCGACTCCATGGCACACAGCAGAAAAATCGTTAACTTGGTGGCTCCTTGGTGATCTTTCTCTCCATCAATATGCCACAAAAAATAGTCCACCTCTTAATATCAAAGCACCTCTGTACTTAACAAACCCCCTTCATTCCAACAGCTGACACTGGCATGTCATCCAGGGTCACATTAAGATGATCAATTACCCTAGGGCTCACTGGACTGTGGGGAAAAAAAATGCTTTGGCATGGAAAAAAAAAAAAAAAACCCTCTCCCAATCCCTAGTTACAAGTCTATTTGGCTGTCCAAACTATCCTTTCTGTCTTTTACTTATTCATCACCCCCTTCGTGTCCCCTCTTCTCTGTAGGATCCTACACAGAGTCCAAATCAAGGGAGATGGATGAAAAATTTTCACTCAAGCATTTTATAATAACTCAACATTGATAACTTTAGCCTCTAACTGTGTTCCATAGTGACATCTTGTCATTTGTAGAAGGATGAGGAGGAAGAAAAGCAGTAAAATTGGGTTGAATAAAAACATAGCAATCCTGGTTCTAACACATTCATTTTGGTAAAAAATTAAAAAAAAAAAAAAAAAGACCAACAAGAGCAAAACCTCAAAGTGAGTTATTAGCTTTAGAAAAGCACCAAATGAAAAGGATTTAGCTTCAAAGAGGCAAGATAATGAATGGTATTTTGGATCATAAACACTATTTCATAATGCCTCCACTGGGTCCGCAACATCATATATGGGAGAGGCTTTTCAAAGTAGGAGAACAGAAACAGAATGCTGGTGAATTGACATAATTTGGTGTCATACAACTGGAAGAACAGATTGCTAGGGAAATTAGAGGGACCCTGTAAAAACACTCTTCTTGTCCACATCCCGGTTCAGAACCAAATGAGAGATACAAACAATCAGTAGATAGAGATAAAAATAACATCTTTATTTTTATAAATTACATATTGAAGGAGATGATGGACTTGTGTGGCAGCAATTAATCATTTTATTTCCATATCCCAGAAGTAAGCACATGATATGACTGAAAAGTACAGGGACCCTTATGTGGGAGTCTGCCTCTATAAAATGTCCATTGTAAAGGGGTAAGTCAGAATGTGTTCTAGGCAGTCAGATACCCTCTCTGCTCTCCAACACACATACACACACACACAGACAAAAAGAAGCTGAGCTGTGCATGTTCACTTCTTCTTCCCAAACTTCTTGTTGTTGTTAAGTGCCACCGAGTCAGTTCTGACTCATATCAACCCTGTTAAGGGTTTCCAAAGAGTTGCTGGTGAGTTTGAACTGTTAACCTTGTATTTCAAACCAACCTTGTGGTACAGTGCTGTACCCCCAGAGCCACACCAAGACTCACCTTTCCAGACTTACGTGCAAATAAGATACTGTTGTCAATTGTTTTTGTTTCTTAAGTCCCAAAGAAAATATGAATGAGACTGGGGTGTTCTTCCAATAAAAGTCCCTCATAAGAAAGGAAATGTGGGGAAGAACAGTTTCTATACACATGGCAGCTATAATCATTTACTCCCTAAGAGTCTCCATAAGAATCTGAATATTTCTTTGCAACAAATTATCTCTTGGGCATTAGGAATAGGAAAAGAAAAGCAGGAAACTCACATTGGTTGTGCATCGACAAAACACCTAGCACCAGAGCAAGGGTTCTTGCATACTCCATACATCATTTCATTTGGGCCACACAGTTCTGAGAGATGAGCATAGGGATGCCCTTTGTTTTCTCTGTACAAATTAGGACACTGAAGCTTACCAAGGTTTTGAAGCAGAGAAGAGAGAGGCATTTACAGCCAGTCTATAATGCAAAATAAAGACAAACGAAACAGTATAAGGCCATAGTAAAATTTATTGCCCATACTGAAGCACAAAATGAAGAGAAAAGTAAGCACTGTGGTGTTCAGAATGAAAGTATAACATTTGACTCAACAACTTGCAAAGCAGAGAATGGAGAAGATACAGAGAATGAAGATGATGCCGTGGGTGTGCTGCTGAAACTACAAAACTAGGGCTAGAGATGGGCATGGGTAATGGAGAGCAGAGAGAGGTTCTAAAGATAAGGGAGGAAGTCAGAAATCTTTGACCCGGTGGCCTAGATGATACAGCTTTGATCAATAACAGGCATCCACTAAAGTGTTCTTGTACTTAGGTCGTTATCAGCAACTGATGCTCTAGAGAGCTTGAAGAAGGAAGCTTAGTCTGAGAAGGGGACTGGGTGGGGGAAAGGGAAATGAGTATGGAAAAGCTTCCCCTCTTTGTTTCAGCTGTCCTGTCAACCTTGTGTATTTATATATTATTATCCACCATCACACAGGGCAACAATGGCAATGGGATAAATGTATACTGTTTCCAGGATTCAAATGTTAATACTAAACAATTATTCATTTGGAACTTAAAAGGCCTTCAATGAATGAAAGAAAAGGCTTTATTTTATGTCTCCAGCAACCATTCAAAGAGGGAAGGGTTTGGTCAACCACATGTCTGACTATTGTATAATACCATAATAGCTTTAAAAGGAGAAAAAGAAAAGAAAACAAACACACCTATTTATTCTGGAAAGGAGTAAACTGGTCCTTAATAATTTTACCACATAAATCTAATAACAATACTACTGCTTACTGAATAAATTTGTGTAATAATAACAGATCCCATTTTAGAGTTCTACACATTGCAAAGTTCCCTCACATGTATTATTTCCATTAGTTCTCACAGAAGTTTTGTGAATAATTTGCATAATTATTTTATCCTAATTGCATAGATTAGGAGACTAAAGCTTGGAGAATTTAAGTAACTTATCCAATGTCACCCAGCTTACAGATTGTAGGTTAAGATTTAAGAACAGAGTTCTCTGATTTTATTCAAAAAAATAACCCAAATGTTTCATCCAAAAAAGTATGATACACACATCACTCAGAATATTCTAAAGTGGTTCTTAGTTTCTTTGATCAAATACCGTTCTCATATTGTAAATGAGATAGAGCAACTATTCAAATAACCAAAAGTTTGAGTAGCTTTATTATTTTTTGTCCCTTGTAGACCCATAAGAAAAAAATATATTACTTTATTTACTTCCTTTCTACTAAAAGTGAGAAAGCATCAAGAACAATGTCATGCTAGTAAATGTTTAACATTCAGTTCTTCAGAGAGAAAACCCTGCCTTGTATAATTTACCAATTTTAACTATGCAAACTTGGTCATACTGGGGTGGGTTGCATATTGTGATGTTGGAAGCTATGCCACTAATATTTCAGATATTAGGAAAGTCACCCATAGTGGACAAGTTTTAACAGAGCTCCCAGACTAAGGCCTGGTGATGTACTTCTGAGAACTATCCAGTGAAAACACTATGGTTCACAAGAGAATATTGTTCAATAGACTGCTAGAAGATGAGTCCATAGATTGGAAAACACTCAAAATACACAGTAACTAAGCATATCAACTATCATGAAGATGACATAGGACCAGGAAATGTTTCATTCTGTTATGCACGAGGTTGTCATGTATTGGAGACGATTTGACAGAAACTAACATGATATAGATCATCCCTCCATAATGAATTTCAAGCTACTAGCATGATGGCCCTGAATGCAGAGTTAGGAAGAGATGTGCACAATCAGCTCTCACAAGCCCATGCAAACTGGGTCCAGCACACAACTGCCTGGACCATTAAATTGAGTCTATTAAAAACTTCCTTGTGGTGTAGCTTGTGATGCAACAATGACAGAGAACTGAGTACAAGGAAGAAATAAGTAAACCCTAGGTATG
>NW_006408651.1:5311810-5314588 GCF_000296735.1 Chrysochloris asiatica
TTGGTCCACTGGTGAAGATTTCTGTTTTCTTTACATTGGCATGCATTCCATACTTAAGGCTGTGGTCTTTGCTCTTCATCAATAAGTATTTTAAATCTTCTTCCCTTATAGCAAGCAAAATTGTATCATCTGCATATCGCTTAATGAGTTTTCCTCCAATCCTAATGCCATAAAATCCAGCTTCTTGGTATTGATTGAATAAGTATACAGATTGAATAAGTATGATGGAAGAATACAACTCTAGCGCATACCATTCTAATTTAAAACCATTCGGTGTCCCCTGGTTCCATTCAAACGATTGTCTCTTGCTCTACATATAGGTTCCTCATGGGTACAGTTAAGTGTTCTGGAATACTCATTCTCCACAGAGTTGTCCTTAGCTTGTCATAATCCACACATTCAAAAGCCTTTGCATAGTCAATAAAGCACAGGTAAACAAACATCTTTCTGGTATTCTTTGCTTTCAGCCAAGATCTATCTGACATCAGCAATGATATCCCTCATTCCATATCCTCATCTGAATCCAGCCACTGGAAATTGAATAAATTTGACTTTTAACTGGATATTTGACGATTTATGAAGCAATATGAACTGACTGAAGTTGTCAAGGACTTCATTCTTCTTGGATCAACTATCAACACTCACGGAAGCAGCAGTCAAAAAAGAAAACGACATATTGTGTTAGGCAAATCTGCTGCACAAGACCATTTTAAAGTGTTGAAGAGCAAAGATGTCAGCTTGAGGACTAAGGTGTGCCTGACCCAAACCATGGTATTTTCAATAACCTTCTATGCATGTGAAAGCTGGACAGTGAATAAGGAAGACCATAGAAGGATTGATGCTTTTGAGTTATGGTGTTGGGGACACTATTGAAAGTGCCATGGGCTGCCAAAAGAACAAACAGAACTGTGTTTGAAGAGTGCAGCCAGAGTGTGCCTTGGAGGCCACGATAGCCAAACTTCATCTCTCATACTTCAGACATATTGTCAGGAGGGACATGTCGCTGGAGAAAGATATTATGTTTGGTAAGGTAGAGGGTCAGAGAAAAAGAGGACGATCCACAGCAAGATAGATTGGCAAAGTGGCAGCATCAATGGGCTCAAGCATGGCAACAATAGTGTGGTTGGCCCAGGATCGGGCAGTGGTTTGTTTTGCTGTGCATAAGGTCACTATGAGTTGGTACTGACTCTATGGCACCTAGCAAGAACAACAACAAATAAAGCTAACTCTAGCACTGCCAATTTGGCATTTTTTGTTTGAAAAAATGTGAATGGCCCTACAGTGTCTATTTATGCCTCCTGGGCCTTGTCCATTCCCCTTTTTCTCAGTGTCGTTAGATGTTATTGAATCTGCCCCCATCTCGTGGAGACCTCATAATAACGATCCAGATAATTATGATCCACAGGGTTTTCATGGGATCATAATTGTTTTTGAAAACAAATCACCAGGTCTTTCTTCCTAGTCTGTCTTAGTCTAGAGGCTCCACAGAAGAAGCTGGTACTGTATCATAGCCCCATGCAAGCCTCCACATACAGGTACAAGGTGACTGTGTTTGTGGTGCGTCAGTGGGAACTCGACCCTGGATCTCCCACGTGGAAGGCGAGGAGTCTACCTCCTCCCTTCTCTGAGGGACCTCTAATTTTAATCCCTACACCCACCTCACCAAACCGCGTGTTGTGTGTCTTCCCTCTCAACACATTTGGGCCCCCTTAACATAGTCCAAATTTCAAAAAGCTTTTCATTGAACACTAAAAGAAAATAAAAATGCTTAGTGTTAGGGTTTTGATGTTGCCTTGGATTGATTAATCCCAAAGTTCACACATTATGTACTACTCTCTTATTTGCCCCCAAAACACTATATTCCAGCCCCAAAGGGCAGGTACAACTGCACATCCCCCCTCCCTGATTCCTCACCTCAACAACTGGCCTAATTCTGCAACAAAGTTACCATCTTAAGCTCCAGTGCCTTTGAAATATATTGCTTTTTTTCATCTGTACTTAAAACCAGTCAAATAGATATTTTTCTGAAATACATTATTTCTCCCTCTTTGTACCACTGTATCATTTTCTGACCTTAATTGCAACTCTTCCTCAGACTAGAGAAGTCTTCACCTCCTATAAATGTAAAACTGCATCCCTAATACAGTCCAGCACAAGACTCAGTTGGAACAAGTAATATTAACATCCTCCACTATTGGACAGAGATATAAAAAATACAGGATTCAGGTGTCTGCCAGGAAACATTTGGTCCACTCATCTTTTCCTGATGCCTTGGAACCACCACCAACAGCAGAACTATCAAAGTACTCACTTTCTCAACGAGCAGCTTCAATTATAATCACATATATATATCAAAAATTTTGCTTTTAAAATTGCATTGGTCTTAAAGTTTTCAGTCTTAAAGAGTGTCCTAACAATATTATTGTCTATGTAGAAAATCCAATGGGATCTACAAAAAAATGAAAACCCACTTTAAACAGCAAGTGCACAGAATACAAGATCAATCAGTCACATTTCTACATACTAGCAACAAACAATTAAATATTCAAATGTTTTTTAAAATACTATTTACAATAGCAACAAAGTGATATACTTAGGACCAAACATGAAAGATTAATAAGCTCTGCACATTAAAATCTATAAAACACTGTGGAGAGAAATTAAAACAAAGGTAAATAATAGGAAAGATATACCATGTTCATGGGTTAAAAGACTCAACATTAAGTCAATTTTTTCCAAATTAATCTATAGATGTAATGCAATACTAATTAAAATTCT
>NW_006408651.1:5315043-5316769 GCF_000296735.1 Chrysochloris asiatica
TTTTTAATTAATGCAAAGACAACTCATTGGAGAAAGGATAATCTTTCAGCAACTGGTGCTGGTATATTTAAATGTCTATGTGTAAATAAATAAACTTTGATCCCCACCTGATAATATATACAAAAAGTAACACAAATGAATCATAGACTTACCTGCAAAATTTAAAACTATAAAACATCTAGAAGAAAGAGTAAGGAAAAACCTCTATGGCCTTGGGTTAGAAAAGATTTTAGATATGACACCAAAAGTATGATCCAGAAAAGAAAAAAATAATCATTTGGATTTTATCAAATTTTAAAGCTTCTGCTTTTATGAAGACATTTAGAGAATGAAAAGATAAGCAGCACACTTGGAAAACTATTTGCAAATCATATATCTGATAAAGGACTTATATCCAGAATATATAAAGAATTTTAAAAACAGAATATTAAGAAACCCAACAACGTAATTTTTTAAATGAGCAAAATATTTGAACAGACACTTCAACAAAGAAAATATGCAAATGAAAAATAAGCACACAATGATGTTCAGCATCTTTAGTCATTATGTAAATAAAATTAAAATCACCCACGCAGAGATGTCACTATACACCAATTTAAATGGCTAAAATTCAAAAGACTAAACCAATTGTTGGTGAGAATGTAAAGAACTGATAGGAATACAATATGGTACAACCACTTTAGAGAACAGTTTGGCTGTTGCTTTTTTTTTTTAACTATTTATTTTGAATTGAGTGAAAATTTATAGACAAGATCATCAGTTTTACATTCAACACAGCATACACCTTGTTTCATCTCAATGACTGCAATCCCCTCCATGCAACAACAGTGTCCCGCTTCCTCCTTGTAATTCCTATTTCCATTCCACCCACCTTCTCACTCTTTCTCAACTTTGTCCTTTGGTAAATGTTGCCCTTTTTATTTTGAATGACTGACCATTCCATGGTGAGCATATGTTACCAGTGTTTTTGTCCTCTCTATATATGTCTACTGCTTGGCTGAAAATTGAACCACAAGGGTAAGGTCCTTTCCAGACCTGAAGGGTGGTTGAGGGCCATAGTTTTGGGTTACTCCAGTCACTTTCTGATCAGTAAGCCCAGTCTTTTTTTTTTTTTTTTTTAAGTAATTTTGAGTTGTGTTCCACATGTTCTACCACTCTACCTGGGTTCTTCTACAGTGAACCTTTACAGAGCAGTTCATTTGACAGCTTCTTAAGTTCAGTGTTCTCCTACAATATGTATGATCCAGCTGTTCCAATACTGAGTATTTACCCAAAGGTTTCTTTCAAGTATAAGTCCATTAAAAAATGTAATGTTCATAACGTAAACGTAAGTTAAAAAAAATCATAAATGTTCATAAAAGCTAGCATGTTCATAGCAGAATATAATAGTCAAACTCAGAACACAACCCAAATGTCTATCAGCATGTGAATAGATAAACAAATTGTGGTATAGCAATACAATAAAAATGAATAAAGTACTAATACCTACTACAGTATGAATAAATCTCAAAATAATTATTCTAAAAAAGCAAGTTGCTTACCCAGGAGACATCAAGGCAAGTGGTGGGGTCCCCTCAAGGCAAACCCCCTTTCAAGACTAAAACTCAATGGGAGTACACACTTTGAGTGGTGACCACATTCATCACCAATAAGGGGAAGTGAATAAAAAAACAGCAATGAAGCTGTGAGCTAAGCCCTACAACATTCAATAGACTCCTGTGAACCC
>NW_006408651.1:5316869-5323174 GCF_000296735.1 Chrysochloris asiatica
GTCCAGAACTCTGCTATATCCATCAACCAACTTCCAGGTGGTGTTGCCACATCTGTCAATCTCTGGTTGTTGTCTGTTCTTGCTGGTTTTCATTCCAAAGAACTCCTTTTGGGATGTTTTGAAGCACTGTGTTGGCTTTGACAGTTTCTTAGCTTCTGTTTATCCTGAAATGTTTTGATTGCACCATCATATGTCAGTTTTGCCAGGTAGGTGATTCTTGGTTGGCAGTTTTTTTCTTTTAGGGTTTTATATGTCTCCCCATTGCTTTCTTCCCTGCATGGTTTCTGCTTAGAAGTCAGAGCTTAATATGATTTGCTTGCCTTTGTAGGTAACATTTCTCTTTTCCCTGGCTGCCCACCAATCAAAAACAAAATTAAAATTGTGTTTGACACTGGCCTTTGCTATGCAGGCAGGGATAAAATGTCCTGCCTAGGTCAAATTTGGGCTGGTTCCCAAGGTCAAACATCATAAAGAAGCAGCCTACAGGTTTCCTCTCTCTGCTGTTGGAAAACTGTAGGCGCAATCCTGGACCTTTTTGTGGTGTGCTCCCGCCCACCTGAAGGCATCTGGGCTGTGCAGTGAGGGCACAATTGGGGTGAAGAGGAGAGATACATGAAAAATGCAAAGTGAAAGATGAAAAATCAGTCACATCTCTCCTTCCAGAAGCACAGCTCCGCAGCTTCTAGCACTGGGTTACTGCCTCCACTTGGCTGTGGCCCCGCCCTCCGGCCTGAGGACTTCTGGCTACTGGCCACCAAATCTAGATCAATTCAGAAATCATCGTATTTTGCTTCCACAGATAGATTTCTTCTCAGTTGGACACAGGAAACTGGCACCTGGAAACGTAAACAAGATGCAAAGCTCTGCAGTTTCTCTGCAGATGGCTCTTTCTCTGCTTTTTTAGGGTTTTGACAGAGGAGCATTCAATGTCTGTCTCTGCTTTCACCTCCCCTAAACCGTAAGTTCTCAACCATTAAGAAGAAGACCCCCAGCAAGATGGATTGGCAAAGTGGCAGCATCAATGGGCGCAAGCATGACAACAATCTGAGTTTGGCCCAGGACTGGGTACTTTTTCATTCTGTTGTGCATAGGGTCACTATGAGTCGGTTCTGACTCAATAGCACCTAACAACAACAACAGCTGTTCCTCTCTATTTTGAGCTGTGCCCTATCAGTAAATGAAGGTCCTGAAGGCTTTACTCCATTCATGTGATCATGGTCAACTCTACTTTGAGGAGGCAACTGTTCCCCAGTAGCATTTTGAGTGCCTTCCAACCAGAGGGGCTCATCTTTCAGCAGTATATCTGAAAATATTCTGGTAATCTTCATCATGTTTCAATATTCCATATTCTGGTGCTATGTAAACAGTGTTCCACTACTATTAATAAGGTTTTCAGTGAATAAAGTTCTCCTTCTTCCTAGTCTGGCTTAGTCTGGGAGCTCGGCTGAAACTTTTTCACATTGAATAACTCTGCTGGTATTTAAAATACTAGTGACACAGCTTCCAGAATCACAGAAACATGCAAGCCACCACAGTACGAGAAACTGACAGATGAGTGGCAGTATATTTTTCTGGAATCCTTATGAAAGCAGTTTGCCAGGCCTTCTTCCTTGAAGTCTCTGAGGAGGTACAAACTACTAACATGTAAGTCAGCAGTTAATCAAAACCACTTGCACCACCTAATTTATTTAATTACCCTATTTAAACCTCAAAAGGAGCTCTGGTAGCATAGAAAAGGAGCTCTGGTAGCATAGTGGTTACGAATAGGGCTGTGAACCGCAAGGTCAGCAGTTCGAAACTACCAGCTGCTCCGCGGGAGAAAGATGAGGCAATCTGCTCCCGTAAAGATTTACAGCCTCGGAAACCCTATTCAGGGTCGCTATGGGTCGAAACCGACTCAATGGCACTTAACAACAACAACAACAACAATTTAAACCTCACAGCTGCCTTCATTTCCATTACAATTAGGAGTTCCTGGGTGGTTAAAATGGTTAAAGTGCTTGTCTGCTAACCAAAAGGTGAGAAGGTCCAGCCAGAAACACCTCAGTAGAAAATCCTGATGATCTATTTTTGGAAAATCACACACTGAAAACCCTAGGGAATACAGTTCTATTCCAACATACATTGTACTGGTTGTTGTTTTCTAGATAGCAACTGGTTTTCATTAGCATTTATACATATAAGGAAACTGAGTCAACTGCTCTAAAGCACTATTATCTGTTGTCATTATTGAATGTCCAATGTGTCCTTAGCATCATACAGAATATTAGTGATTCAATGGTGAAGCAGTCATTACCTTTGCCCTTGTAGATCATTCTGTTTAGTAGGTGAAGCAGACATTAAAGATAATGATTGATTATTCAAAAGGATGACAAAGTTTCAAAGGAGAAATACGGGATTGGATAAGAAAGAACATGTAAGAGGCGTTAGGAGATGCTTCTTAAAAGCATATCTTCTCTTCTAAATGATATGAGGGAAGTTTTCTTTCAAAAAAATCTCTAACAATTTTATCAGTGTTTTCATTTGTCTCTTCTTGTTTTACAGTTATAACTCACACATAGTGACTCCTCTTTATGATGTCCCACAAAATTGTTACACTTCTTTTTCTTCATTATTTGTTCTGATTATTCCTCAATAGATTAGTATTTGTCTTCAATTTCACTAATTCTCACTGCCATTGACTAAATTCTACTCTTTGTCTTTCCAATGCATGAACAATCTTATGAATTTCTTATCAG
The DNA here is from genome assembly GCF_000296735.1 of Chrysochloris asiatica. NCBI lineage: Eukaryota > Metazoa > Chordata > Mammalia > Afrosoricida > Chrysochloridae > Chrysochloris > Chrysochloris asiatica. The sequence goes on from NW_006408651.1 coordinate 5,319,608, forward strand.
GTAATTCCAATGCCACTCCTTCCTCTGGAAGATTTTCTGACCCTGTATTTTAGTCACTTGTTTGTGTTATCTTGTTTTGGTTGTTTTGTGTGTGTGATCTGAGGTGTTCTGTAGTCTCTCAAACACTGTGGTGTTGTTTGTTAATTGTGTTATGAATTATGGACACAAGTCTTTGAACACTGGTCATATTGAGTGGTTGAGGGGAGGCTGTGTAGATGTTGGTCACTATCTGTCACTGATCCAAAGATACTGGAGTAGGTGATGGCACTCACCCAATTGGTGAGGTGGCAGGTATGACTAAGTAAAGTTACTGGCTCAACTATTGGGGAGAAAGAGTTGTGAATGAAGGAGAGGAAGAAAAAATGAAGAAAAGGGAAAAGTAAGTTTTAAAGGGAGGAAAGGGGAGGAAATAAGAAGAAGGAGGAAAAATCAGGAGGCAATAAGAAGAAAAAAAGAGGGACTATGGAAGAACTAAAAAGAAAAAAAAGAGGGGAAAACTTGCACAGCATTAGCAGTGCGGGACAGGGGCTGACCAGCTGCCAGGTGGATGAGGATGGCGAGGTGCTTCTGGTCACTGGGAGGTTGTATGTTACTAAATACCAATGTGGATGTCCTAATTTGTTATCCTTTCTTGGTAATTCTGCATTCTAGAATTGTGATCTGTATTTGTTTCACTTGGTTTCTTGGCTCTTCATTATACAGGATCTGGTAGCACATCTACTAAGTTTGCCCTCTTGCATCCTCACTGCTAAGGAGTTATGGATACTGTTAACTCTAAGTCAAGATCTTTAGAATGGATGTCTTTATTTTTATTTTTTTTATCATTTAAACCACAAATACACACACACACACACACACACACAAAGAACAAAGAAGGGATGTACAGAGCAAAAGGGATAAGTGAGTGGCTGCTCCCATTTATCTTCCCAACAACTAACTCACTGAACAACAAATTGAAACAAACACAAACTGAGATTTCAGAGTTCCTGACAGCAGCTGAGGTGTTGGAAAGTCAGGGTGAGTTCACAAGCAGGATTGAGAAGGAACAGAATTGACTCAGAAGTCAGGAGTTCCTATCTCCTGGCATCAGGAGTGCTCACTCATCATAGCCATTTTTGGACGGGGCTAGGAACCACCCTAAAAACAGACAACAGGAAAGGAGCTACTCTCAGGAAGTTCTAGCCCAGTTTTGCTTTTCTGATTTTTTTAAGACAATGCAAATTAGGTGTGGGAGTTTGCAGGTCAAATAACTGGGACAAGATGAATGGAGACCTTGGCACTGCATGACAGTGCTGTTGAATCTTTCTGAGGCCCAAGACAAATGGGTACTCAAAGCAAAAGAAGCTCTAAGGCAAACTGGACAAGGGAAATACTTTAGACTAACAAGAACAAAGGAAACAGCCCGGAACAGGACACTGTGGGAGTATGTGCAAGGACATTGGTGAGGAAAAGACATAAAAAGATCCACAGGTAAAAATCAACCTCATCTACTTATGTCAGCATTTCCAAACAACTACCGCTCCCCTCCCCACCCCCTGCCACACACACACAACACATGTGTATTGTATTCCAGAGACCAAGCATATAGGAGTCCTGAACCAGCAATGAAAAATCCTAAGATTAAGAATGACATCTAGTGGTTTTCAAGAGAAGATACCAAGTCTGCTACAGCTGGGTCATTCTGATTCTGATTCATAGTGAACCTTCAGGGCTGAGACAACCAGGTTCATGTGGTTCCTAAGACTGTGAGTGTCAGTTTTACCAGCGGTGGTCTAATGTTTCCTTCTCCCATGGAGTGGTTGGTGGGTAAGTGTCTCAGTCTTTTAGTTGTCAGCCAGGTGCTTGGCTGCTGCACCACTAGATATCCCAGTCAGATCATTTTCCCACAATAAACAAAATACAAAATTTGAAGCAAAATTAGGAGTCCTGGTGTGGCTCTGTGGGCTAATACGTCAGACTACAAAGTTGCTTGAACCGCAAGGTTGGTGGTTCAAGCTTACCAGACGCTCCTTGGGAACCATATACAGGGCTGCTATGGATCAGAATTGACTCGACCGCACGTAACAACTTAACAACATATTTACATGACAAAATGGCCCAAGTTCAACAAAAGTTAATAAAACACAGGAAATCACAAGAGAAGAAGGAACCATCAAAAGCAACACATGGAGAAGACAAATCTATCCTATATAAATCACAATAATACAATGATAATGATAATTTTCAGAGTATGGCACTAAATATTTGTAAAGAAAGAACAATCACACAGACAACAAACTAGTGGATAACAGGAAGCTAAAAGAGGAGCAAAATGAGAGACTCGGGAAGGAAATCGAAAGCACATTAAAAAAAAAAGAGAATGAGAAAGAGAACTGCTGGAACAGAAGGAAGAAAAAAAACTGAATTAGAAAAAGCAAGAGAATCACTCAACAATAATATCAAACAGAGATCAGAAAAAATAAGTGAACAAAAAGACAAAAATGAACTTGTCAAATCTCAAGAGAACCATAAGAAAAGGACAAAGAAAAGTGAACAAATACAAAAGGAAATCTGTAATTCAATTAAGAAATCTAGCATTTGAATTATTGGAATCCCAGAACATGACAACAACAACAAAGGCACAAAAACAATTTTCCAAGAAATAATCAGAGAGAATTTCCCAGTTCTATATAGAGAACCAACCCTGAAAATACAGGAAGCTACATGAACCCTAATCAGATGTACAACAAAAAGATCAACTTTGTGACATATTCTAATAAAATTCTTGAAAACCAAAGACAAGGAGAGAATTCTGAAGGCAGCCAGAGAAAAACACAATGTAACATACCAAGTGTCTTTCAGAAGAATCAATGTGATTTCTCCTCAGAAATTCTACAGACCAAAAGGTAGTAAAGCAACATCTATAAAATACTGAATCCAAACAATTACCAAACAAGAATTCTTAAACAGGTAAATCAAGGCATTCCCAAAGAAATAGAAACTCTGGGAATTTGCCACTGCCTGACCAACTTTGCAATTTTCCTCTAGAGAGTACTTCAAATAGAAGCAGAAGAACATTAGAAATAAATATAAAGCAAACTTATTGAACATGAGTTGTATATTATTCTTAATGGTGACACACCAGTAGAAATGGGAAGGAAAAGGCATATCAGGAATAGATTTATTATGTTAAGGTTGTGTGTTTACTGCTGTTTGTATACATTAAACATTGTTGTCATTGTAAGTTGTGTAATGTAACATATACACTAACCACTAAGAAATCACCAAGGAGAAGCATTAAGAAAACAACTAAGAAGACAACAAAAAGGCTCACCACAAAAAGTACCAAAAAACAAAGAACAACAGAAAAATAAGAAGAAAATATGAAGCACTCAAAAAATAAAAGAAAAATAGTGATATAGACACTTTGTTTTCAATAGTAACCAAATGTAAATGGTCTAAATACTCTGTTTAAAAGGCAGAGAGTGGTAGAATCGATTAAACACACAAACACACATGATCCATCCTATTGTTGTCTACAAGAAATTTATCTTAGACATAAGGACAGAAACAGACTGAAAATAAAAT
>NW_006408651.1:5323274-5328747 GCF_000296735.1 Chrysochloris asiatica
CCACAGAGGACTAGAGTGGAGAGTGAAGCATCCAGCTGATAAGAAGAGAGGGCATGCGCACAAGAACACCCACACTTGCAGATAATACCCACTTGACCTGGCTTCAATGATCAGAGCTCAGCTAGAAGAAGAAAGAAGAGGAAAAAAAGAGTAATCTGATACAATCTGATGAACTAGACCTACACCTATGGATACAGTAGCTCAAAAAAGAGAACAAATCTTTACTTACAGCAAGAATCATACTCACTCCCTCCATACACAGAGTAGACAAGGATGGGCAACTTGGACATTGGTTACCCAAAATGGGTGGGGGGGGCACCTTCAAAGGCAAGAAGTGACTGGCTTACAAGCTTTCAAGAAGGAATCTAGATGCAGAGGGCATGGTAGAATCTCCACTGAGTATATCCAATCTGTCTAGGAGGGGCTGATGAAAGGAAATGAGGATAGGTCTCTTGTGATACAATAGTGAATTGTTATCAGGACTGATTGTGAGGGTTGGAAATGCAAAGGTAGACATTTTGTAGCAAGGAGGGGAGTGATTAATTTTTTAGTCTAGGAACGGAGGTCCCTGGGACCATCAAGGGAGAAGAGCAGAGCGCAGGATCCTACTCAAAGAAGCAGTGACGCCAGAGATGGAGGCAGAGAGGATGACGTAGAGTGATGGAATGGAGCAACTGGGGACTAGACATAAAATATTATGTATTATATTTATACAAAATTCTAGAGAATGTAAATTAATTTCTACTTACATAAAGCATACGGGCAGTTAGCTAGTGACTGGGGGAATCCCAGTAGGAGAGAGAAACTACAAAATGAGGAAATTTTGGGGGGTGCTTGAAATGCTCATTACTTTTTTAATGGTTTCATAGGTATATGCATATGTCAAAATTAATCAAATGATGCACTTTAAATATGTATAATTTACTGTATGAGGGGGAATCAATTTGTAAAAAATTCTGTTATCTTTTAATTCCATTTTTCAAGAATTTTTGAAGTCCCCTTGAATATCAATTCTATATCACTAAAACTATTTGTTGCTTGTGTTTTTAGTTTTTTGGGTTTTTTTCCAAAAGAATGAAAGAAAATATTGTGTGTTCCAAGAAGATGCTAATATACCTGAGGAAAACCACATGCTAGGCCTTATCAACAAATACCTTAAAGCAAAAAGAGTATGGGTAGTAGATATTAATGGCAAACCTCATAATTTTCCCAAGGACTGTCCCTGAGACATACTTATTAAATAGCCCAAAACTCAGCATAAGAGTTTTTATGATGACATCTAATACTGAATCCACTCACAGACATTTCCTTTTTACCTGTGCCGGCCCATGAAGAATGTATATTACCAGGTCTGAAGGAATTTTCTCACTATTTGTATCCTTTTACTTCTCTATTCTTTGCACTCATCCAGGTGCCAGGACAATTTTCTGGTTGCCAATTCATCACCTTAATCTTTCAAAACTTCCTGAAAGCCAGGAGAGAGAACCACAGTGCCCTGCCTACTTTCCAACACCATTGGGCCAGCTCTAGAGTTGGCACCTGGACTTTTGTGTGAGTGTAGGTTCATCCTTATACTACCCTTAGAACCACAAAGAGGACATTGGTACCTAATGATGGAGTTTTTGGATTTGAGGAAGTTCAGCTCACTGTTAAGATCGATCAGGGTAAAGAACTATTGCTCAGAAATGAAGCAAAAAGTCAAGAGACTTTGGAAATTTGTAATATCCTCATATTTTCAAAATAAAGTTTCAAGGACTCCCCATCCCATGAACTTGCTAATATATGGTGTTCAGCACAGCATGGGTGCCCAGTGCTGACGACTGACCTACTCAACTGGGAGTCTTTAGAAAGCCAAGTTTAGGAGAGGAAAGAAAGGACACTGAATCTCTCTGCACTCTTTTCATTAAAAAGGTGAATGGTTTTTGGCAAAGTCATATTCCTGGAGAGGAATCATTAATCAGCCAGTGGAGACCGTTTCAAGCCCTGCTTCCTGTCAGATAGCATACTAAGTCATGACGAAATCTAAGGCAAGCTCCCAAAAGAACGGAGTCGACAACTCACTGGCCAGCGGGGTGTGGGCAGCCCTGCAGCTTCTTTAACCTCCCTGCACTGAAATGAGAGGAAACTGTGATCTGGAGCTGACATTCCCTCAGAGCATCGCCCAACTTTCCCAACAGATGGACCACAACTCACTGATAATGGGCCTTTGAAGTGTCTGGCCCTGGGCCAGGAAACATTGGAAGTGTCCTTTGGAGAGTATCTGTTTTAGATTACTCCTAGTTTATAGGAAGCCACACATGCTAACTTTAGCATTTCTCCTGACTTCGGAACTTAGGGGCTTCAAATTGATTGATCTCAAGCCTGCTCTTTTGGCTTAGACCTAAATGGCAGGCCTCCTGGGTTTGGGTGTTTTTGTTTGGATTTTTTTTTTTTTTTCCCCTTTCTGTGCTGCATTCCAATCCTACATACATTCTTCCTCATCTCTTCATGCCAATTGTTTGGGTCATAATTCTCACTTCCCATAGGATATTCTTTTTCTCATTTGGCAACATTTATTCTAAAGGTGTTTCTGCAGTGGAAACCTAAATGTACTTGGTAATTAATTAAATACCATTCTAAAATGCCTGATTATAATACATTGGTCATATGGTAGGTCTAATGATGAGCCCACAAAATACACTTTCTCATTAACAGCAACCACTGCCAACTGATTCCATAATATGTGTTGTTAGTTCTTCCAACACATTTAACTTGATTTGAACTTTTACTTGATTGCTTGTCTCCATAGCAACTGTTTGACTGATAAATGTAAGAGCTGCACTTGAGTCAATTACCACTCACAGTGAACCCATGTGTGTCAAAGTAGAACTATGCTCCATAGGATTTTCGATGGCAGATTATTTTAGAAATTGATCACCTTGCCCTTCTTCCTAAGATATCTCTGGGTAGACTTAATTTTACAATTAGCAGCCAAAGATGTTACCTATTGACACTGCCCAGGAACTCTGATAAATACAAATTAAATCTGAACTCTCACTACTCAAAGGGCGTTCCTTGGACCACAGCATCAACTTCACCGGGGAGTTTATTAGTTCCCCCTACCACCAATCCAGACCAGATGAGTCCCAAACTGCATTTGGACAAGATCTTCAATGATTCCTATGTATATTACAGTCTAAGAAACACTATTATTAATATATCCTGCTCTCCTGAGGAGAAAAATAAAGAAGAAAAAAAAAAGATTTTTTTTTTTTTAACTCAAGGCAAAAGGGCTTGAGAACTGTCATGTCCAAATTTCCCAAGAGGAGCTATGCCTGCAAGTTGCACCATGCTTCACAGCCATTGCCCTCCTACAGGTGTTCCTAAGGGTCCTTCACCTATCTAAGAGTAAGTGTGGAATGAATCAATGATTTGAGTTAGTTTGTGTTAACATCAAAGGTCCTGAGTACCTAATGAGGCTTGTCTCAATCTTTTGTGGCTGTAAGTGAACTGGAAATTTTTAGAGACAGGATTTGATCATGAATTAGCAGTTCATTCCTGACTCCATCCAAATACAGGATATCAGAAAACTACCTTAAACAGATGACCATAGCTCTCCAGACAAGGTCATCCCCAAGGTCATGTAGAGAAAAAGTTGAAGACAACAAAAGATAACATAGGTAAGGGTGACTGAATGGGTGAAGAATCCCACATCTTGAGGTGTGGCTTAAAGGAGATGAAGTTGCAGTGGGCACACCCTTCCCACCTCACACTGCTCAGCAGCTGGTAAAGCAGATTAAAGTTTCAACCCAACCCAGCTGCTAAGCCACTACTACTAACTATGGATGTCCGCTGCCCTCTGGAGGATATAAAGCAACAATGGACAGAGGGAGGAACTGGAATTACCAGCTTGGAGACCTATCCTGATAGCTAGTATACCTGGGCTGAGTCTTCAACACCAATCATACCCTTTGAATCCTCCATTGCAATCAGCCCCACTTTTCATATTCACAATTGACTGCTGCTTTGATTTATTGATTTTAGCAGAAATTTCCCACCTGGCTCCAGAGTTATGCCCTGCTCCCAGTCCACCTGGTGAGAATCCCTATCAAGCATTTAGGCTGTCTCCATCTTGTTGATATTGTAAATAATGCTGCTATGAATATTGGTGTGCATATATCTACTCATGTTATGACTCTTATTTCTTGTGGATAAATACCAAGTAGAGGAATTGCTGGATCATAAGGTATCTCTATTTCCAACATTCTGAGGAAGCACCATATTGTTTTCCAGAGTGATTGGACCATTTTTCAATCCCACCAGCAATGTAGGAGGGTCCCAGTTTCTCCACATCCTTGCCAACACTTATTATTCTATACTTTTTTTTTATCTTTGCTATTATTGCTGGTGTGAGATGATATCTCATTGTTGTTATGATTAGCATCTCTCTAATGACTAGTGATCGTGAACATCCTTCATATGTTTGTTGGCTGCCCAGATCTCTGCCTTGGTGAAGTGTCTATTCATGTCCTGTGCCCATTTTTTAATTGGGTTATTTGTCCTTTTCTTGTAGAGTTGTTGTAGGTTCCTATATATTTTGGAAATTAGTCCCTTGTCTCATGTGACATTGCAAAAGACTTTTTCCCATTCTGTGAGCTCCCTTTTTACTCTTTTGATGAAGTCTTTTGATGCATATATAAGGTTATAATTATTAGTATGTCCCATTGATCTATTTTGTCTATTTTTGTTTGTGCGAGTTTCAAAAATATTTGGTAGTCTGTGTATGCCCTGTATTAGAGCTCTCACATTTTTCCCTATCTTTTCATTGATGACCTTTGTAATTCTGGGATTCACATTTAGGTCTTTAATCCATGCTGAGTTGGTTTTTGTATAAGGCATGAGGTAAAGGTCTTGTTTCAGTCTTTTGCATATCGCTTTCCAACTCTGCCAGCACCATCTGTTGAAGAGACCATCTCCTCCCCATGCAATATACTTAGGCCTTTTGTTGAAAATCAGTTGGCTGTATGTGGATAGGTTAATGTTTGGACATCAATTCTATTCCATTGGTCAATTCATTATACCAATACCAGGCTGTTTTGACCACTGTAGCCATGTAGTACATTTTGAAATCACTGAGTGAGAGGCTTTCCACCCTGTTCTTCTTCTTAAGCAGTGCTTTGCTTATCCTGGGTCTCTTTCCTTTCTATGTAAAGTTTGTAATTGTTTTTTCCATCTCTTTGAAGAATGTTGGAATCTGGATTAGGATTGCATTATATGTGCAAATTGCTTTGGGCAGTATTGACATTTTCACAATGTTAAGTCTTCCTATTCAGGAGCATGGTATATTCTTCCATGTTTACAAGTCTCTTTTGATTTCTTGTAGTAGTGTTCTGTGGTTTTCTTTGTATAGGTCCTTTGTCTCTCTGGTTACATGTATTCCTAGATATTTCATCCTTTGGGTGGCTATTGTAAATGGTATTGCTTTCCTAATGTC
>NW_006408651.1:5329093-5334075 GCF_000296735.1 Chrysochloris asiatica
ATTAAACACACAAACACACATGATCCATCCTATTGTTGTCTACAAGAAATTTATCTTAGACATAAGGACAGAAACAGACTGAAAATAAAATGGTAGAATAAAATAATCCATGAAAAAACAGTAAGCAAAAAAAAAAAAAAAGTAGGTGTAACCATATTGATATCATAAAAATAGATTTTAAATAAAAATTTATTACAAGAGATAAAGAATTGTTATGTTTACATATATATGTGTTTTATATAAAGGGCAGACCCAGCAAGAAAATACAACAATTCTATATATGCATCTAACAGCCATGCACCAAAATACGTGAAACAAATACTGACAATTATGAAAGGAGAAATAGATAATCCCACAGTAACAGTAGGGGTCTTCAAAACAGCACTTTCAATGATAGACAGAACATCTAAAAAGAAGACCAATAAGAACATTGAGAACTTATATAAAACAAGAAGCCACCTGGATCTCACGGATATGTAGAACACTCCATCCAACATCAAAACAACACACACCTTTTCCAGTGCCCATGGATTAATTTCCAGAATAGACCATATGCTACAACGAAAAACAATTTGACCAAATTTTTAAAGGCTGAAATCATACAAAGCTTCTTCTCTGACTATAACAGTATAAAGCTAGAAATCAGCAACAGGGTAAAGAAAGAATAAATACCTATATAATAAAATCAAACTACTGAAAAGCTATTGGGTGATAGAAAATAATCAAAAGTGATATACATCTTTTTAAATTCCTAGAATCCTACGAAAACAAAAATACAACATGTTAAAATCTTTGGAGCACAGCAAAAGCAGTGCTCAGAGGAAAATAAATGCTTACATTAAAAAAGATCCAAAATCATTAACTTAAACTGACAACTTAAGTAAACACAAAAAGAAGGACAAAAGAAGCCAAAAATTATCAGATTAAAATAAATACTAAAGATCAAAGCAGAAATCAATGAAACTGAAAATAGAAAAACAATTGAAAAAGTTAACAGACCATAGCTACCTAGTAGACATAGCAAACTGTCCCTCATCTGATTATTCAGTAATGCTTGTTAGTAATCGCATACATGAGCCCTGGATATCCACAGACAAATGTAAAAACCTTCCCTAAAAGCCGAGACTGTAAATTCCAAAAAGGCAAGTCCCCCCCCATCCAAAAAAGCTAAAGAGGATAGAGAGAAACACTGTTAACTGATGATATAGGAGGGGATAATAATCAATGTAATGAAACAAGCTATATGAATGGTTGAATGTGAAGCTGATGATGTGCCCTGTAAACTTTCACTCAATCCAAATAAAAACATTTAATTATAAAAAAAGAAAAGAAAAGAAAAGAAAGCCTTTGCATAGTCAATAAAGCACAGATAAACATCTTAAAAAAGAAAAAGTTAACAGACCAGAAATTGGTTCTCAGCACAGAGACAGCCCCTACCAGAATTTAGCACATGCAATTTCTCTTGAAATATATAAATCTGAAGATGAAACCAAGCAAGCACTACTAAAAGTGCTAAAATACAATCTTCAAAAAATGTAAGAACTGCATCCTAGATCAAAGGCAGTCTTGCCTATACCTGGATATAACAATTGCTGGAAAACAAACCGAGAGCATTCTAAGATATCTGAAGAGTTCTGACAGAGGAACATAAAGCAAATTTGTACAAAATGAAACAGACAAGGAAAAAAGGAAATTGAATCCCTCAATAACATCGATAAGTTTTACACAAATAGTCGGAGTTCAAAATTCAAGAGATTACTTACTTGGTGCTGACTCCCAAGAAAGCCATGGAGTGGTGAGCGCAAGCAGTCCTGCTGGGAACAGAAGCCCAGTCCTGAGTCCCCAAAAGTTGCTGTAGTAATGTACCTGCAGTTCCACTCCTGATACTCCTGAAAAAGGGTCAACAAAATAGACAAATCCCTGGTTATATTGACAAAAGAAGAAAAGACAACCAAATTAAATGAAATTGGTGGCATTACAACCAATCCAACAGAGATAAAGAAGAAAGATCATAGCTTATTACAAGAAAAAATTGTACTCCGACAAAATTTTAAAACCTAGATGAAATGGGCAAATTCCTAGAAACACTCTACCTACCCAAACTAATACAAACATATAGAAAATTTAAAGAGTTCCATTACAAAAGAAGAGATAGACGATGTCATCAACAAAATTTTAAAACACAGCAACAGATGGCTACCATATTTTTATGCAAATAACAAGATTTTTTGTTTCTTTGCCAACTTCTCCCTTGCCTCTCCCTCAAGTATTTTTCTAAGTGCAATATGCTAATTATTACAGCAACATGTAAAAATATATTAGTATAGCACTTATGAAAATACCTCACAGGGAGAGGGCATGGTTGGCAAACAAACAGAGAAGGTGGCTTTATGTTACTTGTATAAAAATATGGCACACTGGAGAATTCTTCTAAACATTCATAGAAGAATTGACAACAACCCTGCTCGGTTTCTTCAAAAAACATAGAAAAGGAAAGAACACCTATGAACCCAGCATGACCCTGATATCTAAACCAGGAAAAGACATAACAAAGAATATTAAGACTAATATCCCTTAGGAACGTAGATGCAAACACTTTCAGCCAAATTTCTAGCCAGGAGACTTCAGCAATGTATCAAAAACATTATACACGATGATCAAGTGGGATCATACCAGGATTACAAGGGTGATTCAGCATTAGAAAATCATTCAATGTCATCCAACACATAAATAAAACAAAGGGAAAGAACCATATGATCATACCAACTGACTTAGAAAAGGCATTTGATAAAATTCAACACCCTTACCTGATAAAAACTCTCCACAAAATAGGAAAAGAAGGAACATTTCTCAACATAATTAAGGGTATATAAGTCCTAGTGTGGCACTGTGGGCTAATATGTTGGACTGCAATGTTGGTTTGAACCACAAGGTCAGCGGTTCAAGCTGACCAGCTGCTCCCTGGAAACCTATACAGGGTCTCTGTGGGTCGGAACCAACCCGACAGCACTTACCAACAACAATGCCAAACCAACTGCCAACATTATACTCAGTGAAGAAAGACTGAGAGTATTCTCTTTGAGAACAGAAACAAGACAAGAATTCCTGTTATTACCACTCTTATCCAAGGTGTCCTGGTGTGGCTCTGTAGGATAAGCACTAGATGCTAACTATAAGGTTGGTGGTTCAAACACACCAGCTGCTCCTTGGAAACTCTATGCAGGGTGATTATGAGTCAGAACCAACTTGACAGCAATTAACAATATTCAACATTATACATGAAGTCCTAGTGGTTCAAACACTGCAGCTGTTCCTTGGAAACCCTATACAGGGTCGTTATGAACCAACTCAATTAACAACAACATTATACAGCCAGGTCTAGCCAGAGCAATAAGAAAAGAAAGAAAAATAAAAGGTATCCAAATCAGAAAACATTAAGTAAAACTATCTCTATTTGCAGATGGATTCCACAAGAAAAATGCTGAAAATTAGAATTTAACAACATTGTACTGTACAAGACCAACACACAAAAATCACTTGGACTCCTCTACACTAACAATGGAGTCCTGGTGTGGCACTGTGGGTTAATGCACCAGACTGCAAAGCTGTTTGAACTGTAAGGTCAGCGGTTCAAGCTCACCAGCTGCTCTTTGGAAACCCTATACAGGGTTGCTATTAGTCAAAATCAACTCGACAGCACTTATCAAGAACAACACTAACAAAGACTGCTCAGAAAAAACTAAACCAAGTACAATACCATATACAACAGCTCCAAAAGCAATAAAATACATAGGAATTCATGTAACCAGGGACATAAAAATGTATACAATGAAAATTATAAAGTGCTACTACAAGAGTCTAAAAGAGACCTACAAAAATAGAAACACATCCCATTCTAATGAATTCAAAGATTTAATAGAGTAAAAATATCAATCCTATATAAAATAATCTACAGATTGAATGTAATTTGAATACAAATCTCAACAACTTTCTTATACTGAAGTGGAAAAACTATTGGCCAGCTTCATATGGAAAGGAAAGAAGCCAGAATAACCAAACTGATATAGAATAAAAAGAATCAAACAGAAGCTCTGACGTACTATACAGCAATGTAATCAAAACAGCCTGGGATTGGTTCAGCAATAGACACAGAGACAAGTGGAGTTGAGCCCAGCCATCTTTGGACAACTGATTTTCTACAAGGCATCAAAGTTCATTAGATCAGGTAATTAATAAATGTGCCTGGGAAAACTAGATATCTAGCTGCAGAAAAATGAAATGTACCTATGCACAAAAATTAAATCAAAGACCTACATGTTAAATCTAAAATCGCAAAACTCCTGGAAGACAACTATAATGTCTAATCTTTTGTAAAAATAGGATAACACGCATCACAAATGCAGAAATAGAAGAAATAAAACAGATTAATCTGACCTCTTAAAAATTAAAAACATGCTCATTAAGATACTTTATTAAAAGATTAAATAGGCAAACTGCAGACTAGGAAAGAATCGTCAAAAACAATTTATCTGATAAGGGTCTAACCTTTAAAATCTATAGAAAACTGCAGCAACTCAACAACAGAAAGACAAACAATCCAATCACAAAATAGACAAAGGACATGAACAGAACTTTCATTGAAGAGAGTATCAAGCAGCCAGCAAATGTATTCATAATCATTACTCATTTAAAAGATACAAATCAGAACTACAATGGGATATTATCTTACCCTGACTAAAACCGTATGATAGGGGGAAAAAAAAAAGATAGTAATATATGGGAAAATCAGTGGTGGGGCTGTAGAGTGATACAATCACTATAGAAAACAATTCTGTTTGCTTTAAAAAAAACACTAGAATTAGAACTGTCCTCTAAACAACAGCAGTGATCCAGCAATCCCACTCCTAGGTATACACGTTGTTATAATTAGTGGTAGTAGTGTATTGTGGAGTCAGTTCCAACTCATAGCAACCCAGCACAGG
>NW_006408651.1:5334905-5351620 GCF_000296735.1 Chrysochloris asiatica
AAAGGCTGTGCTCTTTGATGTTCATCAGTAAATATTTTAAGTCCTCTTCACTTTCAGCAAGCAAGGTTGTATCATTTGCATATTGCAGGTCTTCCTCCAATCCTGATGCCACATTTTTCTTCATATAAACCAGCTTCTCAGATTATTTGCTCAGCATACATGTTGAATAAGAATGGTGAAAGAACACAACGCTGTCGCACACCTTTCTTAATTTTAAAACATTCAGTGTTCCCATGTTCTGTTTGAACAATTGTCTCTTGGTTGTTGTTCAGATTCCTCATGAGCACAATAAAGTATTTAGGAATACTCATGCTTCTCAATGCTGTCCATTTGTCATGATCCACACAATTGAAAGCCTTTCAGATGAATGGTGGTTGTTATTATTAGGTGTCCTCAAATTAGATCTGACTCATAGCAACCCTGTGTACAACAGAATGAAACCCTGTCCAGTCTTGCACCATCCTTATAACTGTTGCTAAGTTTGAGCTCGCTGTTGCAGCCAGTATGTCAGTCAGTCTCACTGAGGGTCTTCCTCCTTTTTGCTGACCCTCTAGTTTACTGAGCATAATTTCCTTCTCCAGAGAATGGTCCCTCTTGATAATATATCCCAAGTACATGAGATGAAGTCTTGCCATCTTGCTTCTAAGGAACATTTTAGTTGTACTTCTTCCAAGACCAATTTGTTCATTCTTCTGGCAATCCATTGCATATTCGGTATTCTTCACCAACACCTAATTCAAAGACATCAATTCTTCAGTCTTCCTTATTCATTGTCCCTTTGTTGTTGCTAAGTGCCACTGAGTCGATTCCAATTTATAGAGATCCTGTATAGGGTTTCCAAGGAGTGGTTGGTGAGTTTGAACCACCAATCTTGCAGTTAGCTCTGCAGTGCTTAACCTACAGTGCTACTACACAAGGTACATGGAAATATAAGTATGTGGGTATAGGCACATATATAGTCATTGAAAACACAAATATGAATACTTCTCATATATAATCAAATACTTTCTAACATTGGTTTTCTGGATTTGAAGGTTTAGGATCATAATCTCATGGGACAACTAAATCAATTAGCATAAGACAGTTCACAAAATCAGGATCTGCATTCTAGTGATGTGAGTGGCATCTGGGGTCCTAAAATCTTGTCAGTGGCCATCTAAAACACAACGACAGTATCGACTGACCAGTAGCAAAAGAGTGAGTACACACTCAGGGGTTAATGCACTGGACTGCAAGGTTGGTTTGAACCTCAAGGGCAGTGATTCAAGCTTACTAAACTCTCCTCAAAAACCCTATACAGGGTAGCTATGAGTCAGAACCAACCGAACGGCACTTAGCAACAACAACAACTAAAGTGCAGAGAAGCAATAAGTCTATAAGAGCCACAATCTCCTCTTCCCTGAGACCAGAAGAACTAGATGGTGCCTGGTTATCACTACTGATTATTCAGACTGTAACCACACTCGAAGGCACTTAACAACAACAACAACAACAACCACAATCATTGGTCCCAGATAGAATGGGAGCAAAATATGAAGCAGAACTCAAATTCTCATTTTCTAAAAAGTCAGACAAACTAGAACAGCAGATAACAGAGGATTCTCTGAGACTACTACCCTAAGACATTCTTTAAACCTAGCACAAAGCCTTTCCCCTGAGATCAACGTCTAGCGAAATAGCAGAGTGGAGTACAAAATAAAGGATATTACCAACTAAGATTAGTGCTCTATTTAAAAACCATCTGTATGAGACCAAAAGGTGAACAACTTATCAAAAGCAAAGATGAGAAAATGAAGGGACAGGGAACAATCAGAACACAAAGAGAATGTTGACACGTTGCAATAAATATAACTGATGTCAATGAACAATTTGTGTGGAAAGTGTCAAATGAAAACCTAACTTGCTGCGCAAACTTCCACAAAATAATCAATAAAATACTACTTTCATTTTAAAAAGTCTTAATGTCAGTCCCAGGGCAATTCCTTGACAGCTGTGTGGTTCTGAGAAATTTACTTACCTTTCTCTCATTTGTGAAAATGTGATAATATTGTCTATCCTATGTACCAGAGGAGACTTGTAAGAATTGAGTAAATTATTATGTGTCAAAGGAAAAAGTGGGGAGATTTGAAGTCACATGCAATAAAAACTTCAAACATAAATTAAGCTCATGTAGAAACTATGAGAATACCAGTAAGCAAGCATTTGAACAAAACAAACAGATACTGCATGGTTTAAAAGCAAGAAAGGTGTGCAACAGGGCTTCGCACTTCACTATGTTTATTCAATCCACATGCTGAGCAAATAATCTGAAAAACTGGAAGAATGTAGAAGAATGTAGCATCAGGATTGGAGGAAGCTAATTCACATTTTGAAATACACAGATATCACAACCTTGCTTGCTGAAAGTGTAGAAGGCTTGAAGCACTTACTGATGAAGATCAAAGACTGCAGCCTTCAATAGAGACTACAGTTCAACATAAAGGGGGGGAGGGGCCGGAATCTTCTAAAGTGAACCAATAAGCAACATCATGATAAATAGAAAACAATTGAAGCTGATAAGGATTTCATTTGGATCCACAATCAAAGCCTATGAAAGCAGCACTCGAAATGATGAATTGCACTGAGAAATTCTGCTGCATAATATCTCTTTAAATTCTTTAAAGCAAAGATGTCACTTTAAGGACTAAGATGCACCTGACACAAGCCATGGTATTTTCAGTGACCTCATATGCAGGTGAAAACTGAACAATGAAAAAGGAAGACCAAGAAGAATTGATGCAACTGAATTATGATGTTGGCAAAGAACATTAAATATACCACAGACTGCCAGAAAAAATGTACAAATCTGTGTTGGAAGAAGTCTAGCCAGAATGTTCCTTGGAAGCAAGCATGTCAAAACTTTGTCTCACATCATTTGGACATATCATCAGTAGGAACCAGTCCCTGGAGAAAAACATCATGCTTGGTAAAGTAGAGAGTCAGCGAAAATAGGACAACCTTAAACAACATAAATTGACACCGTGGCTGCAACAATGGTCTTAAACAGGAATGTCTGTGAGGATGTCACAGAACGAGGCAGCTTTTTATTCTGTTGTGCATAAGATAGTTATGAGTCAGAAATGACTGGACAACACCTAACAACAACTAAGAATAAAACCACAACAATAAATATGACTAACATTTATTAATTGCTATGTTCAGACACTGCACTAAATTCTTACAACATTCAATCATCACAAAAACACTATGAGGTATATTCTCAGTTGAGAAAAAAAATAGAAATAGCTAGTATGTGGATGAATCGCAATCCAAAGTTCATTGGTTTGAGAAGTGATGTCTTACACCTTATCAAACTGAATTTAATTTGCTTTTTTAGTGTGTGCACATTTTTTGTTTTGTTTTTGCTGTTTCTCCCAATTAGATAATAATCTCTTCCAAGACAGGGATCGGGTTAATATATGTTGTTGATTTTTGTTATTGTTGTTGGTTGCTTCCTTGTTATTCCCAGCCCCTAGCCCAATGGTCAGTACTTGTTCAATAAATGTTTAAAACATTAATCTATATCCATATTATCAACACAAAGAGGAAAATGAGGGCTGGAGATTAGTATCAAAATAAGTTGATTTAGAAAGTCACAATCAAAACAGACACATTTTGGTTTTGTTGGAGTTTCTATTTCCTGTGTATATATTTTGTTAAGAATTCAGGCTCTGGGCCTGGAAAGATTTGACCTTACTAAAATTCAACTATTGTTGTTGTTGTTGTTGTCAGGTGCCATCAAGTCAGAACCGACTCATAGCGACCCCATGCACAGCAGAACGAAACAATGTCCGATCCTGGGCCAACCTCACTACCGCTGCCACACTTGAGTCCATCAATGATGCCACCTGGCCAATCCATCTCGTTAGGGGTCTTCCTCTTTTTCTCTGACCCTCCACCTTACCCAGCATGACATCCTTCTCCAGGGACTGTTTCCTCCGGACAATACGTCCAAAGTAGGAGAGACGAAGCTTAGCCATCCTGGCCTCCAAGGAGCACTCTAGCTGCACTTCTTCCAAAACAGATCTATTGGTTCTTTTGGCAGTCCATGGCACTTTCAGTATTCTCCTCCAACACCACAACTCAAAGGCATCAATTCTTCTATGATCTTCCTTATTCACTGTCCAGCTTTTGCATCCATATGAGGCTGTTGAAAACACCATGGCCTGGGTCAGGCACACCTTAGTCCTCAAGCTGACATCTCTGCTCTTCAATACTTTAAAAAGTTCCTGTGCAGCAGATTTGCCCAATGCAATATGTCGTCTGATCTCTTGACTGCTGCTTCCGTGAGAGTTGATAGTTGATCCAAAAAGAATGAAGTCCTTGACAACTTCAATCTTTTCTCCATTGATAAGAATGTTGTTTATTGGTCCAGTGGTGAGGATTTTTGTTTTCTTAATATTGAGATGTAATCCATATCAAAGACTGTGCTCTTTGATCTTCATAAGTAAATGTTTCAAGTCCTCTTCACTTTCAGCAAGCAAGGTTGTATCATCTGCATATCGCAGGTTGTTAATGAGTCTTCCTCCAATCCTGATGCCACGTTTTTCTTCATAGAACCCAGCTTCTCATATTATTTGCTCAGCATATAGGTTGAATAAGTATGGCAAAAGAATACAACCCTGTCTCACACCTTTCCCAATTTTAAAACATTCAGTGTTCCCATGTTCTGTTCGAACAACTGCTTCTTGGTCTAGGTACAGATTTCTCAGAAGTACAATAAAGTGTTCTGGAATACTCATACTTCTCAATGGTGTCCATAGCTTGTCATGATCCACACAATTGAAAACCTTTGCAAAGTCAATAAAGCACAGGTAAACATCCTTCTGGTATTCTCTGCTATAGTATGGCCTTATAATTGTTATAGACTAAGGCACAATGTGGTCTACTGCTGTGCAAATTCAACAGAGGAAAATAGTTGGATGGAAGATGCTTCATCCCTGTGAAAGATCTATTTAACAAGGAAATCAACCAGAAAATGACTCATGCCTGGATTTCCTTCTTCTTTTCCCTGCCAAGCCAATGTCCATCACTTCCCTGAACTTCAAATGCCCTGCAAGGGGACCCCCTGACTCACCAACTTATTTGAAAAAACATGCTATGCCCACATACTTACAGCTTTCTGGTACACTGATGAGACCGCATTAGCATGCTCTTGCTCATATGTTAATCCTAATTTGTCCTTTGTGTTTTATGTTTATAGTTAGTCTCCTGGATTCTAAACAACAAGAGCTTAGATGCCTAACCTGGCTCATGAGTTGCTGTTAGGTGCTGAGTGAATTTCAACTCAGTGACCCCATGAGACACGGTAGAACTGTCCTGTACGATATTCCTGGCTGTAATCTTTCTTTAAAGGGTGGAATACTGGTGTGGTGCTGTGGGTTAAATACACTAGACTGCAAAGTCGGTTTGAACTTCAAGGTTGGTGGTTCAAGGTCACCAGTCACTCCCTGGAAACCGTCTACAGGATCGCTATGGGTTGGAACCAACTCGATGGCACTTAGCAACAACAACGAATCTTTAAAGGGACTCCTGGTGTGGTGCTGTGGGTTAATGTGCTGGATTGCAAGGTCCATTTGTACTGCAAGGTTGGTGGTTCAAGCCCACCAGGTACTCCTCAGAAAACCTATACAGGGTCACTATTAGTCAGAAGTAACTTGACAGCACTTAACATCAACAACAACAATCTTTACAGAAGCAGTTCACTAGATCTTCCTCCAACTGAGGTGCTAGATAGATTCAAACCACCAATCTTTCAGTTAGCAGTTGAGTGCTTAACCATTAGTGACATTTCAAAAATTTTGGAGGAGAAGTAGAACAAATTCAATGTAGTATCTTCTTTCTGTTCTCAACTCTACCCATACACTGTTTCCTCCTCAGCATGCTAACAAAATCCTTAATATGCATAATTCAAAGCCATTTGAATTTCAAGGTCAGCTCGGCAGGCGGTTCAAGCTCACCAGCTGCTCCTCAGAAACTCTATACAGTGTCTCTATGGGTCGGAAGCAACTCAACGGCACTTAACAACAACAACAACAATTGTACAGTATAATATGTAATTATACTGTATTTTCATCAGTAACACACCCACTATAAGTAAGGTTCACACTCATATAGTGTGCATAGTGTGCATTGGAAACTAACTTGCAAGGAGGTTGCATGGTTTGCAAAAACTATAAAGCTTATGAGTTATTTGTGTAAAAATCCAGTAATTGCATCTTAGTTTTTTTGTCCACAGAAGTTAACATAGAGTTTGGTACATACAAAACACTGAATGAAAGTTAATTCATTCAATAAATATAAGGGAACTTCAAAAATTATGTGGAAAAATTCCATTATCTTTTCATTCCATTTTTGCGCAAACTTATAGAATCCTTTCTTATGTATTGTTCCAAATGTTGTCTAAGATGATTGGTATTCAACAGTATCAAAAAAAAAAAAAAAAAACAGGCCCTAATCACCAGTTCTGTTGTGGCACTGTGGAATAAAGCACTAGACCTCAAGGTCACTTTCAACTATAAGATCAGTAGTTCAAACCCAGCAGCTACTAGGAAACCCAATACAGACCTGATCACTGTGAATCAGAACTGACTCAAAAGCACTTAACAATCACCACCACCACCAGCAGATCCACCCAGATGCCGAAATTAGCTGGCTTCCTCTCCTGAAATGAGCCCTGAAGGAGCTAAGAGATCAACTATCAATATAAAGAGATGAACTATCAAAAGTGACAAGAAAGGGTTGTGGGAAGAGGACAAGGTCTGGTAGAGAATGCTCTAACCTGGGCAGGTTACTACTGGACAGTATTCTAGGCACTGAGGGTGGTGGGGGTGGTGTGCCGTGGAGTTGGTTCTGACTCATAGTGATCCTCCATGGGGTTCCCAAAGCTGTAAATCTTCATGAGCACAGAAAGCCTCATTTCTCTCCAGTGGAACAGGTGGTAGTTTCAAACTGCTGATAGCAGCCTGACTTGTAACCACTACGCTACCAGAGCTGTCACTGAGGCTAGAACAGTGAATAAGGCAGACAGAGCTCCTGCCCTCAAGGGGACTCATTTGTAAGGAGAAAAGACAAAGCATATAAAAACCATGATTAAATAAGATAACTTTCAGCACTTTGAAATAAAAGAAAGTAACATACTAACCACAGATCTTGGACAGTCCATAACTAAGAATGGTTTTAAATTTTTAAATGATTGAAAAAAATCAAAAGAAGAAGGATTCTTGACATATGAAATTCATATGAAACTCAAATTTCAGTGTCCATAATGAAATTTTTATTGTCATTTAGTTACATATTGTTTATGGCTTCTTTCACACTACAATGCAGAGTTGAATAGATGCAGCACATATGGAATGGTCTGCAAAGCGTAAAGTATTTGCAATCTGACCCTTTATAGAAAAAGTTTGCCAATCTTTGTACTGGAGAGTCACGGGAGTGGAAGGTTGGCCAAGAACAAGCTTCTCAGAGGAAGTGACTTTAATTGAGAGCTGAATGATGCTAAACAGACAGCCAAGTGGTGACCTGGAGAGAAGGCATTCCAAGCAGAAGAAACAATGACATAAAGACTTTGACATGGGAACTAGGTCAGTGAGCTCATTTATTTGACAAATATTTATTGAGGCCACCTCTAAGACAAGTACTGTTCTAACTATTGAGGATAAAGCACAGAATAGATAGAGGACCCTGGCCCTCTTGGTGTTGAAATGCCAGAGGAAAGAACAGATCACAAATGGCTACTTCATTTAAAAAGATTTAAGGTACATTTAGAATATGATTGGGATAAGTGCTCCAAAGAAATGTAAATCAGGAAACAGGTTAGGTCATGAAGAGAAAATGTTGCTACTTCATGTCTATTGATCAGCAAAAGACTCTTTGAGCAGAGAGTGAGGTGAAGCAAGGAGAGAAGTCATGTAAGAATGGCCCTTCTGAAGAATGTTTCAGGCAGTGGGACAAGAGTAAAGATGCAGAACTAGGAATGAGCTTGGCATGTCTGAGGAGCAGCACAATCAGTGGGACTCATGGACAAAGAGTGGGATACGAGGTCAGAGAGAAGCAAAGGCCATATCAGAATAATGTCATCTGATGCACAATTTGAAAAGACTGTGTGAATGAATTCTGGCTACTGGATGAAGAATGAGTTTCAGGAGGCATGAGAATGGAAGTAGGCAGATGACAGAAAAAGCTACTGAAGTTATCAAGAAATTAACATGATGAGGCAACATGGATGGAAGCTATGGCAGTGATGAGAAGAGTTTGAACTTGTACTGTGAAGGTAAAACCAATGGAATTTGCTGATAGATTGTATTAGTTTTCAACTGTTAGTGTTGTTAAGTGCCATCGAGTCAGTTCTGACTCATAGTGACCTTGTATAGAGTTTTTGAGGAGCAGCTGGTGAGTTTGAACCACCAATCTTGCAGTTTAAACTGACCTGGCGATCCAGTGATTCAGCCCACAGTGACACACCAGGACTCGTCTTTTCAATTCATGTGGTTGTCAGCCGAAATCAGTTTCTGGTAACTGTAGAACTGAGGTCCCAGGTGTTTTATTAGTTGTCATCCAAGGGCTGATCTCAGCTCCTAGATGCACCCACAGTCCCTGCCATGTGGCCCTCTCATAATTCTTTCAAAATATTGCAGCTAATTCAACTCTAGCAAGAGAATCTTTTTCCAGTTTGCTAAGACAGAGAAATATGTAATCATTGTTTTGTTACTAAGTGCCATCGTGTTGGAATCCAACTCACAGTGACCCTGTACAGGGTTTTCAAGGAGCAGCTGGTGAGTTAGGACTGCCAGCCTTAACGGCCCAAACCAACGTTGCAGTTTACCCCATTAACTGGCAATGCCACACAAGAAGTAGCATAATCATAGGAGTAAATAACTATTCCTTCACTTTTGCTATACTCTATTAGCTAGAAGGAGTCTTGGTGTAGCACTGTGAGTTAATGCACTGGACTGCAAAGTTGGTTTTAACCACAGGGTCGGGGGTTCAAACTCACCAGCTGCTCCTCAGAAATCCTATACAGGTTCGCTATGGGTTGGAACCAACTCAATGGCACTTAACAACAACAGCAACACTGGCTAGGAGGAGTCCTGGTGTGTTGAAGTAGAATAAGCACTGAACTGCTAAACACAAGTCAACAAATCAAAACCACCAACTGCTCCTTGAAAACAACAACAACAATTGGATAGAAGCAAGCCACAGATGCCATCTGCATTCAATAGTGCACATCATCGTTGGTTATCTTAGAATTACATGTATGTCTATCAGAGATTGGTTGTGAGCTAAGGCAGAAAGAGAGACCTTAAGGATGGCTCTTAGGTCACCTTTGCTGGAGCATTTTAATGGAAAGTGAGTTTATATATTTAAAAGAGCAGGCTGAAGTATGGAGAACAGATTTGGTTGGAGGACGGTATGGAGGAATAAAGAGTTCCCTTTAGACATATACAATTTGAGGCATCTATTGAACACTTCTCTGCTACTCATAAGCTTTCAGAAGTAGTTCATCAAGGCTAATAAAATGAAATGCAGACGGGTCTCTTGTGATACAATAGTGAATAATTGTTATCAGGACTAATTGTGAGGGTTGGAAATGTAAAGGTAGACAATTTATAGCAAGGAGGGGAGTGATTAACTTCCCAGTCTAGGAGCGGAGGTCCCTAGGACCATCAACGGAGAAGAGCGGAGAGCAGGACCCTACCCAGAGAAGCAGTGATGCCTGAGATGGAGGCAGAGATGATGACGTGGAGCAATGGAGTAGCTGGGGACTTTAGATCCAGAGAGGGAGAGGGACTGTATGCTGAAGACCGGGGATAGGGATGTGGGGGGCAGGCTTGCAGGGTATAACCTTTGGTTGGTTGATGATGCATGGAGGGGATTGTAACCATGGCAATGAGATGATATATGATAGAATGAATGTAAAACTAATATTCTCCCATGTAAACTATCACATAATTCACAGTAAAACATTTAAGAAAAAAAAAAAAAAGAAGTAGTTCATCACTCCTTCTTCCTAGTCTATCTTCATCTGGAAGTTCATCTGAAACCTGTCCACCATTGTTGACCCTGCTGGTATTTAAAATACTGGTGGCATAGCTTCCAGAACCACAGCAACTCACAAGCCACCACAGTATGACAAACTGACAGATGAGTGGTAGAGACCAGGATGGCCAAACTTCGTCTTTCATACTTTGGACATATTGTCAGAAGGGACCAGTCACTTGAGAAGGATATCATGTTTGATAAGGAGGAGGATCAGTGAAAAATAGGAAGGCCCCCAATGAGATGGACTGGCAAAGTAGCAGCATCAATGGGCTCAAGCATGTCAACAATTGTGAGGTTGGCCCAGGATCGGGCAGTGTTTTGTTCTGTTGTGTATAGGGTCACTATGAAGTCGGTACTAACTTGGTGGCACCTAACAACAACAGCAATTGGACAATAGACTGCTAACTGCAAGGATGGTGGTTCAAACCCCACTAGCTGCTCCTTGGGAACACTATAGAGAGTTGTTATGAGTTGGAACTGACTCTATGACATTTAACAACAATAACAACAACTGGATACCCAATAAAAATGTCAGCTAGGCTATTGTATAGATGAATCTGGAGCTCAGGGAAGAGGTCAAGTCTGGATGGAAACCTCAAAGTCATAAGTAAATCTAGACGGTATCAGGGCACACATCTAAATCACTTTGTCCTGAGAGAAAGTGTAGATAAAGAAGAAAGGAGGGACAAGGAAGGATCCCAGAGAGGCAATAATATTTAGAGGTCAGGAAGAAGAGGAGCCATTCAGAAAGATAGAGTAGTCTGCCATCAAAGAGGTGGGAGAAAAGCTGGAAGAGTGTAGCGTCCAAGAAGATTAGACAAAAAAAAAAAAAAATTTAAAGAGAAAATGAGTAATTATACTATGTGCCACAGACAGAAAAAATACTATAAGAACTGATCATCAACTATTGAATTGAATATACGGGGTCAATGGAGACCTTCATGAATAGTATCATGAATAGTGGGAAATACAACCTATTGAAAATAGGATGAGGATAGGATAGAAAGTGAGAATATAGAGAGAGTAAGTACAGATAACAGTTTCTAAAGGGTTTTCTCTTAAGAGCAGCAAAGAAATGAGGAGGTAGAGAAGAGTGTGGGGAAAGATGCATTTTATTCAGAGTAATGGTGTGCTGATTGGAAAGACACAGAAGAGACAAGGAATGGTGAGTCTTATATTCCCCACTAAAGATGGTGAAGACAAGGAAGAGGGGGAGCCATATCCTTTAGAAATCAGCTGAGCACTAACCAAAGTTCAGCAGTTTGAATTCACCAGCTGTTCCACAGGAAAAAGATGTGGCAGTCTGCTTGCATAAATATTTACACTCTTGGAAACTCTCTGGGGAATTTCTACTATGTCCTTTACAACTACTATGAGTCAGTATCGATTCAACTCAACTATTGTCAAATGAGTTCATGGATGAGAGAATAAAGATAATTCTGTTTTGAAGATAAGGAGTTTCCTATCATTGATCATTTACTAAGAGGTTATGTGAGAAGCGTTTGGTGTTCCCTGATATATAAAGTCTGCTTCCAGATAGATATAGTAACCACTTACTGTTGAGTTGACTCTGATTCATGGC
This sequence comes from Chrysochloris asiatica, assembly GCF_000296735.1. Lineage (NCBI taxonomy): Eukaryota > Metazoa > Chordata > Mammalia > Afrosoricida > Chrysochloridae > Chrysochloris > Chrysochloris asiatica. The sequence continues at coordinate 5,346,571 of NW_006408651.1, forward strand.
AAACACATGCATGCCAGAGTAAAACTGTTTTCCGCAGCATTTCTGAGGTGCCTCTGAGTTAACTAGAACCTCCTCTAACCAAGTGTATTAAACATTTGTAACACCCAAGGATATAATGCAAGGTTAAAAGAATGATATGGAAACTTGGCCTTGTCCTTGAATATGGGGCAATACTGTGTCATCAAAAAAAAATCATTTCCAAACAGTATCCACAGTACTTCCATAGCAAATCTTAATGGGTACCTTTAAGCCTTCACCTCAGGATTGACCTCATGCCATCTTACACCTCAGCAGCTTTGAGACTAAGTTCCTTAGCTGAGGAACTTACGGATTCCTTCAGATCACCCAGGGTGACCCCTACCCACAGAACCTCAAGCTGACTCATTTGTCTACACAGGCAAGAGGCTGAATAATAAAGAGGAATGGGGCCACTGAACACATTTTCTTTGGATACAAGTCATGTGCTCCTTTGCCTCCTTTATGGTGAGCCACACACAAGGCTTCTTTTCACTTGGTCTCTTTTAGCCAAGGAAATGTCTCTCCTCTTTCATGCCTTGGCCATAGGCCCACTCCTGGACAAAAGGCACTTTTGCTGGAAGGGTCAAGCTGGGGTAGGAGTAGCAATGTGGTTGCAGCTGTTGTCAGCGGTCAGTGGCATCAACACTGAAAAGCTACTGAAGGAATCTGGGAGATATTTGAAATCAACATTGCAGAGAGCATGATATCTGGTCCAACATCATCTTCTATACATCAAACGTGCAAGTAACTCTGAGAGATACATGGATTCTTCATGTCCTGGGTGATGTGTCTGGAGAAATTGCAGCATGAGAAGGTCTGGTAAGACCTTATGATCAGGCAAGGAAAAATTCTTCTTTGACCTTTAATGCTACGATCCATAAATAAGACATTTATGTGAAATTATCCCTAAAGTCCTTATTTATGATGTAGTTTTATGATCATAAGTTCTATGTCCTGCACTATGTCTATGAAATTCAAAAGAAGTAAAAAAGTTGGTCACAGTCTTCCTGGGCCACCATCCATCTGTCAATTTGTCATACTGTAGTTGCTTGTATATTGTTGCGATGCTAGAAGATATACACTGATATTTCAAAGAGTCACCAATGGTGGATGTGTTTCAGTGAAGCTTTTAGATTATAAAACAAACTAGGAAGAAATCTTGGCAATCTAATTTTGAAAATTAGTCAATGAAAATTTTATGGATAACATAGAATATCATTTGATACAATGGCCACAACAGTAAACTCAAACATACCATGTTCATGGATATTGTGCAGGACCCAGCAACATTTTTTTCTGTTGTACACATGCATGTAGTTGTCATGTGTTGGAGCCGACTTGATAGCAACTGACAACAACCACCTTTATAGAGCTTGCCAAGTGCTTGAGAAAGCTAAATTAAAGTACATTAGCAACTAGAAACAAACCCAGCAATGCATAAAATAGGTCTTTTCATTCAAGTCTCTTCACTTATATTTTTCAGCATTAGTCATTAAATATGGAAATGGTAATACAGACAAGCAACAAAATGGATGGACACAAAAAACATTTTATATTTTATTTTTGTGTCTTTTTATTTATTTATTTATTTTACAATTTTTTAATTAAACTTATTGGAATCCAATTGAATGCCAGAATATGAGGGTAGAATGTAAAAAGAAAGCCTGACTTTAAATTAAATGACAGATCATATAAATTTTTTTTGAAAGGAGCAAGCAATATATACTTCATATCTTAGATCAGAGTCTGAAAAACGTTGTGTCTATGAATTCAATTACTACTTTTCAGACTTTGCAGGATAATTACAACAGATGAGAGCTATCATATCACATCATGGAGTGATTGCATTGTGAAGACGAAAACTACATATTAACTGCTAAACCACTGAGAATCCTGCCCAATCAAGTTGACACAAAACTTAAATTATCACAGCAACCTTATAATACTATTTACTATAAAGTTGCTGTGATAATTTAATTACTCCATTGGGTTTCTGAGGCTATAAATCTTTTGGAAGTCTACCTGATCTTTTGCCCACAGAGCACCTGGTGGGTTTGAACCACAGACCTTGTGGTTAGCAGCATAACACTTAAAACCACTGTGTCACCAGGTTTCCCAAATGAGAAAAGTCATATTCAGTTTGCATCTGTTCAATAATCTTGAGCACCTGGTATATACAAAGGCACTATGCCCAAGAATTTTAAATTATTTGCAGATCGTGTGAATTTATTGAGTAAAAATGGGAAAGATGCCTCCATTAGATTCCCATGTGGCATCTAAAATGATCTTACATTTGCATCGGTTAAGTATATGCTATTAAACTCCTCCACCTATGAAAACTACTAGCTTCGCTGCATAGAGCATGTTTCAAAAGCAGAGCAAAATACACAGACTCTGCTCAGTTCAGTATTTTTAAACATCCATAACTTTGTTATTTCAAAACCAAATTTCTTCACACAAGGCAAGGCACACATTCCTCACTCAGGATTATGTACCAGGGATGCCAAGTTTGAAATTTCAAAACAAAGCTACTTTTGAGTAATCTGAGGACAAAAAAGCATTTGAAAAATTTCTGAACTGCTTTAAAAAAATAACAGCATTTTTTTTTCCACCTTTAGATAACTCTGTAATGGGTAAATGGGCTTTCATTTAGTTTCCAAAATAAATCCATTTAGGGCTGAAACTGAGAACGAGAAGCCAGAAAACTCCTCCATGGGCTCCATCAATTGCTATTAATGCCATGAGCTTTAGAGAAAAAAACTGGGAATCAGAAGACTTGGGTTTCCCAATTAGGTGACTACAACCCCCTCTAAGCATCACACACATTCTCTGTAAAATGGGCCTCAAACAGGTATCTGGTATGGAGTCCTGGTGTGGCCTGTAGGATATGCACTGGGCCACTAACCACAAGGATAAGGACAGTGGCTCATATCCACCATAGTCTCCTTAGAAACCCTATACAGGGTCCCTATGAGTTGGAATCAACTGGATGTCACTAATAAATAGGACAAACAGGGAGCCCTGGTGGGTGGTACTGTGGATTAAGCATTGGGTTGTTAATAGAAAGGTCAGAGGTTCAAACCTACCAACTGCTCCACAAGAAAAAGATGAAGCTGTCTGCTCCCATAAAGATTTAGTCTTGAAAACAGTATGAAGCAGTTTTACACTGTCCATAAAATAGTGGTTAAAAGTTAGACTGCTAATCTCAAAGTCAGAAGTTCAAAGATGAGGCTTTCTGCTCCCGTAAAGATTGACAGCCTCAGAAACCCTATACAGGGTCACTATGAGTCAGAACTGACTCCATGGCACATCACCACTACTACTACCATAGGAGTCCTGGTGTAGCACTGTAGGATAAGCACAGGACCACAAGGTTGGTTTGAACCACAAGGTGAGCAGTTCAAACTCACCAGTCACTTCTCAGAAACCCTATACTGGGTTGCTATGAGTGAGAAATGACAGCACTTATAAACAACAAACATAGAATCTAAAATAACGTACTGACAGTGGTTTTGGTTTTGAAGTTTTAAAGGAATCTCACCACATTAATGACTTAATGTTGTTGTTGTTGTTAAGTGCCGTCGAGTCGGTTTCGACCCATAGCGACCCTGAACAGGGTTTCCGAGGCTGTAAATCTTTACGGTAGCAGATCGCCTCATCTTTCTCCTGCAGAGCAGCTGGTATTTCGAACTGCAGACCTTGCGGTTCGAAACCCCTTCGTAACCCCTACGCTACCAGAATTCCTTAATAGTAGCCAATAATAATAACATCTTTGATGGCAACCCCATGCATGTCAGAGTAGAACTGTTCTCCATAAAGCTTCTAATGGCTGATTTTTCAGAGGTCGATCACCAGACCTTTGTTCTCAGTCACCCCTTGTTGTTGTTATGTGCCATCAAGTCGGTTCCGACCCATAGCGACCCTGTATAGGGTTTCCGAGGGTGTAAATCTTTACGGGAGTAGAAAGCCTCATCTTTCTCCCGCGGAGCACCTGGTAGTTTCGAACCGCTGACCTTAAGGTTCGCAGCCCAATTCGTAACCACTATGCTGTGACTTAAACCTCCAATTTTTTTTTTGGAAAGCAGCCTAGGACATGGACATTAACCATTAGGGTTGCCACAAGTCGAAATCGACTGGATACCAACTAAGTTTGTTGTTTTTGTTGTGGCTGCTGTTTTAACATCTTTGACTACACCAATGTCCCCATGAACTGAGTGTGGGCAATTAGAGCCCAAGCAGAGTGACGAGAAGATCCACACATGGGGCAATAGCCTGCTGTTACATATTGAAGAGCAGAAAGGATGAAGGAGGCATTGACTGACATGGTAAGAGGAACAGCTGACATGAAAGGTCAAAAGTCAAGGGGGCTTTGGTACAAGGGACAGATAGCAGTGACAGTGGAAACCCACATAGTTTGGTTACATATGGTGGGAATGAGGCAGGAACTAATACACTAAGTAAATATGTTAGGATGTTAATTTTCTCAAAAATGGCTAATAGATTTGTAAACACAGAGAGTAAAACAGAAAATACTCTGTTTGGTGTTGAATTCGAATTGGAGGTATACATTTGAATGTATGATTTTGAATATGTATCATAAATAGATACAGAAAAAAGTTTCAATGTGTGTATGTGTGTGTGTGTGTGTGTTCTTCCTATAGCTCTGTCCAAAAGCAAGCAGTACAATAAGCATTTTTATCTTAACTTCTAAATATTATTAAAATAATCAAGTCTAAAAGAAATGGATGATTCCATTGTAAGAGCTGGAGCAGGAAAAATTTAAGATAAACCTAAAGTATTTTGTTTACCAGAATGCCAGGAAATGAGAGATGGAAGGGATATGGCAAAAGGTATGACCTTAACCCATTCAGATCGCTTAAAAATTAAGCGAATTAATTAAAAGTTTGATGAGTAAGGTAATATTTACATAGTTTCAAAATCCCTGCCAACAACATATTTTTATCATTTATAGGGGAGAAAGAGTAACATTACAGTGGGCATGGTGAGCAGACATGACCTTAATTTCATCAAG
>NW_006408651.1:5352105-5352934 GCF_000296735.1 Chrysochloris asiatica
CTATAATTCGGAACCTACTCCACGGAACATAGCAATAACAATAACAACTGCTATATTGGTTGATAAAAGTTCTTTTATTACCATGCTTGCCTTCTTATTAAAGTATAAAGGTCATTAAATCCAAAAATGGTATGATTTTATTTCCCCAAACATCTGATTTTCCTCCTGTATTCCCCCAGGAAAATGTATAAAAACCACACTTATCCAAATATTGAAGTCTTTTAGATACCCAGATCATAGTTTTCCAGAATCTCTACTACATACCACCAGCACCACACTGTCAAAATTCAGAACAGCATCATCTGTTTTGTACCAACCTCCTTACGGTGGTCTTGTTTCAGTATTGGCCTGCTCCAGTGATTGTTCACACTGCTTTCAGAGATGTTATTTCTAAAATACAAATCCAATGTAACACTCCCCAGTTTTGGACACTTCAAAGACTCCTCCAGCCTTCAGATGAAGTCCAAAGTACATTTTGATCTGCTATACATCTTGAATATCAATTCCATGAAGGCAGAGATAATGTCCCCTACACCTTTTTTTTTTTTTTTTTAATAACTTTTTATTGTGATTCAGGAGAAACTTTAGAGAGCAGATTGGCTATCCACTCAGCAATTCATATACATTTTGATTCATGACATTAATTGCAATTCCCACAACATAACAGCACCCTTCCCATTCCCTCCCTATCTTTACCACTGACCTCATGGTTAGTAGCACAACACTTAACCCAAGGTGTTACCAGTCTCCCTCAATGAGAATGTCATTGTTGTGGTTAAGTGCCATCGAGTCAATTCCGACCCATAGCGACCCTGTATAGGGTTTCCGA
>NW_006408651.1:5353299-5376705 GCF_000296735.1 Chrysochloris asiatica
GAAACCCTGTACAGGGTTGCTATGAGTCGGAATCAACTCCACGGTACATAACAACAATAACAACATCTTTTGGGTGAGTTCAGTTCTAGGCCTGAAAGGTAACTAAGAGTCATAGTCTCTGAAGGGTCAACAGTTTCTATCTGACCAGGAAACCTGGCCTTTTTTTATTATTTTAAGTTTTGATACACATTTTTCTCCCATCCTCTCCAGGACTTCTTAGAGTAATTCTTTCAGAACAGTCAGCAGTGTAGCCAGGCACCATCCACTTCTTTGGGTCTCAGTGTTGTGGATGTTGGGGTCCATGTGATGCAGTAGTCCTTTGGACAAATTGCTTCCATGCATTATAGATTTGCATCACTCTTCTTTGCTCCAGGCAGGAAGAAACAAATAACTGTACCTTCGATAGTTGATCACTAGCTTTTGTGAGTCCAGTTACTACGTGACAAAGATGGTTGTAGAACATTTTCTTTGTGGACTATATTATACCACTTGACCTTAAGTGCCCAACCTCCACTCCAAACTGTGGTCCAGAGAGCGCAGGTCAAGTGATTCATTCTCTCAAGGTGTTTGATTACAGCTAACTGCTGTTGGGTGATCAATGTGCCGATCTTCCAAGTTTCCTCTGGGTGGATGCAAACAGCCAACCTTTAATTTCGATTAGAAACTAAACTCTTAACGAGCTGCATCAAGCAGGTATTCGTCTGCTAAAAGACATGTCTTTCTTATCCACATTATTTTAGCATGCTCTTTATTTAGTTGTTATCTTATCATGCCCCTCTATTTATATCTTGCTGAGCACATTCTACAACGTGATTGTTTGTTTTTATTGGTTATTTTTTGTTTCTCTTGTCCTGTGTAATTTAAGGTCTTCGAAGACCATCTGTCTTGCTTTTGCCTGACACACAGTAGTCACTCAATTAATAAATGATCAATACCAACTGGGTAGGAGAAAAGAGCTGGCAGTCTGCTCCAGATTCCAAACTCAAACCAACCCATCCCTTTCAAATTAACCCTAATTCATAGCAACCTGAAAGGACAAAGTAGAACTGCCACCACAGGGCTTCCAATCCTATACTATGAGTCTGAACTGACTCCACTGGCTTCACAAGGGGGAAAGAGCATCAAACTCAAAACCAGCCCAAGGCCAATTCCTAATGAAGCTGAGGTCAGATATGCTTCTCCCCTACAACCTGCTTTACCCTCTTCTGACACCAACCATCCCGCCCACATACTGTCTGCTTCACAACTGGATTTGAAAGTCCATTGCAATGGCCACACAAATAATAATACTCATGATTATGGGGATTGTTAAGAGAAGTGAACAGGGCACAATTCAGGATCAAAACCAACTCAGGGTGCAACATTCTCTAGTCAGGAACAACTCTTGTCTGCCATACTGCAGGCATGCCTCACTCTTATCGTCAGCCTCTCAGCCATGTGGTCCCTTTGCATCTACCTCAATCCATGGACCTAGAGTCTGCAACTGCTCTTTCTCTCCACGCTACCACCTCTGCCATAGCCTCTGCTATTACCACATTTCTAAGTAGGGATCACAAGCTCCACTCACTTTGTGCCTTCTTGATGGTCCTGAAATTGTCCATTTCTGCTTTTGAGATAGCTCCCTTTTAACTTAGCTGGACGACAAAACTAACCTATCCCAGCTTGAAAGTCCTGTATACTTTATTTGCATGCCAACCAATCACTTGGTGGGAATTAAGAAGACACTGGATAGAATAGTCATAGCAAGTAAATTCAAAGTACCACAGTTGTTGTTGTTGTTGTTGTTAGGTGCCATCAGGTTGATTTGAACTCATAGGGCTTTATACATAACAGTATAAACATTGCCCAGTCCTGTGTCATCCTCACAATCACTGTTTAGCTTGAGTCCACTGCTGCTGCCACTTTGCCAATCCATCTCGTTGAGGGTCTTCCTCTTTTTTGCTAACCCTCCACTTTACCTAGCATGCAGTCCTTCTCAAGTGACTGGTCCCTCCTGATAATGCATCCGAAGTATGAGAGATGAAGGCTTGCCATCACAGCTTCTAAGGAGCATTCTGGTTGTACTTTTTCCAGTACAGATTTGTTTGTTTTTTAGCAGTTCGAGGTATACCCAATATTCTTCTCCAACACCAAATGCATCAATTCTTCTTCAATCTTCCAATTTTCACATGCAAATAAGATGACTGGAAATACCTGGCTCACTTTCGACCTCAAACTGACATCTTTACCCTTGAATACTTCAAAAAGGTCTTGTGATGCAGATTTGTGACAGCAATACCTCGTTTGATTTCTTGACTGCTGCTTCCATCGGTGATGATTATGGATCCAAGCAAAATGAGGTCTTTGAAAACTTCTAGCTTTTCTCCATTTATCGTGATGTTATTTATTGGTCCAGTGGTGAGGATTTTTGTTTTCTTTTCATTGAGGTGAAACCCAGAACGACGGTTGTGGTCTTTGATCTTCATCAGTAAGTACTTTAAGTTCTCTTTATTTTCAGTAAGCAAGGTTGTATCATCTGCATATTACAGGTTGTTGATGAATCTTCCTCCAATCCCAATGCCACGTTCTTCTGCATATAATCCAGCTTCTTGGGTTATTTGCTCAGCATATAAACTGAATAAGTATGATGAAAGAATACAACCCTAGTGCACACCTTTCCTGATTTTAAACCTTTCCGTATATCCTTGTTCTGCTCAAACAACTGCCTCTTGGTCTGTGTACAGGTTCCTCAGGAGCGCAATTAAATATTCCAGAATCCTTGTATGCCATAACATTGTCCACAGTTTGTCGAGATCCACATGGTCAGAAGCCTTTGCATAATCAATTTAGCACAGATAAACATCTTTCTGGTATTCTCTTCTTTCAGCCAAGATCCATTTGACATCAGCAATGATATCCCTCATTCTGTGTCCTTGTCTGAATTCAGCTTGAATCTCTAGAATTTCCTTATTAATGTACTATTGCAGCTATTTTTAAATTATATTCAGAAAAATTTTTGTTGCATGTGATATTAATGATACTGACCAATGATTTCCACATTCTGTTAGATCACCTCTCTTTGGAATGGGCACAAATATGGATCTCTTCTAATCAGTCGGCCAATAGCTGTCTTCCAAATGTCTTGGCATAGATGAGTGAGTGCCTGCAGTACTGCCCCATTCATTGAAAGATTTCAATTTTTATTCCATCAATGCCCTGACACTTGTTCTTTGCCTTCACTGCACACTGGACTTTTTCCTTCAGTACCTTTGGCTTGTGATCATATTCTACCTCTTGAAATGGTTGAACATTGACCATTCCTTTTTGGTACAGTGACTCTATGTATTAATTCCATCACTTTTAGTTACCCTGAATTGAATTATTTTTGCTAACTGATATTGATTTTCCCCTTTACCAAACCCTTGTCCCAATAGACCAAATAAAGTTTTTATTATAAACACTACAGAAGGTAATATAATTAAAATGTCACCAACATGAAAAAGAAGCAATATTTTAATGAACCATGAAATTTTCTGCCAAAAATTTGAACTAACTGGATACTTTTTGACAAATCCAGCTCAGAAGTTGCCCTGCCCACACCCTTTCCTGGAGGCTAAGAGGCCCCTCATTGTCCCTTTGGGGATCACTGCATCCTGGCATGCTTCAATTGGACTCTTTTGATCACAAGCAACAGATTCACTCAGGAAATGAAGGTTTATTGTAAGAATTTTCATGGTAATAAAGAAAATGGGAATGTCAGCCAGGAAGTTAACCTTCAGTGCAATTCAGGAAAAGATGAACAACCAGGCCCCATGGGAAAAACAAAAATGGAGACACAAATAGAAAGGTTGTTCTGAATCCAAAGCAATTTTAGGGATCTTGGCAGAAATGCTTCTGGATTTTTACCCTAAGGCTCTACCATCAATCCCACTAACTTACTTTTTTTAAATCATATTTTAGTCACTCGTTTATTTTTGGATATTAATTAAAATAATCATTTTGTTTCAAATGGACATTTGTAGTATATATTTCAAAATTCACATGGTACCCACTCATCTGCTTTTATGCTTCTCTACAACAGACTCTTAATGATCTTCTATTTCTTCGTAAACCATCAGTTGTCATGGAGTCTATTCTGACTTAAGGTGACCCCATGTGTATTGTGGTAGAGCTGCACTCCTAAGGGTTTTCAAGGGCATATCTTTTGGAGTGAATCTCCATGCCTTTTTTCCTAAACACCTGTGTGTGGTCTCAAACTGCCCATGTTTCAGTTAACTACTTGCACCACCCAAGGTGCGTCTGCTTGTTCATCGATTCCACTTGCCCACCTCATCTTGCTCTTGCTCTTGACACCTCCAGACTACAACTTTACCTTGGTGTATAGTTTTTGGCATTACTTTTGCTTCCGTTCCCTGCCAATTGCCAAAATAAATACTGCTAAACACTCCTAAGAGTGAAATTCCAAATAATTTCTACTTAGTCAGACCTTCTCTGTTGCTTAAAATATATATAATTGTCAGCCTCAGATCAGGTGCCTTCCTGTCTTTCCTCAGTAGTGCTGAAAGATAAAGACACAGTGGGCTCAGACCACACTATGGTAGCAGAAGCTGAGACTGGGGCACTTTCCCTTAGAAGGAAGGAGCTGTGACAAAATTTGGGCCATGATTTCTATGTTCTATACTTAGTGCTCTGCACTGAACTGTTTACTTTAATATTCTACAACTGTATTTTATTATAATTAGCCTCCTTGGTAATTGCATGAACTTTATTTTATGCATTTAAAATCATTATTTGGAGAAGGCTTCCATAGTCTTCCCCAAACTGCCAAAGGGGTCCATAATAAAAATAAATAAATAAGGTTAAGGCGCCCTGTCCAGGACACTAGTTTCCTTAAGAGTGTGACTGTATCTCAATGCCTAACACAATGCCTTCAGGTAGCACAAGGTTTGTCATGAAATTGGCATTAAAACATTTGTGGAAATCATGTGTATTTAATTTATATCGACCCCAGAGCTCCACGATGGCACAAATGGTTTGTGCTCAGTTGGTAACCAAAAATTGCCATTTCTAACACAGCCGCCACACTGCTGAAGAAAAGGATTGGAAATCTGCTTCCATAAAGCTTATATCCAAGGAAACCCCATGAAGAGCTCTACTCTGTCACATGGGGTTGTCATGAGACAGCAAAAGACAACAAAAACAACAACTAACCCCAGCATCAAGACAGTGTTTGACCCACAGAAGGTACTCCGTAGATATTTTTAAATGAGTAAAGTAATCTCTAAAGCCCGACCTTTCTAGCCCATGGGCTCCCTCTTTTTGTCTCTAGTTGACTCTGCATTCCAGCAGACTGAAGCAAGGAATCATTTATCAAGCAGGTTGGTACACTATCAACAATCAATTATTACAATGCAAAATCCTCACTCACTCATAAATTACCTCAAGATAAACACCAGGCCTTGAAGTGAAGTGCTGCCAGATTAATGAACAGTTCCAGATACTAATGAGAGGTTTTGAACGTCTGGAGGGCCTCTTTAGGGGAATTCTCCAGGGCTGGGGCTCGGCCTGTATTTAGCCATATCCATGTTCCAGGCTCTGCACAACATGTATTTTTGTCAGCTGGTGAGGGTCAGGAAGGCAATCTGAGGCCTTGGACAGATTTATTTGAGCACAGACTTAAGAAGCTTATGTGGACACTAAACCTGAAGCGTTGATTTCCTTAGCCACATACCCTCAACCAGCAGAGATAAGGGAGTCAGAGCTTCCCAGGAAAAGAAAATAATACAGAAGAGATACAATGAATCCATGGCAATGCAGAACTAAACAGAGGGAGAAATCATGAATAACATCCTGGATATTTCACTTCCTGCTCACAATAATGGCAAAGGGCCTTAAAGTTTACACCTCCCTCCTTACTCCACCCAAGCCCCGACCCTTGAGTGTATGACAGAAAAGAGCGATGGAAGTCATGACCTCAAGTGTCTTGTAAGACTGTTGGCAAGGATACCAAGAAGACCTAATCCCTTCTCTTTTTTTTTTTTCTTTTTCTGCTGCTATGTATTTTGAGTTTTCTTTTGCCAGCTTCATATGAATTTTGCTTTTGATCCACCCAAAAGAATATAGGAAGACCAAGGTTCACATCCTTCTCTCCCTCCCCAGTAAGCAATTCCCTAGCCACAGGAATAGTCCAGGTCTCTGGTGTGCTCCAAGGGAAGGAAACCTAGAGAAGGTGTAGCATGCACCAGGAGCTATGGTAGCATAGTGGTGACGAGTCGGACTGTAAACTCAAGGCCCATAGTTTGAAACTACTGGCCACTCTGTGAGAGAAAGATGAGGCTTTCTGCTCCGGTAAAGATTTACAGTCTTGGAAACCCTATGCAGGGTTGCTATGAGTCAGAACCGACTCCACAGCACATAACCACCAGCATGCACCAGAAGCAGTGCTAGGCACTTTACAATTGATATAGAATTTAATTTAGAGGGAAAGCTATTTAGAAACATCTTGCTTCTACACTGCCTTCAAAATTAGACCTGAAATATTAAGGAATGTTACCTAGCTCCCTGCTTGATACACACTGTGATTGCTGTTAGATATCACTGAGTCAGCCCCAACTCACCCACACACAGCAGAATTCATTGCTGCCTAGTTCTATGCCATCTCCCTAATTGGTTACCTGTCACTGTCCCATTGTGGTCCACAGGGCTTTAGTTTTCATAGAAATTTCCAAAGGGTTGATTTTCATAAGTAGAGTTCCAAGCTTTTCTTCCTATTTGTACATAAGCATTCAATGCATGTTGGATACATTTGCCAATAAGTAAAATGATTTTGTTAATAGGATAATATGTTGCTACATGCTCTTACTAAACACAAATTTATTAATTTAACCCATTGTCACTCTTGTCATATAAAAAAATCAGGTCAGTGGGATACTAAGATTTAGGTATTTCCATATTGATATTGTTACAATATCAGGTCCGCCATTTTAGGCTGTACCTTCTGGGTTCTTCCCTCTCCTCTCCCTTCAATTCCATTTTGTCTGTTTCCCCACCCTAAGCTACAAGACTCGTAGTTTAAAGGGCAACATGGCTTTTGATAGGCCAGAGCTAAATTACTCCAGCAATGACCACTCCTTTCCTATTGAACCTATATAAGACCACTCCCTTCCCGTTGACTCTCTCTTCTCTTCTGCCTCCTGCCTTCTCTCTCTGGCAGAGGTCACCTTCCTCTTCCTCAACCTGAATAAAAGTCTCTAGATGGGCCACCTGGTGTGCGGTGTGGTTGATGAGCGGCGCCAGGTTGTTGTTTCCCTTTCAGATATATTATGCTAAATGTGCTTAAAACTATATTATGTTAAGAATGTGTTTAAAACTACTGGCATCTTAATCAATTTTGAGGTAGGTAGGATTAGATGAGGGTTCTGGACACTGTTCACCAGTGAGATGTCATCAATGGAGTAACAAGAGGACACTACTTAGGGTGACTGTCTATTCCAGTTTTCAGAACAGTCTAAATGTATGCTGCTTGTCCCAGTAGAGTTATTGATAGTAACCCCTTTCATTATCAAATAACTACCAGTTTGCATGTTCATGGGTCAGAAGACTCAATATTAAGATGGCAATATTCCTGAAATCGATCTGTAAACTCAACACAATTCTAATCAGAGTCCCAGGAAGACTTTTGATAGAATTTATCAAATTAACTGTAAAATTCATATTGTTGTTGTTAAGTGCTGTCAAGTCTACTCTGACTCATAGTGCCTCTGTACAGAGCTTCTGAAGGGCAGCTGGGGAACCTGAACCAATGAGTCCAGCACATTAACTCACAACATCACACCAGGACTGTTTAGAAAAAGAAGAAAGATATTGAAGGATTAATACGAGAGCATTTCAAAAAGTATATGGGAAAAAATGCCATTTGAAATTCCATTTTCCATGAAGTTTTTGAAGCCCCCTCATACTACTTGAGGAAGTGTAGTGGCTCTGTAGGATAAGCACTAGGCTGTGAAACACAGGTTGATGACTGGAGCCCACCAGCCATTCTGTAGTAAAAAGATGAAGTTTTCTGCTCCTGCAAGGATTTACAGTCTCAGAAACCCTAAAAAGGGTCGCTATGAACTGGAACTGAATAGATGGCACACAGCCACCAGCACTTGCTTTCAAGACTTAATACAAAGTAGTATTAACTTAAATATTAACCAAAAAATGTAAGGAAACAAAATAGAAAGTCAAGAAATAGATCCACAAATATATGGACAACTGAGGTGGTGTTTTTTTTTAACAAAAGTGTATAAAAGGCAATTCAGCAGAGAAAGGATAGGACTTTGGTTTTTATCTTTATAACAAATGGTACTTAAACAGTTGTATGCTGTTATTAAGTACCATGAAGTCATAGAGACCCTGTACACGGTTTTCAGTGCATAACTGGTGAGTTTATACCACTGACTTGTGGTCCAGTGCCTATGCACAAAACAAATGAACTTTGATCCATTCCTTGCTTGCATCATATATAAGAGTTAACTTAAAAAGAAAGACAGACCCAGGGGTAAACTGGAAACTATTAAACAGCTATGAGAAAACCACAACTTTGAATGAGGCATAAATGAATAAATTGGCAAATTGAATTTTATAACAATTTAAAACTTTTGCACTGTGAAAATCATTTTTAAGAAATGAAAGATAAGTCATAGAAAATATATACAAAATACAGCTAAAACATTCGCTATCTAAAGCATATAAATAATTCTCAAACACAATAACAAGAAACCAAACAGCCCAATGTTTAAAATAGTCAAAAGAAGATAAATGAATGGCAAATACGCACACAAAAAGGTGTTGAGCATCATTAGCCATTGTTGTTGTTAAGTGACATCCAGTTGCTTCTGATTCATAGCAACCCTGTATAGAGTTTCCAAGGAACAGCTGTGGGTTTGAACCACCAACCTTGCAGTTAGCAGCCCAGTGCTAATCCTATAGCACCACACCAAGACTTAGTAATTAGGAAAAAAAAAAAAAAACTGTAGTGCAAACTACTCTATTAGAATGTCTACAGTTAAAAATATTGGCCATGCAGAGCCTTTGCAGTGTGTAGGACCTTAGGTGAAATCCTGAGCCCCATCCAGAACCTTCTGAAGTGGGACATTCCCACTAGAAAGGACAAGCAGACCAGCCTGAAACAGCTAGAGCAACAGAAGATACATCTTGAAAGAACAATCAGCAGAAAAAAACCCAAAACAAAAATGTCAGCATGACTGGCTAGGACAAGAATAAGCAAGTTGTTCACCAGAAGCCATCAAGGCAAGCAATCAAATCCTCTCAGACTGAAATTCAAAGAGAACACATAAGCAAGATGTAAGCTTGCTGGCAACCACATTGATCTACTGGTGAGTGGAAGAGGGGGAAAGGCAGCAATGAAGAAATGGGCTGAGTTCAACCACATTCCATAGACTCCCGTTGACCTGAGAATGAGAGAGAGAAGAGGAAGGGTTGGTTGGTTCAAAGTGTAGTGAGACCTGGGGACCCCTGAGCCCATGGACAAGGACTTAGCCACAGAGGGCTAGAGCTGACAGTGAAGCATCCAGCTGATATGAAGTGAGGGGAGACGCACAAGAACACCCAAACTTGCAGACAGTACACATTTGACCTAGCCTCAATGGCTTGACAATCAGAACTCGACTAGAGGAAGATAAAAAATAAAACAATTTTTGATAAAGCAAATGAAGGCAAAATGCTACAATTTGATGAACTTAACCTCTGCTCATGGAGGTATTAGCTCAAAATGCCAAAAGAGAGGGAAGGAGTCTTCATATCAAGTATCAATGCTATCCCCTCTGTATACAAGGTAGATAGGGAGGGGCAACTTAGACACTGGCTACCTAAAATGAGGAGGCAATAAAGGCACGGAGTGACTGGCTTACAAGGTTTCAAGAGTGAGTTTACTTTAAGAGTATGGGGGAAAAGAAAGAGTCCCCATTGGATAGATTTCATCTTGTCTAGATGGAAGTGGTGAAGAGATAGAGATAAGATTCGTATGATTCAATAGTGAATAATTGTTATCATGACTAATTATAATTGTCACAATTGTAAAGGTAGAAGTTTTGTAACAAAAATGGGAAAATAGTTAATCTTACAGTCCAGAAACAGAGGACCCTAGGATCATCAAGGGAGAAGAGCACAAGTGGAATGAAAGACCTTTTCCAGAGAAGCAGCAAAACCAGAGATGCGGACATGGAGAGAGGGAGCAACTGAAGATTTGCAGAATGTGCCCTTTGATGGTCTAAATTATTATATATGAATAGAGAGAAACACTATTAACTAATGGAGGGGATTATAATCATTGTAATGAAACAATGTATATGATTTGTTGAATGTAAAACTGATGATCTGCCCTGTACAAAATTTCACTCAATTCACACTAGAAACTTAAAAAAAAAAGTAAGTAATAAAAATTAAAACACATAGGTTTTTTTAAACCTAAAATAAATAAATATACATATTGGCCAGTGTTGAAAATAATCTGAAGGAACTGGAACTCTCACACTCCATTGGTAAGCATTTAAAATGGCTCAAATATTTTCGAAAACATTCTGTTTCTTTTAAGTTTAAACATATATCTACCATGTCTTTCAATCATTCTACTCAATCATTCCACATATTTATCAGCACTTGAATGGATAAGCAACTGTGGAATTTTCATACAATGGAATAGTAAATGGTTAACACACTCAACTGCTAACTGAAAAATTGGAGGTTCACTCAGCAATAAAAAAGAATAAACTACTGACACAACACAGGTTATCTCAAAATAATTATGCAGAACAAAAGAAGTCAAACCAAAAAAGTGTACATACTATATGATTCCATTTACATAAAATTCTAGAAAATGCATGCTAACCCATAGTGACGGAAGAAGATCAGTGGTTGTCTGTAGGGAGTAAGGTACAGGAAAGGGTAAGAGGCAATTTTGGGGTGTAAGATTACGTATATTATCTTATGGCAATTGTTTTGTGGGTTTGGGGGCATGTACATATGTCAGTGGTTACGAATCAGGCTGTGAACCTTAAGGTCAGCGGTTCAAAACTGCCAGCCGCTCCGCGGGAGAAAGATGAGGCTTTCTACTCCCGTAAAGATTTACACCCTTGGAAACCCTGTACAGGGTCGCTATGGGTCAAAACTGACTCAACGGCACTTAACAACAACAACATATGTCAAAGCTTAACAAATTATACATTTTAAATATGTATAGCTGTTGTTGTTGTTAAGAGCTGCTGAGTCCATTCCAACTCATAGCAAACCTGTATAGGGTTTCCAAGGAGTGGCTAGTGGGTTTGAACTACCAACCTTATGGTTATCTGTCCGGTACTTATCCTACAGTGCCACACCAATTGTACCTTAATATAGCTTGAATAAATTTTGTTAAATAACTTGTCCAAATTCTTATACTAGGAAATAGTGGAATTGGGATTTGAACCCAGGCTATCACACTCAGAATCCATGTTCTGAGCAGTCTAATCCATTTAACAGAGTGACTGAGTAAGTACTTAGGGGAAAGTGGCTGCTAACTATTTTTGTTTTTATTAATAATACACAGTGATAAGCATCTTCAAAGCCCAAACCCAGTCAATTTCCGCTTATAGAAACCCTATAGAATAGAGCAGAACTGCTCCATAGGGTTTCTGATGCTATAAACTTTACGGAAACAGACTGCCACATCTTTCTCCCATGGAGCAGCTGATGGGTTTGAACTGCTGGCCTTTCAGTGAACAACTCAATGTTTAACCCACTGCTATTGAACCCAAAGACTTATCAAGTTTGCCCCATGTGTAAGCGACATATCTAGGACTGTTCCTAGGTCTCCTGACTTTCAAATCCAATTCTTTTTCTCTATGTCATGAAGCCCCTGCCAAAGAGTCAAAGAGGAAACCCAGAGTAGTGCAGTAGAAAAGAGCCTAATTTTGCTTGGGCCCTACAACATAATTTATTGCTGAGTGATTTTGAAACATTTATGTGACTTCTTGATTTTCGCATTCATATCTCAGGAAAGAATATGTTTTGATTAGGATAATAAGCTATAAAGTTCTTTTAGCACTCTATGTTTATGCAACCCTGTAACATAGGAAGTTACCAAAAAAAAAAAAAGAGTACAAGATGCTGAAAGGAGAGATGCTAAACCACCAAAGGCAAGCTTTGTCCACTTCACACTTTACCTTCACCAGAACTCTTCATTCTACACTGCAATTCAGAGGGGTCACGGCTCTTGAGCCAGGGCTGCCAGTTAACTTAAGCAAATACCTTTGATAGGTAAATGTTTAGAAATAGAATGCTACAGTCACCAAAGGGTTCACGTTGACTTCTTGGGAAATGTCCACACAAGTCAGCTTTTGGAAATTCTTTTTCTCTTCTCCCCAGGTCTCCAAGTAGCTAGTCCTTTCAAATTAGAATCCAGGTTTTTATGTTCTTAACTATCCAGAGTGTTACAAAGCCTTTCTTAGCTACATTCCCTTTATTCCTTTCACTTTCATCATTCCAGCTAGCTAAGCAGGTTCATGCTTCCCAAACTGCCATGAAGTTCTTCTCTCCAACATTTCTCTCTCTCTCTCTCTGTCTCTCTCTCTTTCTCTCACCTCCTCTTCCTCCTCTCTCTCTCCCATCCACTCTCTCCCCTCCTCTCTCTCTTCCCCCATGTCTCTCTCTCTGTCTATTTATCACTCTCTTTCTCATAGACATCTTCACCTTATGAAAGAATGAGAACTATTTTGATTAACTCTCTCCTAGTTGTTGGTCCCCACATAAGCAAATCCTAAAACAAGGATTCAAGAGCCAACAGTTTCTATAAGAGGAAACTGAAACACTGGCAGGAAATTGGGGAAGTGATACAGGGAGAGAAGGCAGTTTGTTATCAAGCAAGTTACCACTGTGGGCAATTCAAACTTAATCTAACTGGGGTCTCTGAGAGTCAGTGTAGAAATTGCACTTTGGTGTTATCTCACCTGAGAATTTACATACCAACTTCTACCAGTCATTGATATGCATTGAACCTCAATGTAAAGAAAACAAAATCACCACCGGACCCATAAATAACATCAAGTTAAACTGAGAAAAGACTGAAAATGTTAAAGAGTTCATTTAACTCAGATCAGCCATCAACACTCATGGAAGCAGCAGTCAGGAAACCAAACAACGTATTGCATTAAGCAAATCTGCTATATGTACAAGACATCTTGGAAGTGTTCAAGAGCAAAGATGACCCAAGCTATGCTATTTTCAAAAACCTCACATGCATGTGCAAGTAAATAAGGAAGACTGTAGAAGAATTGATGCATTTGTGTTATGGTATTGGAGGAGAATATTGAAAGTACCTTAGACTGCCAAAAGAACAAACAGATCTGTGTCGGAAGAAGTACAGCTAGCGTGTTCCTTACAAACCAGGATGGCCACACTTTGTCTCTCAAATTTTGAACTTATTATCAGGAGGGACTAGTGCTTAGAGAAGGACACCATGCATGGTAAAGGGGAGGGTTAGCAAAAAGTGGAAGACCCCCAAGAGATGGATTGGCACAGTGGCAGCAGCAATGGGCTCCAGTGTAGCAACGATTGTGAGGTTAGAGTAGGCCTGGGCAGTGTTTCTTTCTGTTGTGCATGAGGTTACTATGAACTGGTATTAACTCGATGGCACCTAACAACAACAAGGAGCCATTGAACTCCTGGTGTGTTGCTGTAGGATAAGCACTGAACTGGTAAACAGCCACTCCTCAGAAACCCTATACAGGATCTCCATGAAAAGGAGCCTACTTGAAGGCACATAACAACAACAGCCATTGGTTGAGTCAATATTTCCCTTGAGAAATCTTAGTGCAGAGATGGAGAGGAAATTTAAGCTGAGTATAAACTCCTTTGGACAGTGAATAAGGAAGATCGTAGAAGAATTGATGCCTTTGAGTTGTGGTGTTGGAGGAGAATACTGAAAGTGCCATGGACTGCCAAAAGAACCAATAGATCTGTTTTGGAAGAAGTGCAGCCAGAGTGCTCCTTGGAGGCCAGGATGGCTAAGCTTTGTCTCTCCTACTTTGGACATAGTGTCTGGAGGAAACAGTCCCTGGAGAAGGATGTCATGCTGGGTAAGGTGGAGGGTCAGAGAAAAAGAGGAAGACCCCTAACAAGATGGATTGGCCAGGTGGCATCATTGATGGACTCAAGTGTGGCAGCGGTAGTGAGGTTGGCCCAGGATCGGACATTGTTTCGTTCTGCTGTGTATGGGGTCGCTATGAGTCGGTTCTGACTCGATGGCACCTGACAACAACAACATAAACTCCTTGACAGTGGTTGTTGTTGTTAAGTGTCACCAAGTCAGTTCCAACTCATAGCAACCCTGTAGGTGACTCCAAGGACAGCTAGTGGGTTTGAACTGCTGACCTTGAGATTTACATTCCAGTGCTTATCCTACAGCGCCACATCAAGACTCCAGGGAGTTGTGGTTGGTGCTAATTAATAGCTAATACATTCAAGTGCTAGCTGAAAGATTGAAGGTTCAAAGCTACTTTTAACTGAAGTGCCTCAGAAAAAGGCCTGACAATCTACGTTCCAACAATTAGCCATTGAAATCCGATGGAGCACATTTCTACTCTGATGCTCATAGAGTCGTCTTGAGTTGGAATTGACTCAGAAGCAATTTTTTTTTTCTTCATAAACTCCTTGATCGCTGGTACGTATCTTATGAAACTTTAAATCTCACGGTCACATAAGAAGTTCTCTGGCATTCCCAGATCTTGTTGTGCTGGAGCCAAAGCAGGTTCTGGCTTCCCAAGATAGACTTCAGGGAAAGAAACACAGATATTAGCATTAAGAAGCTGCACTGAAGAGACATGAGTGAGGCTAAGACCCCAGCAATTGCTTTCTCACGATATTACAGCACCACTTAGCTAGCACTGACCAGTAGAGTTAATGTGGCTTGCTCCTAAAAGACTGTATGCAAAAGTGGCCTGTGTCATTTTCAAAGCATTTAAGAGCCAGTATGCTACCTTTTCTCTTTTCCTCTTCTACCACAACAACTCCAAAGCTACGTATTCCAGAGTGTATACCGACAGGATGAGAGCAGACTAGACCCTTGAGTTGCCACTGAGAAGGCAACTAATCTAGAGAGACTTTGGGCAAAAGAGAATTAAACAGTAAACATGCATGGGTTACAACAGTTGAGATTTCCAGATTCGATGTTTGACTGCAGCATGGCTTAATCCAACCTGACTACAAAAATTAGTATCTATTGTCCTCATTTCTATTTTAGGTGTTCATTCAACAAATAATTATTGAAAGTCTGCTATGTCATAGGAGTCATTGTAGGTTCTGGGGATACAGCAGTGAAAAAAAGGACAGCAAATGTCAGCCTCTATGGGACACAGGATCGCTATGAGTCAGAACCAACTCAACAGCACTTTACAATAATGATATATAGAGTTCTAATGCCCTGCTTTTAAGACAAGCACTGGAGTCCTAACCACAGGCAGACAATTCAAACCCAACAGCCACTCCTTGGAAACCCAATACAGGATCACTATGAGGCAGAAATGATTCAAAAGCACTTAACAACAAAATGGGACACATATAATAATGAGAAGTCACTCTAGCTGTGAAAGGTTTGTTTCCCCTTATGCTTGCTGTAGTAGGTACATTGGGACACAACCAGCCCAGGGGGAAAGATGTTCCAGGTATTTCAATAGGAAGAAGTTAGTCCATTGGTATATATGAAGCAAAGGTACTAGAGAAAAGGAAAGAAAAATTCAAAACAAACTTCCCTTTGCACATCATTTCAACGTTTGTTTTGTACTCATTACGCTGTTGTTGTCAAGTCAGTTCTGACTCATAGCAACCCTGTATAGAGTTTCTGAGGAGCAGTAGTAAGTTTGAATTGCCAACCTTGCCATTCAAACCAGCCCTGTAGTCTAGAACATTAACCCGCATCACCACACCAGGATTCCAGTACCCATTATGGGTTAGGCTTTATTGCATTATGCAAATCTGCTGCAAAAGACACCTTTAAAATGCTAAAGAGCAAAGACATCACTGTAAAAATATGCTTGACCCAAGCCATGGTATTTTCAATGGCCTTATATGCATGTGAAAGTTGGACAATGGATAATGAAGACCAGAGAAAAACTGATGCATTTGAATTATGGTATTGACAAAGAATACTGAAAGTACCATGGATTGCCAGAAGAACAAAGAATTCTATTTTGGAAGAAATACAGCCATGATATTCCTTAGAGGAGAGGATGGCAAGACTTTCGTCTCTCATATTTTGGATATGCTTTCAGGAAGGGCCAATACCTGGAGAAGGACAGTCATACTTGGTAAAGAGGAAGATGAGAGAAAAAGAGGAAGACTCAACAAAATGGAATTACACAGTGACAGCAACACTGGGATCAAACATAACAATTGTGAGGATGGTGCAGGACTGAGCAGTGTTTCAGTCTACTCTAGATTGGGTCTCTATGCATTGGAACCAATTCAATGGTACCTAACAACAACACAGGTTAGGCTCTGTGCTAAATGTTGGGACTACAAGATAAATAAATTAAAATACTCCACTTGACAAGCAGAATCTAGTGAGGAACAAAAAAAAGTTTTTTAAACTAAACACATTGCTATTTAATTGATTTGAACTCATAGTGACACTATATGACAGAGTAGAACTTCCCCATAGGGTTTCCTATTTTGTAATTTTTACAGAAACCAGCTTTTTTTTTTTTTTTGCCACATTTTGTCCTGCAGAGGAACTGGTGGTTTCAAACTGCCAACTTTCTGGTTAGTAGCTGAGCACTTAATCACTGTGCCACCAGGACACCTCTCTCAGAGAGGACAGAAATGTAAAGCAAGTCTAAATTTAATGCCTGTTCAGTACCTTATTAAACTTGGAGTCTCTGTCTGACACAGGGTAGATGCCCAATAATTGTGCCTTGAATATACTAATACTAAACCATACGGTTTCCTTTTGACTTCCCCTATGGAAGTTTGTCATATTGTGGTTGCTTGCGTGTGGCCATAATGTGCAATCTGTGTCACCAATATTTCAAATACCAGCAGAGTCACTCATTGCAGGCAAGTTTCAGCAGATCTTTCCAGTTTCAGAAAAACAAGGAAGAAAAGCCTGGACATCTAGTTCTGCAGATAAGCCAAGGAAAACCCTACGGCTTGCAACAGAAGGTTTTCTGATACAGTGCTGGGGGATTGAGCTCCCTAGGTTAAGTACTGTCAAGTCAGTTGGAAGGCATCCCTAGGTTGGAAGGCATTCCAAATACACAATGGCTACAGGACTGTGGTAGCGTAGTGGTTACGAATCGGGCTGCAAAGTGCAAGGTCAGCAGTTCGAAACTACCAGCTGCTCCACGGGAGAAAGATGAGGCGTTCAGCTCCTGTAAAGATTAACAGTCTCAGAAACCCTGTGCAGGTTCTCTATGAGTCAGAACCGACTCCACGGCACATAACAACAACAACATAACAGTGAAATCGAGCTTTATCAATGAATGTCAAGATGGTACAGGATAGGGCCATGTTTCATGGTGTTACATACTGGGTCACAGTGAGTTGGAGCTGACTCAACAGCAACTAACAACAGCAAGGTTATTTCTGCTCAATCTGAAAATGAAAGTAACAATAAAAAGGAAGAAATCTGTTCATAACCATGTACACACACTTACCCACCCCAGTTCAGCTCTTGTGCATCAGTGCCTAAGGAGGAGATCAGGACCACACCTCCCAAAATCACTCCCAGAGTATGTGGTATAAGTTCTACACTCCGTAATGGTTCAATGGTATTGTCTGGGATTCAGTTTTCGAGTTAGGACCATCAAAGGCCAAACAGCTGTTAAAAACTCAACTTGAGCCTGCAAGTCCTGGTGTGATGCTGTGAGTTAATACACTGAACTCCAAGGTTGTGTGAATCTCAAGGTTGGTAGTTGAAGCTCACCAGCTGCTCCTCAGAAATCCTATACAGGGTCACTTTGAGTCAGAACTGATTCATCGACACTTAACGACAACAACAAGATGAAATCTTCCATTTAAAGAGTGTCCAGTCTATAGAGATCCTTGCCAGTCCCTGCAGTCCTTTGCAAGCATTCCAAAAAAAATTAAGACATCTATCACTGTACCAAACAGAAGTGTTTGATGCTCAACCATTTCAAGAGGTAACACATGATCAAGAGTCAATGGTACTTAAGTGAAAAGTCCAAAGTGCACTGAAGGCATTGGCAAAGAACAAGTCCCCAGGAATTGATGGAATACAAATGGAAATCTTTCAACATAGTGAGGCAATACTGGAAGCACTCACTCATCTATGCCAAGAAATCTGAAAGACAGCTACCTGGCTAACTGTTTGGAAGAGAACCATATTTGTGCCAGTTCCAAAGACAGGTGAGCTAACAGCATGTGGAAATCATCGGACAAGTAAATTATGCTAAAGATGATTCAAAAACAGCTGCAAAAATACATTGATAGGGAAATGCCAGAGGTTCAAGCCAGATTCAGAAGAGGACGTGAATTAAGGTCAAATGGATCTTGGCTGAAAGCAGAGAATACTGGAAAGATGTTTACCTGTGTTTTATTAACTATGCAAAAGCATTCAATTGTGTGGATCACAATAAGCTATGGACAACATTGCAGAGAATGGTTTTTCTGTAACACTTAATTGTGCTCATGAGGAACCTGCACAGATCAAAAGGCAGTTGTTCAAACAGAACAATGGGACATTGAATGGTTTAAAATCAGGAAAGGTGTGCACCCGGGTTGTGTTCTTTCACCATACTTATTCAATCTGTATGCTGACAAATAATCAGACAAACTGGATTATATGAAGACGAACGTGGCATCAAGATTGAAGGAAGTCTTATTAACAACCTGCGATATGCAGATGATAAAATCTTGTTTGCAATAAGGGATGAGGATTTAAAATACTTACTGATGAAGATCAAAGACCACAGGCATCAGTATGGGTTTCACCTCAGTTTAAAGGAACAAAAATCCTCACCATTGGCCCAACAAATAACATCATGGTAAATGGAGAAAAGACTGAAGTTGTCAAAGACTTCATTTTGCTTCAATCTAATATCAACACTCATGAATGCAGAAATCAAGAAATTAAAATGATCTATTACATTAGGCAAATCTGTTGTACAAGACAACTTTAAAGCGTTGAAGAGCAAAGATATCAGTTTGAGGACTAAGGTGCACCTGACCTAAGCCATGGTGTTTTCAATCACCTCATACGCAATTGAAATTTGGACAATGAATACAAAAGACCATTGAAGAATTGATGCATTTGAGTTATGGTGTTTGAGAAGAATATCACAAGTACCATGGAATTCCAGAAGAACAAACCAATTCCAGAAGAACAAACTTGGAAGAAGTACAGCCAGAATGCTCCTTAGAAGCAAGGATTGAAAGACCTTCTCTATCATACTTCAGACATACTATCAGGAGTGACTAGTCCCTGAAGAAGGCCATGATGCTTAGTAAAGTGGAGGATGAGCATAAAAGAGAAAGAACCCCAATGAGATGAACTGGTACAGGGGAAGCAGCAATGGACTCAAGCATAATAATGATTGTGAGATTGGTGCAGGACCGGACAATGTTTCATTCTGTTGTGTCACTATGAATTAGAATGACTCAATGGCACATAACAACAATGATAGCAACATCACTGCTTGATATGGCTCTGTAGGATAAATACTGAACTGCTAACCATAAGGTATAAGGTTCAGACCCACCAGTTGCTCCTAAGAAACCCTACAGAGTTGCTATGAGTCAGAACCTTTTTGACAGCACTTAACAATAACATCACTGCCTCATTTAAAAGAGAAGAAAGGAATTATTGGCATCCAGAAAATAAGTCCAGTTAGCTTAATCATTGTTTCTTGTGGCCATATTCTCACCTCCAGTGCCACCCAAGTTCCTCTGTTCTGAGGACACTCTCTAGGTTCTCTCAGAAATGGGTGGACACTGGGGGACGTACGGGACAGATGTGTTCTGAGAGTCTGATGAACAGAAGTTATGACCAACAGTGTCTTCCTTAATTGTCCTAGTCAAAATGAACTAAAGCTAGAATATTGTATAAACATGAGCGTTTAGCAACACAACTTAGAGGCAGATTGACTCTTCCCCAGAACACTGGGCAACCTCAGCCTCTACACTTTCCTAGGAATATTAGGAATTTAAGGAATTTCTGGGCTGGATGTTGCCCATTTACCCTAGCCTGGGGTATGTGGAAAAGCAGAAGTGCTTATTCCCCACTTTATCCCAAATGACTCTGCTTCTTCATTCAGTAGGTCTACAGCTCTTCTCTAATTACTCACTGCCCAGCTTTCGCATGCATATTGAACCTACCATGGCTTGGGTCATGTGTGCCTTAGTCCTCAAAATGACATCTTTGTTTTGACATTTTAAAAAAAAAATTTTGCAGCAAATTCACCAAATGCAATACATCATTTAATGTCTCAACTAATGTTTAATAAACATTAATAGTGGATCCAAGTAAAATGAAATCCTGACAGCTTCAATCTTTTCTCCATTAATCATGATGCTGTTTATTGGTCCAGTTATGAGAATTTTTGTTTTCATTATATAGAGGTATAATGTATACTGAAGGACTTTGATCTTTATCAGTGAGTGCTTTAAGTCCTCTTCACTTTCAGCAAGCAAGGTTGTGCCATTTACATATGTTGTTGTTGTTAGGTGCCATCGAGTCAGTACCAACTCATAGCAACAGTATGCACAGCAGAACGAGACACTGCCTATTCCTGGGCCAACCTCACTACTGTTGCCACGCTTGAGTCCATTGATGCTGCCACTTGGCCAATCCATCTCATTGGGGATCTTCCTCTTTTTCTCTGACCCTCCACCTTGCCAAAGATTATATCCTTCTCCAGTGACTTGTCCCTCCTGACAATATGTCCAAAGTATGAGAGACGACGTTTAGCCATCTTGGCCTCCAAGGAGCACTCTGGCTGCACTTTTTCCAAAACGGATCTATTGGTTCTTTTGGCTGCCCATAGTACTTTCAATATTCTCCTCCAACACCATAACTCAAAATCATCAATTCTTCTACAGTCTTCCTTATTCACTGTCCAACTTTCGCATGCATATGAGGTTATTGAAAATACCATGGCTTGTGTCAGGCACACCTTAGTCCTCAAGCTGACATCTTTGCTCTTCAACACTTTAAAAAGGTCTTGTGCACAGATTTGCCTAATGCAATACATCATTTGATTTCTTGACTGCTGCTTCCATGAGTGCTGAAAACTGATCCAAGAAGAATGAAGTCCTTGACGTCACGAGCAAGATTCCATCTCTTCTGACATCTATTCTTGTCTTTACTTTCTTTCCTGTCTTTTAATGACATTTTGTTTTCTTCAAGTATATGATGTCTTAGATATTATCCCACAACTAACCTGGTCATCAGTCATTAGCATTTGATGTGTCAAATCTATTCTTGAGATGGTCTCTGAATTCTGGTTATATATACTTAAGGTCATACTTTGGTTCTTGTAGACTTGCTTTAATTTTCTTCAGCTTCAACTTGAACTTGCACATAAGCAATTGGTGGTCTCTTCTGCAGTTGACCCCTGGTCTTGTTCTGGGATAAGCACTACATAAACCATACTAAAACACACACACATTGCCATCATGTCAATTCCAACTCATGGCAAGGCCATAAGTCAAAGTGGAATTGCATTCCACAGGGTTTTCAGTAGCTGTTATCTTTCAGAAGTAGATTGTACTCATTTCTTCTCTGACTCATAATAACCCTATGCACAATAGAACAAAACACTATGTGGTCCTGCACCATCTTCACAATTGTTATATATTTAAGTGCATTGTTGCTGTCACTGCATCAACAGGGTGTCCTTCTCCAGGAACTGGTCCCTCCTGATAATGTGTCCAAAGTATGAAAGGCAAAGTCTCTTCATCCCCATTTCTAAGAAGTATTCTGACTGTACTTCTACCAAAACAGGTTTGTTTGTTCTTATGACTGTCCATGGTACTATCAACATGCTTCACCAGTGTTGCTGTTGCTAAGTTCTAATGAGTCAATTCTAATCCATAGAAACCCTCTATAGGGTTTCCAAGGAATCACTGATGAGTTTGAACCACCAGCCTGTCAGTTGGCTGTCCAATGCTTATCCTAGAGTACCTCACAAATACCTTAATAACAATACATCGATTCTTATATGATATTCCTTATTCATTGTCCAACTTTTACATGTGAATATGAGGTCATTGAAGATATTGTGGACTGCATCATGCCCACCTTAGTCCTCAAAGTGGCATCACGGCTCTTTAACAATTCAAAGCAGTCTTTTGAAGCAGATTTGCCTAATGCAATATGTTCTTTGATTTCTTGACTGTTGCTTTCATAAATGTTGATTATGGATACTAGGAAAATGAAGTCTTTGACAAGCTCAATCTTTTCACCATTTAATATGATGTTATTTATAGGCCAATTTTTAAGGGCTTTCATTTATTTTTGTACATTGAGGTGCAATCCATACTGAAGGCTATTGATCTTCATCAATAAGTATTTCAAGTTATTTTCACATCCAGTAAGCAAGGTTGTGTCATCTACATATTATAGGTTGTTAATGAGTCTTCCTCCAATCCTGATGCCACATTCTTCTTCATGTTATCCTCAGGTAAACTCTTGTTTACACTTAGCTTGCTGATTTTTCCAACTAGTGAATAGCTCTGTAAAATATAATCCAATGCAGCATGAAGTGTGGCAACTTCTTTTTATTAAATATAGACCCTACACTATTTGGAGTTCTGCTGTGGTGTTGTAGGATAAGCACCAGACTGCTAACTTTAAGGCTGGTGGTTCAAACCCACAAACCACTCCTCAGAAACCCTTAGACCCAATGCCAGGCCACTTAACAACTACAACCACAACAATATACATCACTGAAGGAAAGCTATTGACAGTATAGGATAAGCAATGGACTGGTAACCACAAGGTAAGCAGTTCAAACCCACCAGCCACTCCGGAGACTGATGAGATTTTCTGCCCCTATAAAGACAGACTAGGAAGAAAGAGTGACAAACTACTTCCGAATCGCTAGTCACTGAAAACTCTATGAATAGCAGAGAAACATTGTCAGATACAAGGCTGGAAGGTGGGAAGGCACTCAGAAAGCGACTGTGGAAAAAAATGCCTCCTCAAAGTAGAGTTGTCCATAATGACATGAATACAGTTAAGCTCAGGGGAGAAAAGCGCACAGAACCTGCATTTGCTGATGGGCAACAACTTCAAATGAAGAGAAACAGCTGTAAACATCCATTGAAAATTGGAACATGAAATGTACGAAGTATGAATTTGGGAAAATTGGAAGTGGTCAAAAATGAAATGGAATGCATAAACATCGATATCTTAGGCATTAGTGAGCTAAAATG
>NW_006408651.1:5379195-5432201 GCF_000296735.1 Chrysochloris asiatica
TTCTGCTGTGCATGGGGTTGCTATGAGTTGCTTCCGACTGGATGGCACCTGACAACAACAACAACATAAAGATTTACAATTAAAACCGATTTGGCATTACCTAACAGCACTTGCTGAAAGTGAAGAGGACTTAAAATATTTACTGATGAAGATCAAAGAGCACAGCCTTTGATATGGATTGCATCTCAATTAAAGAAAACAAAACAAAACAAAAAACAAAACAAAAATCCTTACACTGGACGAATAAACAACATTCTTATCACTGGAGAAAGATTGAAGTTGTCAAGGACTTCATTCTTCTTGGATCAACTATCAACACTCAAGGAAGCAGCAGTCAAGAAATCAAACAATGTATTGCATTAGGCAAATCTGCTGCACAAGACCTTTTTAAAGTGCTGAAGAACAAAAATGTCAGCTTGAGGACTAAGGTGCGCCTGACCCAAGCCATAGTATTTTCAATAACCTCATACGCATGCAAAAGCTGGACAGTGAATAGGAAGACTGTAGACGAATTAATGCTTTTAAGTTATGGTGTTGGAGGGGAATACTGAAAGTGCCATGAGCTGCCAAAAGAACAAACAGTACTGTGTCGGAAGAAGCGCAGCCAGAGTGCTCCTTGGATGCCACAACGGCCAAACTTCATCTTTCATACTTCGGACATATTGTCAGGGAAGACCAGTCGCTGGAAAAAAATATCATGTTTGGTAAGGTGGAGGGTCAGAGAAAAAGAGGAAGACCCCCAGCGAGATGGATTGGCAAAGGGGCAGCATCAATGGGCTCAAGCGTGGCAACAATTGTAAGGTTGGCCCAGGATCAGGCAGTGTTTCATTCTGTTGTACATAGGGTCGCTATGAGTTGGTACCAACTCGATGGCACCTAACAACAACAACAGCACAACATACATCATTGCATTCAAAATTATATTAACTACCACTTCCAGGAAGATGACAGACTAGGCAGATCCTCTACAGGGACCCAGTATAACAAAGTTACAAGAGACCAAGTAAAACAGACTCAGATGAAAATGCTGGAAGCCTAAACTTCAGAGGAAGGTGAGAGAAGTGGACTGAGTGCTTTCTGGGAGTAGAAGCTGAGCAAGGACAGCTAAAGAGGGTGACTGACTGGTGAATGGTAGGCAGATGTGGCTCAACCATCTTGAACTTTTGTGAGCAACACAAAGTGGTCTGGCAGACCAGATTCACACAGGCAATGGGAAATGTAGGACTCTTTCTTTGTCCCCTACTCCCTAGATAACCAGAGGTATGGCCATCTCCCATCTTCATCTACTCCCAGCCCAGACCCTACTTTCTGGGAGTATGAAGCCATGTAGTTGGGACCCATGCCAGTGTGAGGCGGGGGCCAGCTGCACCTCTTTAATGCCTGGATTCCGGCAGGCTCAGCTCCAGATCTACAGATTCACACAGCCACTAGACCAGCATAAGTCTAGCAGAAACCCTTATAACCAGCCACACTACCCCCATCTGCCTTGTGGTCCTAAAAGACACTGAAATCAGCTCCATCAACAACTTTCACAAACTACTCCAGAATGAATGCCCTGAACATAGATAACACCTAGGTCTGCAACAACTCTATCTAGGGCCAGGAACTCCACTGCCACATCCCTCCCCCGTGTACCTCATGAGTTCCTTGGCTGGTAGGAGCTCGTAGAGTGTTCTCTACTCCAGGCCCAACAGCTGCACTGCTGTTTTGGGCTTTAGTCTTTTTCTTCATTGTTTCATTGTTTTTGTTTGTTTATTCTTTCTTCTTCTCTTTCCATTCCCTTTAATTTTATCCCTTCTATCCTTGTTTTTGCAGTCCTGGTGTAGTGCTGTGGGTTATTGTGCTGGACTGCAAGGTCTCTTTGAACTTCAAGGTCAGAGGTTCAAGCTCACCAACCACTCCTCAGAAACCCTATACAGGGTCACTATGAGTCCAAAATGACTCAACTGCACTTAACAACAACAACAAAAATCTCTGCTTTTGATTTTCCTTCTTTTCTTCTGTTTCTCATTTCTACCATCTTCTCTGTTTTTTTTTTTTCTTTTGATCTTTCTTTACTATATTCTATTTCTCTTTTCAGCCCAGATCCTGCTTTCTTCCCTCTCCTTTGTTTTTCTAAGCGCTTTTGATACCAAAACCAGGCATAAACATTACTAAAAAAAGAAAACTATAACCCAATATGCCTCATGAACATAGATGCAAAAATTGTTAACAAAATTATAATCAATATAATCCAACAATATATATATAAAAATAATAATAATACGTCATGAACAAGTGGGATTCATACAAGGTATGCAGGGATGATTTAATATTATTAAAAGAACAATCAACATAACCCAAATGCAAATAAAATAAAGGAGAAAAAAAATCACACAATCATCAATTGATGCAGAAATTGCATTTGACAAAATCCAATACTCATTCCTGATGAAAACATTCAACAAAATAGGAATAGAAGATAAATTCCTTAGCATAATTAAGGGCATATATATAATGGTTCAAGCATAAAAACAATTGTGAGGATGGTGCAGGGCCACGCAGTGTTTCATTCTGTTGTGTAGAGGGTTGCTATGAGTTAAAAATGACTCAACAGCACCTGACAACAACAAAACCAACAGCCGACATCACTCTCAATGGTGAGAAATTGAAGCCAGTCCCCATAAGAACCAAACCAGACAAGGAATCCCTTTATCACCACTCCTATTCAATATTGTGTTGGAAGTCTTAGCCAGAGCTATAAGGCAAGAAAGGAAAAGTATAGACATCCAAATTGGAGTCCTGTTGTGCTGTGGGTTAATGTGCTGGATTGCAAGGTCAATTTGAACCACAAGGTTGGTGGTTTAAGTTCAACAACTGCTCCTCAGAAACCCTATACAGAGCTGCTATGAGTCAGAACTGACTAGATGGCACTTAACAACAACAAATTAGGAGGAAAAAATAAAAGGCAAAGAAGTAAAACTCTCTCTGTTGGCACATGATATAATCCTATACTTAGAAAATCCCAAAGACTCAGCAAGAAAATTATTGAAGCTCATTGCTATATTTGACAAAGAGCCAGGGTACCAGATCAACATACAAAAATCAATTGTATTCCTTTAAATTAATCAAGAGGCCTCTAAAAAGGAAATCAGGAAAGCAACACTATTTGCAATAGCCACCCAAAAGATTAAATACTTGGGAATAAATCCAACCAAAGAAACAAAAGATAAAGAAAACTATAAAATGCTACAAAATCAAAAGAGACCTAAAGAAATGGAGGAATAAACCATGCTCGTGGGTAGAAACATTTAGCACTGTGAAAATGTCAACACTACCCAAAGCAACCTATAGATATAATGCAATCCCAATCCAAATTCTATCATCATTCTTTAAAGACATGGAAAAACTAATCATTAACTTTATAGGAAAAGGTATGCCAACCATTACTAAAATGAAAAACAAGTAGGAGGCCTCTCACTTCCCAATCTCAAAAACTACTATACATACACAGTCAAAACAGCCTGATACTGATACAATGAAAGACATCAATGGAACAGAATTCAGAAACCAGAAGTAAATCCATTCATATACAGTCAGAAAACCAGAAGAGTAGTGTGATGACTTCAAGAACATCCTACAGAAAGAAAGCAAAAGATCATTAAGAAGACAAGAAAGAAGGAAACAACCAAAATGGATATCAGAACACTCTGAAATTTGCTCTCCAGCATATTGCATTAGGCAAATCTGCTTCACAAGACCTCTTTAAAGTATTCAAGAGCAAATATGTTAGAGAACTAGGATGTGCCTGACCCATGCTAAAGCAAATAGAAGAAGGTTAAAAATAAATAAAAATAAATAAAAATAACTGAATAGAAAATTCAAAAGGACAGCTCGAGAAGACAAATATAACCTAATGTGCAAAAACCTGAAGTGAGAAAACCAAAAGGGAAGAACATTCTCAGCATTTCTCAAGCTGAGGGAACTAAAAAATAAATTCAAACCTCGACTTGAAATATTGAAGGATTCTATGAGCAAAATACTGAATGATGCTGAAAGCATCAACAAAAAGATGGAAGGAATACACAGAGTCATTGTACCAAAAAGATATGGTCATTGTTCAACCATTTCAAGAAGTAACATATGATCAAGAACCAATGATACTGAAGGAAGAAGTCTAAGGTACACTGAAGGCATTGGCAAAGAATGAGACTCCAGAAATTGATGGAAGACAAACTTAAATATTTCTACATGCTGATGCAGCACTAGAGGTATTTACTCATCTATACCAAGAAATCAGGAAGACAGCTACCTGGCCACTTGTTTGGAAGAGACCCATATTGTGCCTATGCCAAAGAAAAATGACCCAAGTGAATGTGGAAATCATCAGACAATATCATTAATGTCATGTACAAGTAAAATTTTGCTAAAGTTAATTCAGAAACATCTTCAACAGTACAATGACAGAGGCTCAAGCCGGACTCAGACTAGGACATGGAATGAGGGATATCACTGCTGATGTCAGATGAAACTTGGCTGAAAGCAGAGAATACCAGAAAGATGTTTACCTGTGCTTTATTGACTATTCAAAGGCTATCAACTGTATAGATCGTGACAAGCTATGGATAACACTGTGGAGAATGAGTATTCTGGAACACTTAATTGTGCTTATGAGGAACCTGTACATAGACCAAGAGGCAGTTGTTCAAACAAAACAAGGGACTGTTGAATGGTTTAAAATTAGGAAAGGTGTGCACTAGGGTTGTATTCTTTCATCATATTTATTTAATTTGTATGCTGAGCACATAATCCAAGAAGCTGAATTATATGCAGAAAGTGGTATCAGGATTGGAGGAAGACATTAACAACCTGCAATATGCAAACGATGCAACCATGCTTGCTGAAAACAAAGAGGACCTAAAATACTGACTAATGAAGATCAAAGACCACAGTATTTGGTATGGGTTGAACCTCAGTGTAAAGAAAATAAAAATCCTCACAACTTAACCAATAAATAACATCAAGATAAATGAAGAAAAGATTTTGCTCCATCTACCATTAATACTCACTGAACTGGCAGTCAATAAATCAAACAACATATAGCATTAGGCAAATCTGCTGTACAAGACCTCCTTAAAGTATTCAAGAGCAAAGATATTAGTTTGAGAACTAGGATGCACTGGATGCAAGCTGTGGTATTTTCAATAACCTCATATGTATGTGAAAGTTGAACAGTGAATAAGACCATAGAAGAACTGATGCATTTAAGTTATGTTGCAGGAGGAGAATATTAAAAGTACCATGGACTGCCAAAAGAACAAACAAATCTGTATTGGAAGTACAGCCAGAATGCTCCCTGAAGCCAGGATAGCCTAACTTCGCCTCTCATACTTCAGACATATTATCAGGAGGGACCAGTCCCTGGAGAAGTATACCATGTTTGGTGAAGTGGAGGGTCAGAGAAAAAAAGGAAGATCCCCAATGAGATGGATTGGCACAGTGGCAGCAGAGATGGCCTCGAGCATGACGACTGTGAGGTTGAGACGGAATCAGGCAGTGTTTTGTGCATAGGGTTGCTATGAGTCAGTACCGACTCGATGGCACCTGACAACAGCAGCAACAGCAATATGATCCGTTGATTTTCAACAAAGGGCCCAAAAGCATTAAATGGTAAACAAGTCTCTTAACAAATGTTGCTGGCAAAATGGAAAGTCCATTTGCAGAACAATGAAATAACACCCATATCTCACACCATTCACAAAAATGAATTCAACATGGATTGAAGACCTAAATGTAAAGCCTAGAGTATAAAGATCATCAATGAAAAAATAGAGACCAACTTAGGGTCTCTGATACATAGCATAAATACACTATCAAACATAACTGAAAACACAGAACAGAAGGCAAAATAGATGACTGTCCTAAAAATTAGACACTATGTGCATCACTAAGACACTAAGAGCAAAAAGAGAACCTACAGACTGGGAAAAAAATGCTGGGCAATGATGCATCAGACAAAGGAAAACTCTCTAAAATTTATGGAACACTTCAATGCCTCAACAAGAAGACAAATAATCTTAAAAATGGGCAGAAGACATGAACAGATACTTCATGAAGTACA
Organism: Chrysochloris asiatica; assembly: GCF_000296735.1. Lineage (NCBI taxonomy): Eukaryota > Metazoa > Chordata > Mammalia > Afrosoricida > Chrysochloridae > Chrysochloris > Chrysochloris asiatica. The sequence continues at coordinate 5,385,296 of NW_006408651.1, forward strand.
TTCAGGTGGCCAACAAACATATGAAGAAATGCTCACAATCATTAGCCGCTTGTTTTTGTTAGGCGCCATCAAGCCGGTATCAACTCATAGCTACCCTATGCGCAACAGAATGAAACACTGCCCGGTCCTAGGCCAACCTCACAATTGTTGCCATGTTTGAGTCATTGATGCTGCCATATTGCCAATCCATCTTGCTAGGTGTCTTCCTCTTTTTCACTGACCCTCTACCTTACCAAACGTGTATCTTTCTCCAATAACTGTTCCCTCCTGACAATATGTCCAAAGTATGAGAGATGAAGTTTGGCCATCCTGGCCTCCAAGGAGCACTCTGGCGGCACTTCTTCAACCACATATCTGTTTGTTCTCTTGGCAGACCATGGCACTTTTAATATTCTCCTCCAACTGAGCATCCAATTGATGCGCCAACTCAAAATCATCAATTCTTCTCTGGTCTTCCTTACTCACTGTCTAGCTTTCGCATGCATATGAGGCTATTGAAAATACCAAGGCTTAGGTCAGGTGCACCTTAGTCCTCAAGCTGATATCTTTGCTTGAGGACTAAAAAGGCCTTGTGCAGCAGATTTGCCTAATGCAATACGTAGTTTGATTTCTTGACTGCTACTTCCATGAGTGTTGATAGTTGGTTCAAAAAGAATGAAGTCCATGACAACTTCATTCTTTTCTCCATTGATAAGAATATTGTTTATTGGTCCAGTGGTGAGGATTTTTGTTTTCTTTACATTGAGATGCAATCCATAACAAAGGCTGTGCTCTTTGATCTTCATCAGTAACTATTTTAAGTCCTCTTCATTTTCAGCAAGCAAGATTGTATTATCTGCATATCTCCGGTTGTTAATGAGTCTTCCTCTAATCCTGATGCCACGTTTTTTTTCATGTAATCCAGCTTCTTGGTTTATTTGCTCAGCATACAGGTTGAATAAGTATGGTGAAAGAATACAACCCTGTCGCAAAACTTTCTTAATTATAAAACATTCAGTGTTCCCATGTTCTGTTCGAACAACTGCCTCTTGGTCCATGTTCAGTTTCCTCATGAGCACAATTAAGTGTTCCGGAATACTCATACTTCACAATGTTGCCCATAGTTTGTCATGATCCACACAATCGAAAACCTTTGCATAATCAATTAAGCACAGGTAAACATCTTTCTGGTATTCTCTGCTTTCGGCCAATATCCATAAGATGTCAGCAATGATATCCCTCATTCCATGTCCTCTTCTGAATTCTGCTTGAACCTCTGGAAGTTCTCTGTCAATATATGCTTGCAGCATTTCTGTATTACCTTTAGTAAAACTTTACTCGCAAGGGATATCAAAGATATTGTCCGATGATTTCTGCATTACATTGGGTCACCTCTCTTTGGAATGGGCACAAATATGGATCTCTTCCAATCAGTTGGCCAGATAGTTGTCTTCCAAATTTAAACAATAATGATAATGAGATGTCATCCTACTCTATCACTAATAACAAAGTTCCAAAAAAACAGAAAACACAAATGCTGGCAAAGGTGGAAGCTGTGGTGCTGTGGGTTAATGTGCCAGACTGCAAAGTTGTTTGAACTGCAAGGTGGGTGGTTCAAGCTCACCAGCTGCTCTTCAGAAACTCTACACAGGGTTGCTATGGGTCGTTGGCACTTAACAAGAACAACACTGCTGATGGGACTGTAAAATCATGCAACCACTGTGGAAAATGGTATAGTACTTTCTCAAAAATTTGGAAATAGAAATATTGTATGACCCAGCAACAGAAGACATAATAGATACTTGATATACCTCCTTAAGCAATAAGAGCCATAACATGAATCAATACTTACATATACATATTCATCATGGCACTATTCACAAGAGCAAAAAAGATGGAGGCAGTCTAAATGCTTATCAACAGACGACTGGCTAAACAAATTTTGGAACATTCACACAATGGAATATTCCTCAATGTTGAAAAAACAATGAATCTGCAAAACGCCTCACAACATGGATGAACCTGGAGGACATTATACTGAATGAAATTAGGTAATCATAAAAGGATAAGTATTGTATGAGACAACTGTTATAAAAAATTAAGAAAAGGTTTTCTTGATTTAAAAGAGAGGAAAAAAATTCTATGATAGTTACCAGAGTTGGGGAGGGAAAATTATTCATGGGCTAGAGGGTATACACATGTTAACATGGGTGACAGGGCAGGCAATATACAACAAGAGGGAGGCTGGCAAAAGAAACAGGAAGGTAGTGGGAGACACAGGGAGGAATGCAAGAGTTAACGGAAATAGAGGTAAATACTGTTAACTGATGGTGCATGGAGGGGATTGCAATCATTGTATGAAGCAAAGTATATAATTTGTTGAATGTTAAATTGATGATCTGTTCTGTAAGCCTTCATACAGTTCACAATAGAAAGGTTTTATAAATTTTAAAAATAAAGAAAAGAAATTACATTAAATGACATTCTGATAAGCATTAAAAGGCTTCTCACCATTAATCATCTATGTTTGGAACTCTATGTAAAGCAAGTATATGGTCATATGGTTCTGCCTCTGTTCACAGTGTCTTTAATCTTTCTTCTTCCCCCATTGCTTGATTTTCTTTCTTGCCTACCCATCCCCAACCCTAAGAAAACTGGATTGTTTTTCTTTTCTTCTTTCCCTCCCTACCACTCTCCCCAAATCCCCCCTGCCCCATCCTCAACCCTGTAAAACAGCAAACCACATCTTACCTATGTGGAATGCACAAGAAATGTTTTCCTTTTGATATTAAAAAGTCTTCCACAAATTAAGTAAACATTGGCCACACCACAGGGCTGGTATGTTATTGCAGAGTGCAGTGGAGCACAAAGCCAGAGTTTTTTCAGAGCTGTGTCAAAAGGAACCTCAGGCTTTGGCCCCAAACCCAGAGAAGAGATGAAAACACCGTGTACATGTGTCAGAATGCCAAGTGCAACTGTGTGTATGAGGTGCTACAGTGTCAAAGGGTTTTCTTGAACAACAGATCTTCTTTACAAATAATCTGTGGGCATCTCTCTCCTCCTCACACCATATTCTTGAAGGGGGCTAGTAACAAAAGACTGACTGGAACAACATTGTTAACCAGTCGTCGATGTAGCTCTCTACAGAATTGTTGAACAAAGGGCAAAGTGCCAGATTTGACCATACTGATCCATGGGCAAATATATACATCCTTCCTATATTCTCAAACAGAAGTGTAAAACAGGAAAGTGGGTTCAGGAAAAATTAAATGATTGGTTTCAGTACATCCATGTTTCAATAGGGACAATTTTCAATTGTTTTAAGATGAAGCTTCAACATTTAGAAATGCATTGTTGAATTAATGCAGTTCATACTAAGTTCTGCACACAGAGCTTGCCATGATGGTCCCATTTCTGTGCTTGATTTGCTTAACGATAACAGTAGAGAGGAATCTTGGCTGTGCAAATGGTTGAGCGCTCAACTACTAGCTCAAAGGCACCTCAGAAGATAAGCATGGTGATCTATCCCAAGAGGTCACAGCCTTGAGAACTCTATGGAGCAATTTTACTTTGCCCATGAGTCAAAACAGATTCTACACAACTAAAAATAATACAAGAGTCATCATAAATCTCTTTTTCCACTTCTCCATCCCTTAAAAAGAGACAATGTCAACTATTATAATAGAACATTCAAAATGACTAAGTAGTAATGCGAAAATAATGTGAAAAGTCCTCCATTTCACTCATAATTCATTCTAGTCAATTATTAATAAATAACTCCCAAATTTTCCATTTTTCATTGCGTTCTGAGTATGTGCTTACATTTGTTCATGGCAATGCAAGGGCAAGTTAATATTATGGAGAACATTTTTAGAAAGCTAGAATGTCAGAAGTTGACTCTACTCTCTTTCCAGGCCTCTATTCTTGGTAACATCGTTAAATATCGCCTGGCCCCAAAAGCAAGTTGCACCTTTTTTTAATCTAACAGCCATTCCGTGGATAGCGTGTGTTTTCCATTGCTGCCAAGGAGACAATCTGGCTTTCATTTCCTTTGAAGAAGAGCCCGTTGTGATGAGTCAGGTCTACATAGGGAATAATTAGGTCAAATAAATGAGCCCTTCCAGCTGCCTGTGGCATCACTCAACACCCCCATTTTGCAGATAAAGGAGACAATGTGTGGAGCAAATGCAGAGCTTGTCTGTTGTGAGTTAGCCCTCCCTCTTGCCCAAGGGATGTTATCGAAACTTATGCAAGGTAATTATGGCTCCTCTCCTGGCATCTGGAAAAATGAAAACTGATCCATAAAATTGTTGTAGATCCCATTGCCTTTCCACCTAACAAGAGAAAGCTCTTGTCCCATGAGGAAATATGAACCAGCTGACAAGCTCAGAATAGGCTTCTGCCTTATGTCCCATTTGCCCTTACAGTCTCCCAGTCACTTTATCCTAGACTGTCATGTCCACTGGCAGGGGGAAAAGGAACCTCAGTGAGATTGGAGCCATGGGCCAGCCCTGGCTAGTACTCCACTCAAGCTGATATCTGCTGCTCATCATTCCGACAATCACTTGCCCTGGCCGCCTCCATGACTTTAGGTTGCTCAGGCAGTTTCCCAGTTTGTCTAATATCTCATACACACAACAGCAGAATAATCTAGGGAAGAACTAGAAACCCCAATCTCCTACCCAGATCTGGGTGGAAGGAACTAGAGGATGAAGAGCAGGGCCACATATTGAATGCTAGCCTTTCACATGAAAGACTCATCACTCAGAGAAATGGAACGTTTTTTAGTTCTAACTCTATTACACCATTTGGTAATCACTGTAATGAAAGAGCTCTCAAAAGCTACACCACCAAGTCCCATCAATCTGGGATTTCTTACCTGATATTGACATGGGCCGTGGCCTCATACAAGGACTAATGATATATCTCACCCTCTATCAGACTGACCAGATCAGTTGCCTTTTCCAAGCAGCATGTTGTCTTAACTGTATCATTACTCACTCTTTCAAATCTTAACTACCATTTGAAGACTTGTGTAGAATATGGATTTTCTTGAGTTGTGGTTGCTTTGCTTCCCTAAAGGGGTTCCACTATTTTGGTTACTCCAGCTACACAGGACATGAGAAAAATCAGTATCTACACACTATCTTTAAAAACTGTAGGAATTTGACTCGCGTTTAAGGAGCAAGTAGGATCCTAAACACCTTCCTTCCAAGCTGCCTATCATTATTATAACAGCATACACTGATTAAATGGCACTCAATGGCCAAGCAGAATTTTGGGAAGGAGAAGTTTTGGAAAGGATACATCATTAACTGTTCTTGGGACTGCATGCTATGGAACGAAGTTTACCACAAAATAGCTTTCTTTCAGACATTAGATCAATACCGAGTGATTGCTAAATACAAAACACTTTTCTGTTTCTGTGCCAATCCCAAATGTGACTACCAGCCCTGCTGTCCTGCCATTATACAGTAGACCCTAAATTGAAGGTGATAATTCACCAGGACAATCCACAATTATGAAAGATAGGCTTTCTTTGGTAGACTCAATTTAAATTAGCAATGCTGGCTTGCAATCCAGCTCCTATACAGATGCCTATGTTCTGACCTAGTCTCCTCAGATAAAAAACCATCCAGCTGTAGACTGAGGAATCCTAACCCAAAACTACCAGCAATACTATCCCCAGGAAACAGAACATCAGAACCCCAAATCAAAAACAATTTTTTTTTTCATTTCCTTGCAGCCTATTTAAAAAAAAAAAAAAATCATTCATTTGTATTGCCCCAACCTACCTTTCCCTCCTGGGATCAATCTGCAAAGCTCATTAACAAGAAATGTTGGCCTTATCCACAATCTAGACTGTGACTTCAGCACCTCTGCTTCCATGAGCAAGCCACAGCTGTTCCAAAGTAAAGCCATATTTCAACTCTTCCACGAGGTCAGATGCAAGTTATGTGGCCAACTTGCAAGGAGTGGACAGATATGGGAAGAGCAGGAAGACCCCATGTAGCCTCTGGGTTTTATAACAGCCTTGCACCCAGAGCAGAGGCATAGCTAGATTGGTTCCGGTATCCCAGGTCAGATGTACAACATGACTGACAGGTGCACTGAATCTGTGGAAGTCAAAGGTGGGAATGGGTGTGCTCATACAAGGAGTCACTGATGCCTGGGGTTGTGGTCAGTGAAGGGAGCAAGGGGAACTGATGTCCTTACTGACCATGCTGGAAATGAATTCCCTGTTGGATGGCCCTTGCCATTATAATTAAGGTGGGGACCAAAGAGGGGTTTAATTGCTAGCAACATAAATGGAATAAAACATTAAAATGTAATGTTCTCTTCTCCCCTACACCCTATCGCAGCTCTTTAATTTAAGTTTGAAAGGGTATTTAGATAGTGGGTGCCTCAACAGTGCAGAGGCAAAGAAGGAAAATGCTCAAACGGGAAACATTCTTCAGCAAGATAAGAAACTGGAGAGGTAATTGTTAATCCACTACAGCTGCTCTGCCTTCTGCTTTCTCCTCTTGTGGAAATCTCTCTCATATAAAGTGAGAGGGATGAAGGCGTTGGAGTCTTGTGTTTTTCCTGGAATTGGAAGGAGTTTATCAAAAGAAGTCCTGCAGAATGGAGCCCCTTTCCACCAAAAGTAGGACAAGACTTGCCCATCACTGTTCCATGTGCTCCAGGTTGGGGTGATGTCAATGGTATGGCTGATAACTCCCACCAATTCCCCCAACTTGCAAACACTGAAGCTCTTTGGCTTGACAACTGATGAATACGTTTTCTTTTGTATGTTATGAATAGATGACCTTTCCCCCTGAATTCTCATCCTGGGAGACAGGGAGGAGAGGCAAGCTTCTCTTCTCTTAACCTTCACACCGTGGGAAAGAGTACCTAGAGTTTAAAAGCCAGATAAATGCCCTCAAACAGCTTTGGAAATCACTCAGCATGAGCACTCGCCCCTGAACAAATGTCCAAATTGTATCATGACAAGAATGCCTCTCAAGTCTTTGACCCAGGCACATACACAGAGGTGATTCCCTTTGTAAAAAGATTCATGCCACTTGTCTGTTTTCTGAAAACAGCCTCAAAGGAATTATCTGGTGAAGTCCGTTTCCTAGGAGAACTCATCACATTTTGCCAGCAGGTATTTCTAGCCTTGCAAACCATTAGATAAACTTAAAGAACAAATTAGTTCTCATTGTAGACCACTCCTACTCTCATCCCCTGCTCACCACGTAAATCATGCTATTTTGTCAGTGAATTTGAAGGCAAGCTTTCAGATCTGAGCCCTCCAGCTAAGAGCCTGACAATATTACTCATAAGAAGAATCAAACACACACTGTTTTGTAAGTTTCTCACATCTGGTATCTGCTAACTTGTGAACAGGATGCCCACCAGCAGAAAGGGTTAGAGTAGGGTAAGTCTTCAATTGAAAGAGATGAGGCAAGAGCAACAAAATTAGAACTACCCCAGGAGGTAAGTGTTGATCAAGCCTTTGTTTAAAATCCTTAAAATAACTAGTTTTATCTTTCTTGATTTTGTCCATTTCTTCAGTTTTACAAACCTTGGAAACCATGAGCTGTGCTCAGCCATTAACCAATCAACTGCTGATAATTTTAGAAAACAGTTCCTCATCAGAATCAGAATAAAATATATTTGACTCAACCTAGTTGGCATCCAATAAACCAAATTATGCATCATAAAAGAGTAGAAAAAGTACAGACTTTGGACTCAGTCAAAGAAAAGTTCATATTTTGTTTCTGGCACTTAACTATCAGTTGTGGTCAAGGCAAGTAGCTCTCTGAGTCTCTATTTTCTCCTGTCAAAAACTGCGATGATTATACTAACTTTATAGGCCATAAGTAAAAATAACTTTTAAAAAAAAAAATAAGAACGAATTAACTGAGAAAAAATATTTTATACTTTTAGCATAGTATCGCTCATAATTGTTGTTGGTAAGTGCTGTCTAGTTGGTTCCAGCTCATAATGACCCTCTACAGGGTTTCTGAGGAGCAACTGGTGAGTTTGAACTACCAACCTTGTGGCTCACAGTCCTGTGCTACTCCTGTAGTGCCACACCAGGAGTCCTCACTCATAATAATAAAACCCCTTCCATCCTTAATGGAAATGTAGTCACACCTCGAAGGCTTCTGGACCCAACACCATCCTATCACTGACCACTTCTGACATCTTCACTTACATTGGTAATTGTCAAAACAAAAAACAACAGCCAGTCGATTTACCCTTAGTAATCAAAACAGGAGCACCAAACATCAAACATCACACCAAATAATAGAAAGAAAAGGTGGAAAGAGATGAGAAGTTAATTCACAACTTTAGCAGTACATTCTCTGAGAGAAAGGAATTTTATATAATTTTAAGGTAGTAATATAACGTTAAGGAGCTCTGGTAGCGTAGTGGTTACGAATCAGGCTGCGAACCTCAAGGTCAGCAGTTCAAAACTACCAGCTGTTCTGCGGGAGAAAGCTGAGGCTTTCTGCTCCCATAAAGATTTATGGCCTCGGAAACCCTGTACAGGGTCACTAGGAGTCAGAACCGACTCCACGGCACATAACAACAACAAATATAATGTTATTTAATACATTTGATTGAATTATAGAATTTCAAGGTCATGATGTCCAAATCCTTATCTGATTACTATATACTATGTAAAATATTTTTTAATTTTAAGTTACTCTTAGAAACAAAGGAATATATGTGTGTGTGTATTTATGTATGTATGTATGTATGTGGATATATATATGAGTATATACACACGTTGTTAAGTGTCATCAAGTCGATCCCAACCCACAGTGACCCTGCCTAGGGTTTCCAAGGAGCAGATGGTGAGTTTGAACTGCCGACCTTGGAATTCAAACCAGTTTTGCAGTCCAGCGCATTAGCCCACGGCACCACACCAGGACTCACATATACATATTTGTATATTTGAGGACCTCCTGAGATACACAAAATGTTCACAGGCTAGGAGAGGTTATGAATTTAGAAGGATTCTTTCAATCCACATGCACTGAGTTATACCTGTATATGCAACCATACAGCAAGCCCTCACAAGATGCAGTTAAAAGAAGATTCTAAATCTAGATCTAGTAGTTGTTCACAACTGAGACAAGGCAACTGGAAAGTAATGATGGAATGAAAGGCAAAGTTCAACCAGTTCCTTTAGTCCAGTGTCACTCAGAGTGCATGGTCCATTTGCATCTGAATCCTTTAGGGAAGAGAGGGTGGATATGGAAAAAGCCAAGCTCTTGGATCCCATCTCTGAATTATGAGCAGAATATTTGAAAAGGGAATCCTGAAATTAGCATTTTTCATAAATGTTTGCATTCTTAATAAAATCTGAATGTAAAAGTCAAAAGGCAGATTATACCCCTTGTTGAAAAGAGGCAAATCAGATTATGCATTAAAAGAGAAAAGTAGGAAAAACAAAAGAGTCAACCTTCTTAATGTCATAATGTATCATTTAGAAAGCACTTGTGTAATTCATTCCTAGTACAACTACACTGAGAAAAATTCACTCAAAATATTATCCCATGCTTCTAAAATAATTCTCAAAAGTTTTGTCAAATTAAAACCAGAAGGGTGGAAGCAGAAAATATTCACTTGCTTTAATATTATTCTTACACTCAATATTGTATTTTCTTTTTCAAATCAAAATTCTTAAGTTTTTAGAGAAAGAAAATCCTAGCAGAAAATCAATATTGTTTTGTTGGGTATAAATACACCTTTCTAGAAAGTCAGTAGAGCTGCATTCAGCCATATGAAGATACATTCTTCAGAAAGGATCCTCAAGATATAAAAGTAGACAATTATTTAACACTAAATGCCTAACAGAGATTTTCTTAAATTTCCAATGTAAAAAAAAATTTTTTTTTGCTCCTTTGTTCAGTTCATTGAGAGACGAGGGAAATGTAACTACCATTTACAAAAGATTGAGTTCCTCCTCCTACTCCATTCTAACTAAGCCTCCTGAGGACCTAACTTTAAACCCTAACTCAGAAGTTAAAATATTTTTACATTAAATGCATGAGAAAGAGAAAGAAAACCAAATTCAGACACACCATAAAATGGAGTTTGTAATTTTATCTTGGTCATTAGGTGATGTAACCTTAAATGTACCAACAGTCACCTTTTATTTACCTTATTCCTAATAACCTCACACACACCCTGAGCTACCATTTACCTAAACCCATACTGAGGAGATCTTCCATCTAGAACAATCAGATCAAATTCTTAGAAATACACAGATTATCACAGAATTCTAAGAAATGAGAGGTAATATCTGTCTGAGCCAATCAGGTTCTTGAAGATGATCTGTCAAAAAAGCCCTGATATACATAATTAGGAGGCCTTGTTGTGTGGCACTATAGGACAACCGCTGGCATGCTAACCACAAGGTCAGCAGTTCAAACCCACCAGCTTGATCCTCGGAAATCCTATACAGGGTTACTATGAGTTGGAACCGACTTGACAACACATAACACCAATCTGTTATAGGAGGGACTTCTGGTGTGGCCCTGTAGAGTAAGCACTCAACCACAAGGTCAGTTTGAACCCAACGTCAATGGTTCAAGCTCACTAGCCACTCCTCGGAAACCCTATACAGGGTCACTGTGAGTCAGAACTGACTCAACAGCACTCAACAACAACAAATAAACCAAGTCAACAGTACTTAACAACAAAAAATAATTTTTGAGTCCTTGTGTGCACTGTAGGATAAGTATTGGACTGCTAACTGTGAGGTTAGCGGTTCAAATCTACCAGCTCCTCCTCAGAAATTCTATACAGGGTCACTATGAATTGGAATGGACTTGATGCTTAAATTTAAATATACATGTCCATTATTCCAGAAATTTTACTTCTATAAAATATATGTTGTTGTTGAGTGCCATCGAGTTGGTTCTGACTCATAGCAAACATATATAGGGTTTCAGAGGAGAGGCTGGCGGGTTTGAACCGCTACCCTGAAGTTCAAATCAAGCTTGAAGTCTAGTGCTTATCCTATAGTGTCACACCAGGACTCCATAAAATATAGAGAGATCTGCAAATATAGAATTTACAAGTATTATGAACATTTTCAAAAAATGAGTATTCAGGTAGGTTCATTACAAGATAATTTCATTAGTAAAAGAAAAGAAGAACTCCATTGTGAAATGTTCAATAAACTGTAATGAATAAACACAACAGAACAGTATGCAACCACAAAAAATGATGCCATTTATCTTGTTGTCATATTAAATATATCAATAATAATAATGCTTTATTTATTTAATAAATAAATATTAATTAAGTTTTTTAAAGGAGCCCTGATAGAAAAGATGAAATTCAGTAAGTAGCCAAAAAAGAACATTTCAAAAAGAGAAAACATGAAAGTAAAAAATGCAGGGCATAATTGTAGTGTTGTTGTTAAGTGCTGTCATGTCATTTCAGACTCTTAGAGACTATATAGGGTTTCCAAGGAGCAGTTGGTGGGTTTGAACTGCCAACCGTGCAGTTAGCAGTTCAGTGCTCATCCTTCAGCACCACACCATGGCTCCAGGGCATAATTGAAGAAGGATAAAGCATCAAATCTAAAATAACAAATCAAATCAAAGAAAATATAAAGTCAAAACTACAATGCTAAATTGAGACATTCAGTATGAGGTTAGGATTTCGGGTTTGATGAACAGGTTTATAAGGGAAGGTGGTGAGCTTGATTTTGTAAAGGCTGAGTCTGAATATAAAGCAGAAGAGAAGTCCAGTAGAAATTCAAAATGCAAATCCGGTAAGAACAAGCTACAACAGGGCATCAAACAACTGAGGTATCAAGAGGAGCTGAAGATGTAGTATAGGTAGCCCTTTGAGGAAGACAGATGGTAAAAGAATTGCTACAGACTGAATTATGTCCCCCAAAAATATGTCTTGTAAATCTTAATCCCTATACATGTGGCTCTAGTCCCATTTGGGAATGGAGTTTGTTATATTAATGATACAATATACTTTAAGATAAGGAACACAGTGGCGCCATATGACAAGTACCGGACTGTGAATCACAAGGTCTGCAGCTTGACCTTGCCAATTGCTCAGCAGGAGCAAGATAAGGCTTTCTGCTTCCACAAAGATTTAAAAGTCTCAGAAACCCTATACAGGATCACTATGAGTCAGAACCGACTTGACGACACTTAACAACAACAACATACTTTAAGGAGCCCTGGTAGCCTTGTGGGTTACAAATTGGGCTGCTAACAGCAAGGTCAGATATTCTAATCTACCAGCCAGTCCTCAGAAGAAAGTTGAGGCTTTCTGCACCAGTAAAGATTTACAACCTCCTGGTCACTGACTCCACGGCACACCACCACCGCCACCATATACATTATGGGTTGGTTTAAGCCAATCTTTTTGAGATATGAAACAGTCTAAACAAGCAAGGAAGCAAACAGAGATGGAGGAAGATAGATGCTACACCACATGGAGATCTCCAAGGAACCAGGAAACATAAACTGAGAGACAAGGACTTTACCCCAGAGTCAATACAGAGAGAAAACCTGGCCCTAGAGTTAATGCCCTGAATTCAGACTTTGCTTCTAGCTTCCCAAACTACGAGAAAATAAAATTGTGTTTGTTGAAGCCATACACTTGTGATATTTCTAGCAGCACTAGAGAACTTAGACATGAATGGTAGGATGGTGCTCTGGGGGAGTTGGGAGTAAACAGGAATGACCTCTCATTGGTTGTAGTATTGGTAGGTGGTGGTAAATACTGAGAATGGGGGTTAGGTGAGAGAAGACTGTGTCCTCAGGACGCTTACTTAAAATCACAGCAAGAAAGAGGCATGCTCATCCAGAACCAAGGAAAAGTGAGGAAGAAGTCAGGGAATTGTACCAAGCCAAGAATCTGCAGAGAAATCTTGAAAACATTTGTAAGAACTGCAGCTCTGAGTAGAAAGTTTATTTCAGCATATTTTGGGAAAGTAGGAGGGAGGAGGCAATATTAATTAAATATAAACTTATTTGTGTATTTGTTTATTCCCCACTTGTCCCAGAAAGAATCTAAGGCAGCCACAAAACTTTATATGTTGGATAAATGCCACCACATCCTGGAATATGAGCTAACCTCCCTTGGACATCAGTCCTATAAGACCCAAGCACGTAGATCATAAACAAGGAGCTCAAAGAAAGCACCAAACTTTTCAACAGAAGGAACTAAAATTATGAAGGGTCCATGATGAGAAGCGACAGACTCCTCAGGTGTACCTGAGTATTCAACTGGTTCCCACCACATCAAACGCAGTGGCACGGCCCCTAATTCCGATTGCTGAAACATTTTAACAGCTGGGAATTAAAATAAGCTGTCAGCCAACTCAAAACGATTTTTTAATTCAAAATAAATCAGACTAACAACCTGCAGATGTTTGGAAAGAAAATGTTTGGGTGACTCATTTTCAAAACCCAATTCTCTAATCTTACCACTTCAGGATTTCTGGATGGCTGCTACCTGCCCTTAGTTTCTAATCAAGAGACAAATGGTTAAGGTCTCTTTCTCAGACTTAACACTGGTCTAACACATTGATGATCAATCATGGATTTCATCCGGAAAACTACACCAAAAGTGGGAATTATGACCAGACAATTGGACACACTCATTATCTTTTCTGCAGTTCCTGGTTCTGTAGAGGTTCCTCAGTCTCTGATAGCAGAAGATGGAGATCATCAGTTTGCCCACCAGTCTTTATAGCTAGGTTTGCATTAACCTCTTTACCACAATCTTAGAATAAGTACAGATGATCTACTTATGGGCCAAAAAACTGAACAGCAACATGGGAAGAAAGAAGGAGTACACAAGACTGTAGGGAGAGTGACTCCAGATAAATACCCCAAGACGTCACAGACCAAGGACAACCATGGGAAGCTCATGTATCCATGGACCATAAATGATGGGAAAACTTTTCCACCTGATACCAATGAATGTTAATTATGGCTTGGCTTCCTCCAACTGATGAATATGAAACAAACCATAATAATAAATACAATGCTAATCTGGTTCCAAAATTTGAGATGCTAAACTGTTTACTTTGAGATAATCCAAGTAATCAGTTTGGTAGAGTAGATTGCTGCAAGTGGGATTTGAGCTTTTTCATCTATTCATATCCAGTATATGGGTGTTTTTTCTTTTCCTGCTAAAAGGCCTTCCCTTCTTCATTGGCTTCCCCTATCTCTAAGCTAGCATCCTGCTATGGTACTGTAGGATAAGCACTGGGCTGCTAACCTCAAGATTAGTGGTTCAGACCCACCAGACACTCCCTGGAAGCCCTATAGAGGGTTGCTAGGACTCAGAACTAACTTCACGGCACTTGACAACAACAGTCCTAAGTCATCAATGATGGGAAGCCATCTGTGATCTCTGTTTCTGCCTCTTTTGTTTATCCATGTTGTCAGTGCCATTAAATTCATCTGATTGCTGTTCATGATGACCCCTATATGTATAGAGTAGATCCGTGCTCCATAGGGTTTTCAAGACTTTTAACATTTCAAGTGATTTCTAGGTCTGTCATCTCAAGTGCCTCTGGGTGGATTCAACGCTTCAATCTTCAGGCTAATAATGGAACACTTAACTGTTTACACCTCCCAGGGACTCCTGTTCATCTACAAGTCTCTGCATGTTCCTGTGCTGAGTACTCACATACAGTGAGTAGTTGTTAGGTGCAATTAACTCTCCATTAACTTCTTCCATACACTATCTGTTTATAGCCTACAAAAACATCACTTATCAGGGAAACTGAGGCTATGAAAAACAACTTCTCTATTTTACTGATCATTAATTTAAGAACATCTAAGTCAGACTTTTTATTTAGTATTTGTATATACCCATAGCCTTTATCTATAGTCTAATTGTTTTTAGGAATTCTTGTACCCACAGCCCTTATTTATGTCCTAGTTGCTTTTAGGGATTCTTTATCGCCTTAAACTAAGGCTACAAGGAAGAATGTTTATAATCACTAAGCCTAAACTGGTAGTAATTCAACTGACAAATCCTGTCTCCTAATAGTCTTAAGAACATTGTTAATATAAGTATTAAAACTACCTATGATTACAAGTAGTGTAAATGTAGCTAATATATAGCTTCTAACTTTTAATAAAAATATACTAAAGTGTAGGAGAGTCAAAATCTAAAGTAAAGGGATACTAATAAAATCATGAGTAAATGAGAGAATGATTCAAAAGGAAAAAAAATAACTAGGGGCCTGTGCATAAAATATTTCTTCCCTTGCAGCTTTGCTATTCAAGGAAAATAATCCATTGTTGTTCTGCAAAAACAATGAATTCTTCATGAGCAAGTTTCCCCGTGTTTCATTTATTTATTTTAATTCCTCGATTAATATGTCACAATTTATTCATTTTTATTCCTTAATTAATTATGGCTCTTGACATTTCCCCCTTTATTATTTTTTAAATGAAGGCTGACTAATGGTAAAAAATTTAATATTAATATAAGTCTAAGAATGCATTAATTATTAATGTCCAAAAGGAACTAGTTGAAACAATGTTCTTAATAAAGTTGACTAAAGATGTACCCACTTGCTCTAAAGAAGTAGATTGTAAATGTGCTTGACTAATGGACCTAATTTGTGAATGTAAAGTCTGCATATTAAAAGAAATGTCTGAGTTGTTCCAAATGCCTTTAAGATGAGCTTGAATTTGAGGCCAGGTAATGTCTGTGCCATTGTAAGATAAAAGTGTCACACATATCCACTTGTAGTTATGATAGCATGCAGTAGTCATCCTAACTTTAATATTCTCTATTTGCATCCCCATATAGAGAACAACTTCTTCTAGAATATTAATCCTTTCTACTAATCCTTTATCAATGTGCTCCTGAGCTGCCAATGCTAAGGAAATATTTTTAGAAAGATCATTCACATGACTAGCTGTATATACTTGCTGAATTAGGGCTGTAGTTAAAGCTGTTATAAAACTTATAATAGAAATGAATGCTGAAATTCCCAATATAAGGGTAGTAATAAAATGCTTAGGTCAGCTTAAAGATGAGGATACTGTTTCTAAGGTAAACAAAGCAGGATCAGTATACCAAGGTTCAGTTAAATTCACAAGTAACATGACAAAAGGCCTAATTACAATGAAGGTATTAGGAGAAAAAGAAGCATTAATACAATTTGTAATATAACAATGCTTACAATAAATGTTGTACACAGAACCAATACAAGTCAAAGTCAAATCAATGGGGTTGTTAGGATTTGATGATCTTTTCTTAATCAATATAAGCTCCAAGATCAGAAGTTAAAACACTAATTGAAGGTCCTTTATTAAAAGTTATTTAATCAAACAGAGAATGAGAAGAAAGATTTCTCAGAAAAATAATTACATTTATCTCCACACCTTTGGAGCTTCCTCGTGTCTCAATACAGAATACTAAAAGTGTCTTAAATTTTTTCTTCTTAATAATCCAAATGACACAGAATACAACGCTAAATAAAGATGAAATACCATAATAGATACATTTAGCTATAAATGAAGAAATGGCAAGCAAGAATCGCGTTTGTGTTCAGCTTTGATTCTATTTGCTTTTGTCATCACATATACCTGATTGGAGACACGAAAGAGAATGCCTACTCTATCATCTTGCATACAATTTAGGATTATCACTTAAAAGACAGCATCCTTGACAAATGGAAATCATTCAACTACCAAGGTTGTATTTATTTCCAAACAATCTCTATGGCTCACAGGGCATTCACAAAGCTTGATTCTCTCCCACATTACAGAAATAGACCTTTCTAGCTGTGATTATATTTAATCTAAATTTTCAAAATGAAATACCTTTGTGGCACAGTGTTCGTGCTCAGCTGCTAACAGAAAGGTGGCTCTGTTGGAGAAAGATGTACCCGTCTGCTTCTGCAAAGATTATAACCTTAGAAACCCTATGGGGCAGTTCTATTCTTTTTTAAAGGATTCTTCTGAGACATATGGACTGAAAGACGTTGGGTTTGGTTTTCAGTTGGTAGTTGATGCCACTATTTACTAGTTATGCCAACCTAGGCAAGTCATTTCATTTAGTCAGTCAACAAATATTTCTGAAATGCCTACTCTGTACCAGGCACCATGTGAAAGCTAGAGATATACTGGATATATGGGTAGACATGGTCTATCACACAGAACTTAATCTGGCTATTGTACCTCAACTTCTATTGGTAAATCTGGACTCCTGATGAAAAAGCTTAGCAGTCCTGGTGTGGTGCTGTAGGATGAGTGCTGGACTGCTAACTACAAGGTTCAAACCCACCAACAGCTCCTCAGAAAGCCTATACACACGGTCACTACAAGTTGGAACCAACTTAACAGCACTTAACAACAACACAACAAATTAGGAATAAAATGCTTTCTTTGTGCAGATTTAAGCACTCAGCTGCTAACTAAAATGTCAACGGTTCAAACACAACAACTACTCCTGGAAAGAAAGATTTGGCAGACTTCTTCCATAAAGATTTATAGCTCTTATTTTTGCTTTGTTCATTTAGGAAATATAAGATGTAAAAGGGAAGGCACTGGAAGGAAGTAGGATAACTGTTGTAGCAGGGAGGAGATTATAATCACTGAGATAAAGCAAGAGTATAATTTGTTGAATGTTAATGATCTGTCCGTTAACCTTCACTCAATTCACAATAAAACGTTAAAATAGTAAAAAAAAAAAGATTTACAGCCATGGAAACCCAGTTCTGATTTGCTCTAATTTGGGGTCACAGTTGGGATCAACTCAACAGCACAGACAAGTTAGCAGTATGATAATATGTCAGTTGTCAAACACAGTGTTGTTGTTCATTGCTGTGTAATCAATTCTGACTCCTCTAGTGACCCCATGTGTACAGAATAGACCTGTTCCATAGGGTTTTCAGCAGTGCAAACAGTGTAGTACCCTATACTAGCCAAAAGGTTGGTAGTTTGAACCAACCAAAAGGCACATTGGAAGACAGAAAGGTCAAACACAATACCTGGTAAATAATATAGGTTCATTTAGTGTATATACAAATCAATCTTAAAAGAAATACATCCAGAATTCTCCTTAAAACTGAGGTTGGTATCGACACTTGGACTTGTTTACCTTGGATACTTCATCAAGAAAGACTAATCACTGAAAAAAAAAAAGACTTCACATTTGATCAAATAGAGGGTCCACAGAAATAAGTAAAAAGTCTTAATGAGATGGATTGACACAACAGCTTCAGCAATGGGCTCAAACATAAAGACAAGGAAGCTAGTGCAGGGGTTGTTGTTGTTATGTGCCATAGGATCCATAGTGACTCATAGCAACCCTATGCACAACAGAAAGAAACACTGCCCAGTCCTGCGTCAACCTCATAATTGTTGTTACGCTTGAGCCCATTGCTGCTGCCATTGTGACAATCCATTTCTTGAGGGTCTTCCTCTTTTTTGCTGATCCTCCACTTTTTCAAGCATGATGTCCTTCTCCAGGGACTGGTCTCTCCTGATAATATGTCTGAAGTCTGGCCATCCTGGTTTCAAAGAAGTAGGTAATGTTTCATACAATGCTGTCATTAGCTAGAGTGTACTTGATGGCAACTAAAAACAAAAGACAATAGCAAGATTGTGTAGAAAGTATCATTATCATTAATCAAATGGCATAATATCTATGTTATAATATGCTGTTGTTAAGTGTGGTGGAATCGGTTCCTACTCATAGCAACCCTATATAGGGTTTCCAAGGAATGAATAGTAGATTTGAACTGCCAGCCTTGCAGTTAGCAGCTCAGTGCTTATACAACATCACCACAGCAGGACTCTGAGTGATATCCTATTTGAAGTAAAATAAGCTGTAAAAGTGTAATACAGTTGTTACTGTTATTCCTATCATGAATCACTCTGCATTTTTTAACCAATCATTAAAATAAAGTCAGTACTGTATCTCCATTAACTACAAATACTAAACTGTATGTGCATGTAACTTCAAGTGTGGTTGTCTAGTGACTTATGCACACTTTGTTGTTGTTGTCATGTGATCTTTTATGTTACATAGAAGAACTGCTTATGAAGGTTGCAGTCTTTGGAGAAGCAGATTTCCTGACCTTTTCTTCCATGAAGCCACTGGGTGAGTTCGAACCTTCAAATTTACCAGTGAAGAATAAATAATTTACGCCACCAAGGGGGCTTTAAGAAGTCCTCGTATGGTGCTGTAGGATAAGCACTGGACTGCTAACCTAAAGGTCAACTGTTTAAATGCACCAGCTGCTCCATGGAAACCCTGTACAGGGTCACTATGAGCCAGAACCTACTCAACTGCACATAACAACAACAGCAGTGATCTATATGCACACTTTAGATGACAGAATGTTTTTAAGTAGCATCATCTTCCATCTCTCCCCGTAAGTGCTTTGCACATCAGCTACACCAAAAGGTTTGCAATTCCCTGATACAACCAACTCATTCATTCTGTTCTCCAGTGGGATCCCTTGAAGACTACAACTTTGTGGCATCACTGTGCATGTGTCTGCCTCGTCATCCAATATTGAAATCTCTGAGGAGAGAAGTCATGTTCTGCTGTAGTTCTGTGTTCCCACTCACTTTCTGCTCAGGATGTAGTAAATAAAATAATGATTAGTTGAATGAGTAACCCAAAAAACAAACCCAATGCCATTGAGTCTATTCTGGTTCATAGGCACCCTCTGTCAGGTTTCTGAGACAGTGAATGTTTACAGGAGCAGACAGCTTCATCTTTCTTTCTCCTGCAGAGTGGTTGATGGTTTTGAATTGCCAACCAAGCAGTTAACAGTCCAACACCTAATGAAACTGGAATATATTACTTATGTCCTGATCATCTCTTCTAAATGTAAAATAAAGCATGCTAGAAGTAAAGCTCCTTATGTTTTCTATTCATCCTGAATTCAACAAGCACACAATCAACTATCCTGTGCACAGCCATGTACAAGACTCTCTGAGTGACACAAAAATGGCAGACACCGCACATGGGGTAGGCAGTTTTGCAAACTTTGAAGGCAACAAAAAAATTCTGGAGATCCTATTATTCAAATCTCTCATTTTATAGGTATGAAACCGAGGTCACAGAGTTTGATGTGCCCAGGGTCAACAAACAAAATCAACTAGCGTATACTCCGCACTTAACATGTGCCAAGTACTTTGCAAGTATTATCTATTTTATTCTTCGAAACCTCACTGTGAAGTTAACTACAATTTTTCTCCACACTTTACAGATGATGAAACTTAGTATTAAGGAACTTAAGTAACTTGCCCATGACAAAGTCAAGCCTAAGAAAGAAACCAGCCACGCCACCCCTTGCCTGATTCCCAAGCTATCTCACTACTGACTACAACTGAAACATTCTGAAAACAACGTCTGAACAGAATTCCAAGCAAGATACAACATAGATGTGCCCTGAACTCCTTATGTTGAGTGAAGTCAGTCAGCACAAAAGAACAAATGCCACATAACCCTATTTAGGTGAAATAATTAAATGTACAGAGCCCAACACGTATTAATGGTTTCCAGGGATGGGAAGAGTGGGAGAGCAGGGAGCTATAGCTTCGGGAGCACTGTGCTTCTGTTAATGGTTTGGAAAAGGAAGTAGTGGTGGCTGCACAGCACAATGTACATCATCAGTGTGTTGTTACTTGTAAAAACTGCTGAATTGGCAAATGTTTTAGTGTATGTATTTGTACCACAATTATAAAAAAAAACAAAACAAACAGTAATTCCAAGCAGGACCACTACTAACCGGGCATCTGTCAGCAGGTCTTTGAACTACATCAGCAATGACATGACTGGAGGCTTCTGCAGCCACTCAGAAGTGGGCTGAATTAGGGTACCAAGAAGCTATGCTAGCATAGGGGATGCGAGTTGGGCTATGAATCTCAAGGTTAGCAGTTCAAAACTACTAGAGGGACTGTTAGTAAAAGATGAGGCTTTCTGCTCTTTTATACTTAGGAGTCCTGGTGTGGTACTGTGGGTTAATATGTTAGACTGCAAAGCCATTTGAACTGCAAGGTTGGCAGTTCAAGCTCACCAGCTGCTCCTCGGAAACTCTATACAGGGTCGCTATGGGTCAGAACTGACTTGGCGACATTTAACAACAACAGCTTATAACTTCTCATCTCTCTTGTTATTTTTCAAATAGGATTCTGGTTGCTTCATAAAATGAAAAAGAAGGGACTCTGTTTATCTGTCTCACCACCACCACCCCGCCCCCTACACAATAATAGCGGCAGGAATGTGTGAGTCTGTGGCTTCAGAACCAGCAACCATCCCTAAGCCACATGTTCAAACATTCCAGTGCAGGTCTCTTTTCTTCATAACAGAACATCTCAGGGTCCAAGGTGAGAGGATGGCTCACTGGCCCCAGTCACCACTGGCACACAGAAGCTAGCAAAACCCTGGTCAGGGAATTCCTCCACAAGTCACTCCTGCCGCCTGATATGGAAAGGTCTAGAAGAAATGACTTGGGCTGGTAGATGAAACAGCATAACCTCCAAATTGCAGAAGATTCTCAACTAAATGCTGTTTGTTACTTTCCCCCAGATGATTGTAAAAGTTCGAAAACAAAGAGTATTTGTGGGTCAAATTCAGAAAATTAAAGACATCTTTATAAACCACTGAAAGACCTTGCGATGCTGTGATAGCTTCTAGCATCACAGTAACATGCAAGAAAGCACAGTACAACAAGCTGACAGATGGGCGGGGAGGGTCAGCGGAGTCACCCTGAAATTGTAGTTGAATCGGGATAGCTGAAATTCAGAGCACTCAGCACCCCCACAAGGGGGCATGTGCACACAAGCAGGATACACTGTATTCATCGTCTCTGAAATTATCAGGTGGAGTAATGGAGACCTTGGGAGAGAATAGTTGGAAACTAAGGGGCAGTCAGATCAGGTTCACAGCTAAGAAACCACCAGGGATTTGTGTGGGGAAATGGGAGGATGAGAAACAGCCTCTTCAGGCCCAGCAAGGAGAGTCCAGTTACATCACAGGAGGGTGAAACCACTTCAAAGCCTAGATACTGGCAGCCTGAATCCCACTAAGGATTGAAATGAAATATTACCTATTTCACCAGGCCTGGAGCTACAATTCCAACAACTTCATTCCTCCACAGAGCCTTGGTTAATGATCAAGATCCCTGTCTCTCCTTGTCCCATTCAGCATATGCTGTGGTCTGTCTTTAGGTACACATTTAATTTTTGGGAAAGCAATATAAGATGATGGAAAGGCAGAACTTAGAGAGATATTTTCATGAAAAAAAATGGCAATTTATTTTTTTGTCCTGCCACGTGCCAAGTTCTTTTATAGCTACAACCGATAAAAGCTGAAACACTAAAAAAAGAAAATATCAAAAAGCCAAGGCAGCATTATAGCAATAGGAAGGATTCCAGGAATGTGATTCTAGGTGCTGTAGTCTAAATTGTTCACAAAGGATAACAATTCTTAAAAATATATATACATTCTCTATTTTTTGGATGGACCACCTTCCATCTTCTTCTGATGCTTTCGGCTTTATTCAATATTTTGATCATGAAATCCTTCAACATTGCAAGTTGAGGCTTGATTTTTTTTCTTCAGTTCTTTCAGTTTGAAAAATGCTGAGCATGCTCTTTCTTCTTTTTTTTTCTTTTCTAACTACAGGTCTTTTTATATTTCATTATAATAGTTTATCTTCTTGAGTTGCCCTTTAAATTTTTCTGTTCTGAGTCACAAAAAGAAATACTCAATGACCAACCATTTCAAGAGGTAGCATATTAGCAAGATCCAATTATACTAAAGGATGAACTCCAAGATGCACTGAAGGGACTGGTGAACATCAAGTCTCTGGGAACTGACAGGATGCAAACTGAAATATTTCAACAAACTGATGTAGCACTAGAGGTGACATCCAAAAAAACCCAACAACAACAACAGAGGGAATAGAAGCAAATGCTGTTGAATGATGATGATGGAGGGGATTATAATCATTACAATGTGCTCACTCATCTATTCCATAAAAAACAAATTGGAATACAGGGACCTGACCAACTGATTGGAAGAGACCCATATTTGTGCCTATTCCAAAGAAAGGTGAACCAATAGAATGTGGAAATTATCAAACAATATCATTAATAACATATGCAAGTAAAATTTTGGAGAAGATATTTCAAAAATGATTATAGTCCTACATATACAGGGAGCTGCCAGAAATTCAAGCTGGCTTCATAAGAACAAGTGGAATGAGGGATATCATTTCTGACCTCAGATGGGTCTTGACTGAAAGCAGAGAACACTGGAAAGATGTTTTCTTGTTCTTTATTGACTATGCACGGGCTTTCAACTGTGTGAATCATGATAACATTGGGAAGAATGAGTATTCCACAACATTTAAGTGTGTTCATGAGGAACTTGCACATAGACCAAGAGACAGTCATTAGAACAGAACAAGGAGAGACTGAATGTTTTAAAATCAGGAAAGGTGTGTGCCACAGTTGTATTCTTTCACCATACTTACTCAATCTGTAAATTGAGCAAATAATCCAAGAAGCTGGATTATATGAAGAAGAACAAGGCATCAAGATCGAAAAAAGACTCATTAACAACCTGAAATGCAGATGATACAACCTTGCTTTCTGGAAGCAAAGAGAACTTAAAATACTTGTTGATGAAGGTAAGACCACTGCCTTCAGAATGAGTTGCACTTCAATGTAAAGAAAGCAAAAATCCTTACAAGTGGACCAATAAATAACAATGATAAATGGAGGAAAGACTGAAGTTGTCAAAGACTTCATTTTGCTTGAATCTGTAATCAACATTCATGAAAGAAGCAGCCAAGAAATCAAACGATGTATTTAGGCAAATCTGCTGCAAAAGGCCTCTTTAACGTTTTCAAAAGCAAAGATCTATTTTGAAGACTAAGATTCACCTGACCCAAGCCATGGTATTTTCAATAGCCTTATATGCATGTAAAAGTTGGACAAAAAAATAAGGAAGGCCATAGAAAACGCATTTGTGTTGTAGTGTTGGAGAAGAATACTGAAGGTGCCATGGACTGCCAGAAGAACAACCAGAACGCTCCTTGGAAGCCAGGATAGTGAGACTTCATCTCTCATACTTCGGACATGTTATCACACTAGGAACCACTTTGTAAAGTGGAGGGCCAGTAAAAAGAGGAAGGCTGCCAATGAGATAGAATGGCACAGGGACAGCAGCAACGGGCTCAAGCTTAACAACACTTGTGAGGATGGTGCAGGACCAGACAGTGTTTGCTTCTGCTGTGCATAGGGTCACTATGAATCTGACAAGAACAGTGACAACCCTTTCCCAGAGAATTCTGTATGCTTTGATTTACATCACATCAAAGCAGCAATTTTGGTATCCTTAAGGGACTTAAATACTTTTATTTTTAAATGGTCTTTTAGCTTTGGAAATGAAAGGAAGCCTGAATGAGCAAGATCAGGGCTCTAGGATAAATTGTGTAAGATTTCCTAATGAAATTCTCATAGGACAGCCCTAGTAATCCTCAAAGAATGAGTAAATGCATTGTTGTGATGGGGAAAAAATCCTCCCACTGAAACTTTCCTGGCCTTTTTCTTACCAACGCAGTTTTCAATTTTCTGAAAACTTCTTCGAAATAAACCTCCATGATTGTTCTATATGCTTTGAGAAAATCTACCAATATTACTCTTGGAATCCCAAAAGCACAGTCACCATACTTTCTGAGCTGGCCTCTGTACCTTGAATTTAACTGAACCAGCAGATCCCCTTTGAAGTCACTGTTTTGATTAGATTTTTTTAAGGCACCCTAAGGAGTCCTGGTGTGGTGCTGTGAGTTAATGCACCAGACTGCAAAGCCGTTTGAACTGCAAGGTCAGGTCGGCGGTTTAAGTTCACCAGCTTCTCCTCAGAAACCCTACACAGGGTCACTAAGGGTCAGAGTCGACTCAAGAGCACTTAACAACAACAAGGAGACTAACACAAGTATATGATATAATGGGGCTTCAAAAGTTCATGGAAAATGGATATTATGAAAAAATTGTACAAGGATTTTAGAGTCCTGGTGTGGCACTATAGGAGATAAAGCACTTGACCAGTCAGTTTAAACCATAAGGTTGGTGGTTCAAATCCACCAGCTGCTCCTCAGAAACCCTATACACAGTCACTATGAGTTGGAACCAACTCCACAGCACTTAACAACAACAACAATGCATGCATTTCAATTTTTTACACCAAAATAAACTCATACTGACTTACAATATGTCTTAACAGGATCTAATTTGAGGCACTGAGAAAGATTAGACGTGAGTCTGAAAAGTGCCCCTATCAGAGCAACATGAATTCTACTGAAAATGAAGCAAGAACAAACATCAAATTTATGCTGAAGCTTGGGTGGAAGAATAGTAAAATCATTATGAAAAGCTTATGGGAATAATGCCCCAAAGAAATTGTCAGTTTACAAATGAGCAACTTGCTTTAAGAAGGTTCAAAACATTGTTGAAGATGAAGCCTGCAACATCAAACCATCCAACCAATTAGTATGGGAAAATTAATCTACCTGTGTCCTAATTGAAGAGGACTGAAGACTAATAGCAGAAACAGTACCTCAATACCATAGACGTATCAGTGTGTTCAGCTTATACAATTCTGACTAAAAAACTAAAGTTGAGCAAACTTTCTACTCAATAGCTGTCAAACTTGCATCCAGATCAGGTGCAGACATGAGCAAAGCTGCCAATGGAAATCTTAAATAAGTGAGATCAAGATCATAAAGCATTTCTTCAAAGAACTGTTAATAGGAGATGAAACACTGCTTTGCCAGTACAGTCTGAAGACAAAGCACAGTCAAAGCAACTACCAAGAGGTAGAAATGAGTCAGAACCAGCTTGACACAACTTAACAACAACAACATACATATCTTATATGTATGCATATATGCATGTTAATCCAGTATTTCTAGGACATGAGTAATATATAAAATCTTTAAAAATATTTGCAATTTCCTGGTACTAACTTAAATTAGTTACATTATAATCTCACTTAAACATGTACAAGTATTGATATAACAATGACCTGAAATTAATTTAAATTTTTAAATGTAAATAAAACTAAAATGAATGAAATTCAAATAGGTCCCATCAATTTAACATCTGACTATATAATTTTCTGAAATGAAATCATGAATGAATCTACAGTGCAGGTTCTTTTGATTTTCCAAACCTGCACCACTGAATGCCATGTAATGATTGAATTCTGATACTTCTCTATATTCAGATTATTACAAAGACTACTTTTGTGCAGCTTTCTGAGATATCATTTGGCGTTACCTGATGTAAGCACATCATTTAGGTGATAAATTTAAACTCTAAACGCCCTCCTAAGTATTAAGTGGTTTGATTTAACCAGTGCCAAAATCTCCCTCTTCAACCCCTGCTTCTCCTTTACAATGTTCTTTGGGGAAGTCATTCTGTCCAGCTTACTTGGATCCTCATGCTGGTAGCTAGCCCAATCTTCCCCAAGAGAGAAAGGCTTTAAGCCTCCTGCACACAAGAACTGCTGGCCAAAGGAAAGTCTAGTCTTTATTGGAGATGGAAGAGGTACACACCCAACTCTGCCATATGTTGGAAAATTCAATAAAAGGGTAAATAACATCCTCCCTACTTCTTCGTAACAACTCAGAAAAACCAATGACCACTGTCATACAACTTTTGATTATCTGGACATCACAACCTGGAAAGTCTAACCCTGAAAATTTCTTCACCCACACTCAGAAACCAGGATGGGCATAAAAACCTCAACACTTCTGCTAGAGTCCATCTTCTTAGAAAGCTACCATGTAGCTATTATGTCAGGCACCCCAGGAGTGTGTGGCTAGCTCTCTGAATTTGGATTTAATCTCCAGGTACCATGCATTCATATGGTTCCAGGAGAGACACCTGCAAAGCCTCAGAAACACAACACATTTGTGATCATGCTTATTTATGAAGGCTAGCTGTTAGCTGAATACCTACATGTGAAGGGTGATGAAAATCTGTACTTAAATCTGAAATTCCTTTCTTCCTTTATGTCCTTTGACCTAATTGATCATCAGTGAACCAGTTAAGCAGCTTATAGAACTCTGCCACCCCCCAGGATAAAATTATAAATATGGATGGTAGAATCTGTCTAGGCCGGGCTGATGAAATGAAATGCGTATGGGTCTCTTGTGATACAATAGTGAATAATTGTTATCAGGACTGATTGTGAGGGTTAGAAATGTAAAGGTAGACGTTTTGTAGCAAGAAGGGGAGTGATTAACTTTTCAGTCTAGGAGCGGAGGTCCCTGGGACCATCAAGGGAGAAGAGCGGAGAGCGGGACCCAACCCAGAGAAGCAGTGATGCCTGAGATGGAGACAGAGACGATAATGTGGAGAGCTGGAGCAGTTGGGGACTTTAAGCCCAGAGAGGGAGAGGGGCTGTGTGCTGACAACCAGAGGGCAGGCTTGTAGTGTATACCCTTTGGTTGGTTGATGATGCATGGAGGGGATTGTAACCATGGCAATGAAATGATATATGAATGTAAAACCAATGTTCTCCCAGGTAAACTATCATATAATTCACAATAAAACTTTTTTTTTTTAAAAAATGGATGGTAGGTCCATAATTAGTGTTTAACAAAAGCTAGAACGTGAGGAGGGCAGCACCAGATGATGGTGGCAAGAAACCCACCCCTTGTGATGTTCCTTCTTCTCACTCTCACACAGGCACAGAAGCTGCTGGACTAGCCCCCCAGAGCTGACAACTACACCAGCACAATTTCCCCAGAAAATCAGCCACTGTTCCAGAGATTTCCAAGTACTTCCGCTATGTCTCTTAACTCTAAAATGAAGAATGACCACAATCCAAATAACAGGTGTCACTCCCTGGGCCTTCGCATGAGCCCAACATTACACTTACTCCTTGGTCAATAGTCTCCTATTTAATACTTTATTCTTATTAAAGCATTACCTAGAGAGCTGAGGCTTAGAAAGATGAAGTGCTTTGCCCTTCTGCATAGGTAAGTGAGGATGTTCGTTCAATCTGACTCCAGAACATTGCCACTTCTCCTTCACTTAGCTCTCCTATCCCAAAATCATTGCCCACACTGCTCTGTCCTGTCTGAATTCTACTGTAACTTTGACGTCTCTTTCACCCACTCTTTCCCAGGTAAATGAAAAATTCTTATTTATTTTTAATGTTGTTTCATGTCTTTTCAATGTTTACAGTCAAGTGTCATTTGTACCCAACTTGTGCCAAATTAATCATGCTAACATTTGCTTACCTCAGGGGCCAGGGGGTTGCCAATTTTTCATTATGTAGTGTTATGCTGACACCCTCATTGCTAATAGTTTTAACCACAACCTTGCTGTTGTTACTGTATGCCGTAGAGTTGTTTCCGACCCATAGCGACCCTGTATGGGGTTTCTGAGGAGCAGCTGGTGAGCTTGAACCACCGACCTTGCAATTCAAACAGCTTTGCAGTCTGGCGTATTAACCCAGTGTCACACCAGGACACCAGAAAACCTCATCTTACTCCCACAGAGCAGCTAGTGGATTCAAACTGCTGACCTTGTGATTAGCAACCCAGTGCATAATCACTACACCACCAGTGCTCCTAACTATAACCTTATCTACACCAGAAATTTGTGAGAATAGGGTCAAGACTTTGCTAATGACTAGTTCAGTTTAAACTCAATAAACTATGTTGTTGTTGTTAAGTGCCGTCAAGTCAGTTCCAACTCATAGCGATCCTATATAGGGTTTCTGAGTAGCAGCTGGAGAGTTTGAACTGCCGACCTTGCAGCTCAAACTGACTTTTTGGCCCAGGCCATTATCCTGTAGCGCCATACCAGAGCACAGCAGGAAAGCACTGGGGACTCCTAGGAACACAAGGTGTGGAGAAGCAGAGTATGAGAGCAAGAATGGAAAAATCTGGAAGGCTTCTCAGAAGAAAGATTTGGCGTTGAAAAAAGTGGCTCTCAATGTGAAGAATCAACTGACAGAAAAAACTGGGAGAAAATAATAAAACACCTAGACAGGTGCTTTTCCATACGATTTTATTTAAATCCCACAATAAACCTGGGTGATGGGCAATGCTAGGTCCATTTTTAACAGAGAAAACGGAGATTCAGAGAGGTTGACGAGCTTGCCAGAGATCCGTCCTGCTTGTAAATCTTGGGCCCAGAAGTCCACTGTGTTCCTATGAAGGTTGAGCTTGCAAGGTAACCACTTAATACACAATGCTCCTCTATTGTTCTCAAAAGTTGCCAGGTTTTGCAGACGGGAACAAAGAACAAGTTTGTTTTAAGGACTGGTCCGCTTTTCATTCTTTAGACTCTCCTGCCCTCCTGTGGTTATTTGAAGTTATAGCCGCCTGAGCTCTTGCCTTACAGCCCAATCAATTCAAGACGATCTACTGAGCGCTGCGCTCTCTGATTACAATTGAATGTTGCATAACAAAGCAAAAGAAAACTGCTCTGAACAAAAGTATTTTTTTAAATATGTGCTAAAGAAAATAAGTGGTTTGCACTTATAAGGCATTGTTTTATATAGCAGAAGATCCACTGTAAAAGAGAGGTGGGGGTGAGATGTGAGAACACCTAATTCTATTGACATCCAAAGAGGAAGTGCAGGTCTGTTTAGCAATTCCAGCTCAAAACAATTAGAGTATCAACATAAATCATGGAAATAGAGACACAGAATGGCAGTAAAAAGGTTGCTCTAAAAAGCCACAACTTTAAGTCTTGGACCTCAGTAACTTGTCCACCTGACTAGGGTGTTGATGGGTGGGATATAAAAAGACAACCCTGGAAGAGGACATCTATATGCACTCCTCAGATCTGTGAGAACCAAACCTAGTCTCCTTGGTCTTAAGCAAGTATTTGAGAAATTACTATCAAGAGCAGCAACTACTAGTTTTCCTCTTATTCTTCAGAATTCATGCAAACTTCAGAGGAGTTGAAGTGTGAAATGGACATCATTTCCATCAGAGGGAGCACTAACAGAGAGCATTCCATCATTCAAAACCAAGGCTGTTTCTTGCCAGGAAAAATGTGCAACATTCATCACTTCTAGTAAAAATGGTAGGAAGCTGGGATTAAAATGCACAGTAATAGTAATGTATGTTGCATAGAAAATTGAGCAGAGCACCAAGAGGGCTGGATTTGAGTTCCTGGTCTGCCACAACCCTTGGTAGAGTCAAGTCACTACTCTGGGTCTCAGTCACATCATTTGCAAAAGGAGTGTTACACAAAACAATCTCTAACTTCAACCCTAAATATGTTGATAAGCCTAAAATTCTGTGATGCTTCCTTTTGGAGACTAGAGAAAGTGAGATTAGATCCGGTACTGGTGTATTTGGAACCAGGAGAATGACTGAAATGACTTCTTTAGATCTTCAGATGGCCTTCTTCTGAAATCTAAAGAACTTAAGGATGCTTGTCAAAATTGAGCTATGCATGAGAAACAGCTCTCTAATGATTAGCGATTCAGATTGCTTGGATTGTCTGGAGAAGAATGGGTCCCCTGAATACCGAGGGTATTTAAGAGACCATTTGCCTAAATGAATAGAATCCTAGTATCTCAAGTTTTTCAAACTAAATTATCATCTAGCCCAACCCCCTGAATGATATTTGAATCCTGCCTTTGGTCTGTTGAATACCCTCAGTATTCAGGGAATTCACTCTTCTCCACACAATCCAAGCAGTCTTGGAATATCTGGTCATTATAGAGGCATTCCTTATGCATAGCTAAAATTTATGTCACAGTGTAGTTATGTGCTGTGGAGTCAGTTCTGACTCATAGCAACCCTGTACAGGGTTTCCAAAGCTGTAAATCTTTATGGGAGCAGAAAGGCTCACCTTTCTCCCATGGAACAGCTGGTAGTTTTGAACTGCTGACCTTGAGGTTCGCAGCCCGATTCGTAACCACTACACTACCAGAGCTCCTTACTATTTACTGGTTACAGTTTTATCCTTGGAGTCAGTGAGAATAAATCAAATTTTTCTCACTCGTGATAGTTATTCAAATCTTTAAAGGCATTTATCAGTTTCCTGTGAGTCTTCTTTCTAGTAACTGCAATTACTTCAACAAATCCCTTTCAAACTTTGATTTTAATTCCTTTTATAATTCTGGGTGTTCTCTTTTGTCCAAATCTATTCTAAGTGTCTAAAAACAGTAGTTAGAAATACAACTTGGTGGTTTAGAGCATTCTACCTGGGTTCAAGTTCTAACTCTTCCAATACTACTAGCATGACCTTCAACAGGGAACTTATATTTTCTGTGTTTTGGTTTTCTCATCATAAAGTGTGGACTAAATGAGTTACTATATGTGAAATATTTAGAAACTTAGAATTGTTTTGTACAAAATACAGTGAAAGTGTTCAACAAATAGTGATTTTTATAACAGAAACATGACTTCAAAAAGTAAATACGTTGTTGTTGTTGTTAAGTGACGTCAAGTCAGTTCCAGCTCATAGCGACACTCACAAGTTTACCAGGAGTGACTGGTGGGTTTGAGCCACTAACTATGTGGTTAGTAGTCTAGTGCTTATCCTATAGAACTATACCAGGACTCCATGAGTATATATATATATATATATATATATATATATAAAATAACTATTACCTACATTACCACTAAGAGAGAAATTATTTAAAAAACAAAAAAAATTAAAGTAAGGCAATCATTTCCCTCAGTCCAAACTGTTATTAGTGAAATGTTAAAAGTTCATTCACTTTTTTAGTGCTCAGCAAGGTATAATGAATGCCTTTTAAACTAATACCTTTAAGTCTTTGTTGTATATCCTACTTTTAAAACATACTTCTTCCATATTGTACTTGAATTGGCTAACACCACCTCATATTCAAACTTGTTACATACATTTAATTATCAAATATATCCCTCTGAAAACAGTCAAGAATGTTTGGTGTCTTCTTTCTGTGAACCAATGCACTCAGCATCTCTCCCATTTTCCAATCATCTACAAATTATATAGCTTCATTATAGTCAATAAACAAGAAGCCCAAAAGAGAAAATCAACATGAAGGAAATGAAAACCATGAATGAAAGTTAAAAACTTCAAAAACAATTATTAATATTCTCAGATAAATAAGAAAATACATTACATTCATGAAATGCAAATCTCTATTTGAAATAGAACAAAGGAAAAGAAAGAGCTATCGGGTCTTAAACACATGATAGCAACAATGATAAACTCAATAAGGTATGAAAAAAAAACTCTGAGAAAATCTTCCAGAAAATAGAGCAAAATCATAAAAAAGTGAAAAGGAAAGAAAATTTGAGGATCAATCCAAGAGGTCCAGTATCCAACCAGAAAAACTAAAAAGAGCACAGAGAACAAACTGGAGGGATCACCAACTGAATAATTCATTAAAAAAAAAAAAAAAATTCAGAACTGAAGATTAATTTCAGATTGAAAGTACCCATTTTCCATCAAGTACCCAGAATTACAGATGAAAATGGACCCAAACCTAAGGACATCATTGGAAAATTTCTAAACACTAGGAACAAAAACAAATCCTAAACACTTTTGAAGAAATGTAAGAAATACTTGCCAAAATCCAGGATCATATGGCTTAATACATCCCAACAGCAACACTGGAAACTGGAAGACCATGGAGAAATTCCTGCAAAATTGTAAAGGAAAACAATTTTCCATGAAGAATTTTCTACCTAGCTAAACTATCAATTAAGTGTGAGAATAGAGTTTTAATAGAGTTTACAGCTGTAGCTGCAAAACAACTCACCCAAAATATTTAGTGATTTAAACAAAACAAAGTTCTAATTTATCAAAAACTCTGAGTGTTTCTTTTCATCTGAGGTAACTAGACAGATCTTTGAAGTAAACTAACCATTCAGTTTGTCCTGTCTGATCTAGGATGGCCTCATACACACATGTATGGTTGGTATAAGAGTAGAAGAAGGGCCCATTATGGATACAGCTTTTCTCTATTCCAGGTGGATTATGAATTGGACTGCTAACTGCAAGGTCAACAGTTCAAATCTACCAATAATTCAATAGGAGAAAGATGAGGCTTTCTGCTCTCTTAAACGTTTACATCATTGGAAACCTTGGTTATGTGAAGAATAGCATGGCATCAGGATTGGAGGAAGACTCATTAACAACCTGCGATATGCCTATGATACAACCTTGCTTGCTGCAAGTGAACAGGACTTAAAACATTTACTGATGAAGATCAAAGAGCACAGCCTTCAGTATGGATTGCATCTCAATGTAAAGAGAACTAAAATCCTCACCACTGGACCAATAAACACTATTCTTATCAACGGAGAAAAGACTGAAGTTGTCAAGGGCTTCATTCTTCTTGGATCAACTATCAACACTCATGGAAGCAGCAGTCAAGAAATCAAATGACATATTGCATTAGGCAAATCTGTTGCACAAGAATTTTTCAAAGTGTTGAAGAGCAAAGATGTCAGTTTGCAGAATAAAGTTCTTTTCAATAACCTCATATACATGCAAAAGCTGGACAGTGAATAAGGAAGACCATAGAAGAAGTGATGCTTTTGAGTTATGGTGCTGGAGGAGAATATTGAAAGTGTCATAGGCTGCCAAAAGAACCAATAGATCTGTTTTGGAAGAAGTGCAGCCAGAGTGCTCCTTGGAGGCCAAGATGGCCTAACTTCGTCTCTCATACTTGGGACATATTGTCAGGAGGGACCAGTCACTGGAGAAGGATATCATGTTTGGAAAGGTGGAGGGTCAGAGAAAAAGAGGACCCCCAAGGAGATGGATTGGCCAAGTGGCAGAATCGATGGACTCAAGCGTGGCAATAGCAGTGAGGCTGGCTCAGGAATAGTGTTTCGTTCTGCTGTGCATAAGGTCGCTATGGGTCAGTACCGACTCGATGGCACCTAAGAACAACAAAATGAGTCATGATAAATAAATATGAGTCACCAGCACAGTCATAATAAAGGAAACACAGCTTTTTTAAACAATAGAAAAGGAAGAAAGTAGTTGTTCATTATATTTCAAATTACCTGGACCAGATCGAACATAAGCAAATGAATTGGGATGAACAATTCTTGTCTTTGAATAGGAGCCAAAGTAAAGGAGGTCCCCAGTGTGCATTGATACAACCTGAGGAAAGCCCTCCCAATTAGGTGTAGAAGGAGCCCTGGTGGCACGGTTAGCTGCTAATCACAAGATCTTCTCAAGAAAGATGAGGGTGTGTTCTTCTGTAAAGATTCACAGTCTCAGAAACCCTAACAAACAGTTCTATTCTGCTGTGGAGTCACAGTGAGTTGGAATCAACTCAAAGGCAGTGAATTTTTTGTTTATTTCTTTCTTATTTTCAGATTGGATTTCAGTTACAATTCTGGATCAACATCTGTTCCCACATCTGTCTCCCCAACTAGACTTTGAAATCCTTGAAGGAAGAAGTCATGTCTTATTCCTTAATGTATTCCAACCCCTAGCATACTACCAGGCATAGAGCAGGTTTTCAATAACTGTAGCTAGAATGAAGTAGGAGTAAAAGAATAATTAATGGGTGGATAGTTAGATGTTAGATACATGGATGGATGGATGGATGGATGGATGGATGGATGGATGGATGGATGGATGGACGGATAGATAGACAGAAAGATAGACAGATACACTGAACCTTTTCTAGCTTGCTTTGACATTAACAAAGAAAATACAGTTCTACTGGTCTTGTGTGATAATCCCAATCTAAAATAATAAGGACACAACAGTACGAACTTCATTTAGGAGCCACACTGGAATTGATTGATTTAGGCTTTCTTTCATTCCTTTTCATCCTCATTCTCTCAGGCTATCTCAATAGCAATGGTATTCACAATACATGAAATGAGTAAGAAAAAAAAAAAAAAAGAAAAGAAATGCTTTTTTACATAAAATATCTGGATTCATTTTTTTTTTTTAATATCTGTGGCTTTCAAAATCAAAATTTTTAGAGATGGCCCAAGATGACAGAGTAGTCACACACACCATATTATCCCCCTGCAGCAAAGAACTAAGAAAAAAAGATGCCAGTGGCAGTATGGGAACCCAGAACAGCAACAGAAGGATGAAGAATTAGACCAAACACCAAAGAAAAGGGAACACTGAGTGAAAACAGCAAACTAGGAGATTATAAACCATAAGTGCCCTTCCAGTCCATCAGAGCAGAGCCATCATGAGACAACACAAGCAGCATTTGTAGGTGAGGAGGGAACACAGGACGAAATCTTCATAGAATCTCCAGTAGGACAGAGAGATATTATGTACACAATGTACCCAGAAGGAAACAAGGCAAGCAAACCATAAATTGGATCTAAGTGAGAACAGCAAAGGAAGACTGACCCAAACCTGAGAATACAGATGACCAAAAAGCCAGAAAATACAGGCCAAACTATTTACAGCAGTCACTGGCCATTTGGGTGGGTGGCACTCGCAAAGTGAAGGATCTTAGAAGTGGTGGATAAAGGTTCCTGACCTGATTGAACTATGGACAGTGCTCCCAGTCCTGACTGCCAGTTGCACTGTGCAGGGAGAGACCTGGCAACTATGCCAGAAATGGAGGGAACATGAGCACTCCCCCTCCCAGTGACCAGCAGTGCCCCGTCCCACCACCCACAATGCCACTGTACTTCCCTCCTTCACTCCCACCACCCTACCCTCACATAAACTGGAGGTTCAAACTCCCATGCCATCTGCCTGATGACTAGTGACCCACATACCTTCATGCTCACCACCCAGTAACCAGAGGTGCACACACATAGCATCCAATCCAATGATAAGCAAGAATATTCCCTGCACCCACACATGGTGACAAACAGACATTTCAGCTCATCAGCAATGCCAGTCACATCTTGACAGGCACATCCTGTGTCTCTGCCAAATGATGAGAAGGAGATCCTAGTATCTTCATCCAATATCTACCCAGCTGCAACATCACATACCCCACATTAAATTCCCACCAGCTATCTTCGCTTGCATTGAAACCCCTTTATAGCCATCACCTACTAAGATTCCAATTCATGCACTAAGGACTTATCCCAGGCATTTGGGGAACACTCCCTCATAGCAGATATGGAGACTTCCTGTCCTGACCTCCATTAACTTTTAGCTTTATTCTAGAATAACCCATGGTCCCACAAGGGCTGTGGAGGGACCCTGACCACCCAGTTCTTGTCACCCAGTATTAGGAAAAAACCTACTCCTTCATCTCTACTCAGTCCAGCCAAGGAAGACATATGAGTCTAACAACAGAGGACTTACATGTGAGTGTGCCCAACCATGCCCACTAGTGAAAAGAACTCATGCCCAGAAAACAATAGACACCACCAAGGTCACACGTAATCCAGAACCACATACACACACAAGTGTTAATGATACAAAGTGAGAAAGACATCCTAAAGAGAAAGAAGCAAAGCTGCTGATCCACCAAAACAAAGCATTCACATAAAATAAACATAATCAATAAACAAATACATTAATTAACTTATTAATTCACACCCTAATGTCTCAAACACAGCAGACAATAGCAAATCATATGAAGGAACATGATAATGTAGCTCAAACAAGTGAGCAAAATAAAAGGGCAGAAAATCTTCTTGAGTAAGAAATGGTAATAGAACTACCTAATAACAAATTTAAAAGATTGATATATAGGATACTCAAAGAGAACCAGATAAAACCCTAGAAGAATTCAAAACAACAATACAAGAATAAATGACAAAATTAATAGCCAATTAGAAACCATACAAAAAAAAACTAGAAATCCACCTTTATATGGAAGGAAAGGAGGCCTTGAATCACTAAAGACTACTGAAAAAGAAAAAAGTGGGAGACCTCACACTTCTGGATCTAAAAAATTACATATATACAGTTATGGTAATTAAAATAACTTAGTACTGCTTCAATGACAGACATATACACCAAAGGAATAGGAGTAAATCTATCCACCTACTACAGGCTGCTGATCTCTGACATAGGATCGAAGTTCATTCAGTGGAGAAGAAACATTTTCTTTAACAAATGGAACTGTCAAAACTGGATACCCATATGCCAAAAAAAAAAAACAACCGTATTCATACCTCACACCAAACACAAAAACTAACTCAAAATAAATTAGAGATCTAAATGTTAAAGATAAAACTACAAAGCTGCTGAAAGATAAAATAGGGTCAAAACTGTTGTGCTTGTTGTTATGAAGTGCCATCGAGTCAGTTCCGACCTATAGCAACCCTGTATAGGGTTTCCAAGGAGCAGCTGGTGAGCTTGAACTGCCAACCTTGTGGTTCAAACGGTTTTGCAGTCTGGTGCATTAACCCACAGTGCCACACCACGGCTCCCTAATTTTCAGCATAAATCAAGCAAAACATAATGATATAAATGACAGAAGATAAGTTAGATAACTGATACCTTCTAAAAATTAAATATATGTGCTCATCAAAAGACTACACCGAAAAAGTAAAATAGAATCTATCTTTTGGGGAAAATATCATTGACAATATATCTAATAAGGGTATAATTTCTAAAATATATAGAAAATATCAACAACTCAACAACAAAAAAAATTAACAATACAATCAATAAATGAGCAAAGAACATGAAAAGGCATTTTACCAAAGAGGTCAAGAATCCGACAAATACATGACAAAATGTTTGTAATCATTAGCCATTAGAGAGATATAAATCAAAATCACAGTGAGTGTGTTCCTGGACCTTGATGAAGCAGCTGTGAGCAGATCCCTACAGCCTAGAAAAGTTCTGCAAAAATGCTCTTTGAAGATCTGAAACTTAACAAAGTAATTCAGGCACAAGTTGCCTGTTCTGCAAACCCTGCTAACCCAGCTTCTGCTCCCATCTCTTAAAATGGAAATCTCTATCTTTAACTGTATCCTGAGCTCTTTCAGTACATGGGTCTGAGTCTAAACATAGAAGAAATATGCACAGAAATGACCATGGTTCCAAGGCAGGGGGTGGTAGCAAGACCTTCCAGTATAAACCACATGGTGGGTTCTGTAACTGGTAATGATGCTGGAATTCAAAGAGCAGAAATTAAGCAAGGGATTTGCGAAGTTATTTTGTGTAAGGATCAAGATGGAAAACTTCACCTCAGGTTTAAATCAGTAGATAATGGTGTATTTGTTCCATTAGTTCAGGCTAATTCCCCATCTTCTTTGATTGCTTGGAGATTTGGGGATCAGATACTCCAGATTAATGGTGAAAACTGTGTTGGCTGGAGCTTGGACAAAGCACACAAAGTGCTCAAACAGGCATTTAGAGAGAAGATTACCATGATCATTCGGGACAGGCCCTTTGAGTGGACTATTACCATGCATAAGGATAGTATTGGATATGTCAAGTTTATCTTTAAAAATGGAAAAAATAACATCCATAGTGAAAGACAGTTCTGCAACCAGAAATGGTCTTCTCATGGAACGTAACATCTGTGAGGTCAATGGACAAGAATATCATTGGATTAAAGGACTCTCAAATTGCAGACATACTATCAACATCTGGGACTGTAGTTACTATCACAATCATGCCTGCTTTCATCTTTGAACATATTATTAAACGGGCAGCACCAAGCATGATGAAAAGCCTGATGGATCATAACATTCCGGAGGTTTAAAAGCTGAGTCCTAATAGAGACGTAGCTGAACTTCACCAGTTTACTTCTCCAGCAACTCTGTACTATGCACAAGAAGCTTTCCAGGAGCCAGCAAGCACATGCTGCGTGAGGATCTACCTTTCTCCCTTCTATATGTCTCCTATTCACACTTCATGATAGCTGTAGCCTCATCCTGGTTTCACAGGTGTACTGACCATTAATGGACACTTGATGCTTCCATAAGCCACTACGATAAAGATAATTGAGAAAGGCTTAGCTTTCTGTTAGCATCAGTCACTTTTACCAGATATGCAGCAGTACTCTTCATATGACTTTATTTCTACATTTGCTTTTTTAATATTACATTTAGAATGATGGCCTTAGTTTTTTTTTCAGGCGTGTGTGAGTACAACACCAATTAAATAACATTGGCTTCATTCCATGTAAGCATTAGAGTATGTAAACTGTGAAGGTTGTGATTATCATTACATTTTAATTACCTTCTCTTACTATGCTTCAACTATCGCCTTAACCATGTTCAAATATTAGAATAAATGCCAAAATATACTCATTGCTGTATTTTAAAGTCCAAAATGTAGTTCCCTATTAAGCTGGACTGTATACTAGCCCAGAACAATGTAATACCCTTTATGAGCTATTGCAAAGCTGTGAAGTTTTGAGATTTTCTAGTAAAATCGCATAATGGAAACATCTTTTCTAAAAGCTTGATTTACTGGTATCACTTTCTGAGAAATGAATTGCTATATAGTTAATGTAAAAATTCTTATACTAAACAGGATAAACCTTTAACTCCTTTTGTAATGTTTGTAGATTATGTGGGAAAAGACCTAATTTTGACATTGTATAACTGAGCCATACTTGTAAGTGTCTTAGAATGTCTTCTTGGGAATATGGATCATTTCCTAACTCCTCCTTGTCAACAAAATAGCACGGACACTATTCAGATACTCTTTGTTTTATGCTTCTTCTATTTTAATGAGATATGAATAAATAAAGTACAATTTCACCAGAAAAAAAAAATTTACAGTGAGATAACCACCTCACGTCTACAGAAATGAAACTGATTGAAAATTGAGCAAAACAGAAAATGCTAGTAAGGTTGTGGGACGATTGGAACTCTTGTATATTGTTGCTGGGGTTGGAAAATGGTACAACCACTATGGAAAGCATTATGGTGCTACCTCAAAAAGCTAGAAATAGAAACATGTTATGATCCAGCAATCCCATTTCTAGGTATATGAAGAGATAGAGGAGCAGTGAAACAAACAGGCAGATGTACACCTATGTTTATTTCAGCATTATGAGCAATAACAGAAAGGTGAAAACAATCTAAGTACCCCTAAGCGGAAGAACAGATAAACAAATTGTAGTACATGCATACAATTGAATATTATGGAACTGATTCCTGGTGTGGCACTGTAGGATCAGCACTGGACTGCAAACCCCAAGGTCAGCAGTTCAAACCCACCAACTGTTCCTTGAAAACCCTATATAGGGGCACTATAAGTCAGAATTGACTCGACGGCTCTTAACAACAACAGCATAAAGAATCATAAGGATTCTGTAAAACAATTTATAAAGTGGATGAATCTGGAGAATATTTTGCTGAGTGAAATAAGTCACAAAAAGATTAATATTGTATGGTCCCACCATTATAAAAAAAAAAAAAGTCAAGGATAGACAGAAATTTTGGCACTTGCTATAAAATATACACCTTTGTAAAAACAACCAACAAATATGGGTGTGGTCATATACATAGATATGGATGAATATATGTGTATAGGAAGGCATATGGGAGTAAGTATACCGGCACATGTAGGTGTATCGGTTGTTGTTGCTGTTAGGTGTCCTCAAGTCGATTCTGATTCTCACAGATACTACGTACAACAGAACAAAACACATCCTCACAATCATTGCTGTTTGAGCCCGTTGTTGCCACTGTCAATTTATCTTGTTGAAGGTCTACCTCTTTTTCACTGATGCTCTAGCAAACCGGCCCTCTACTTTTCCTTCACCAGGGACTAGTCCTTCTTGATAACATGTGAGATGAAGTCTTGTCGTCCTGACTTTTAAGAAGAATTCTGAGCGCATTTCTTCCAAGACGCATTTGTTAGATCTTCTGGCAGTCCAGCTTTCACATACATATGAGATCATAGAAAACGCCATGGCTACAGTCAAGCGTATCTTTGTCCTCAAAGTGACATATTTATTCTTTAACATTTTAAGGAGGTTTTTTGGAGTGGATTTAACCAATGTTGCACCATTTGATAACATGACTGCTCCTTCCAAAAGAGTTGTTTATAGAGTCAAATAAAATAAAATCCTGACAACGTCAATCTTTTCTCCCTTTACCATAATGTTGCTTATTATTAGTCCAGTTGTGAGGAATTTTTTTTCTTTATGGTTAAGTACAGTCTATATTAAAGTCTGTCATCATATCACTAGGTGGTTTAAATCCTCTTTACTTTCAGTAAGCAAGGTTGTGTCATACACATAGCTCAGGTAACTAATTAATGTTCCTCCAGTTCTAACGTCACATGCTTCTTCATAAAGTCCAGCATGTAGATTGAATATGGTGAGAGAATATGACCCATCTTTCCTGATTTTAAACAATGAAATATTCATTTGTTCTGTCTGAACAACAACTGCCTCTTTGTTTACATACAAGTTCCACATGAGCACAATGAAGTTTCCTGGGGTTCTTATTCTTTGCAATGTTATCCATAATTTGTTATGATCCACACCTTTGTGTAGTCACTAAAACACAAGTAAACATCTTTCTGGTATCCTCTGCTTTCAGCCAAGATCCATCTGACATCAGCAATGATATTCTTCATTCCATGTCCTCTTCTAGATCTAATATAAATTTCTGGCAGTTCCTTATCAATATACGGTTGCAAACATTCTTGGGTTACCTTCAGCAAAATGTTACTTGCATGTGATATTAATGCTGTTGCTTGATAGTTTCTGCATTCTGTGGCTCACCCTTCTTTGAAAGCAGCACAAATATTGGTCTCTTTCAGTTTATTGGCCAGGTCTTCCAAATTTCTTGGCATAGATAAGTGAGCAACTCCAGCACTGTATCCATATGTTGAAACATTTTAATTGGCATCTGTCAATTCCTGAAGCTTCATCTTTCACCAAGGCCTTGATGTAACTTGACCTTTTCCTTCAGTACCATTGATTCTTGATCATATGCTACCTCCTGAAATGGTTGAACGTTGACCAATCCTTTTGTTACACTGACTCTGTGTAGTCCATGTATATTCTTTTGATATTTTCTACATCGTTCAATGTGGCACTGTGTGCTAATGCACCAGACTGCAAAGCGGTTTGAACTGCAAGGTCGGCGGTTCAAGCTCACCAGCTGCTCCTTGGAAGCCCTATACAGGGTCACTATAGGTTGGAACTGACTCAATAACACTTAACAGCAACATCTTTCAATATTTTGCCTATTTGTTGTTGTTATGTGCCATAGAGTCGGTTCTGACTCATACTGATCCTGTATAGGGTTTCCGAGATATCTGCTGGTGAGATTGAACCGCTGATCTTGCAGTTCAAATTGACCTTGCAGTCAGTGTATTAACCTACAGCACTGTATTAGGACTCCTACAGAATACTTTAATATTGCAACTGAGATTTGAAACTTTTCTTTAGTTCTTTCCTTTTAGTTTTCTAACTCCAGGTGTTTGCACAACTAATTATAATACTTGACTGTGTCTTCTCCAGCCACCTTTTGAAATCTTCTATTCAGTTCTTTTGCTTCATTACTTCTTCCATTAGCTTTGGCTTCTTTGCATTCTACAGCAAGTTTCAGAATCTCTCCTGACATCCATTTTGGTCTTTTCTTCCTTTATTGTCTTTTTAGTTCCCTTCTGCTTTCTTTATGTATGATGTCCTTGATATCATCCCAGAGCTTATCTGGTGTTTTACTCATTAGTGTTCAATGCATGCAATATATTTTTTAGATCGTCTAAAAATTCAAATGGTATATACTAAAAATCCTATTTTGGTTTTTGTAGACTTGTTCCCATGTTCTTCAATTTCAATCTGAACTTGCACATGAACAGTTGATGGCTTGTCCACAGTCATCCTGTCTTTATCAGCCCCTGACTTGTGTATCTATCAGTATATGTTTGTGTGTACTACATATATAGCCACATATATAACAACCCAAATAGGGGGCCCAGTTACAGAAATGTCCTAGGCATATCCAAACAACTCATGGGATTGGTTTTACAGGGTTAAAAGTTTGAGATCATAGTCTTGGGGGACAACTTAGTCAAGTGACATAACATAGTTCACAAAGATTGTGTTCTATGTCCTATTTTAGTGAGTAACATCTGGGATCTTAAAAGCTTACAAGTTCCATCTAAGATACAACTATTGGTCTCTAATCATACACAGCAAAACAAAATGATGGGGACGAAAGGTCTACAAAGAAACTAGTTCACAGGAAAACAGCCCACATAAACCACAGCCTATTCCAACCTGAAAACCAGAAGAACTAGATGGTAACCAGTTACCATTACTGATCATTCTGACCAGGGATACAATAGAAAATCCAGGATAGAATGGGAGAATATATAAAACAAAACTGAAATTCCTTCAAATTTTCAGAACTACTGAACCAAAAATGATTAGAGAAGCCCCTGTGACTATCATCCTTTACTTGGAATTGAAGTTATTTCTGCAGGTCAGCTTTCAACCAAATAATAAAACAGATTTTAAAGATAAACAATGTCACCCCTGAGTATTGTGG
The DNA here is from genome assembly GCF_000296735.1 of Chrysochloris asiatica. Classification (NCBI taxonomy): domain Eukaryota; kingdom Metazoa; phylum Chordata; class Mammalia; order Afrosoricida; family Chrysochloridae; genus Chrysochloris; species Chrysochloris asiatica. Next base: position 5,428,680 of record NW_006408651.1, read on the forward strand.
TCCCTTAAATAAGTAACAACATTCTTATCAACAGAGAAAAGATTGAAGTTGTCAAAGACTTCATTCTTCTTGGATCAACTATAAACACTCACAGAGAAACAGCAGTCAAGAAATCAAATGACATATTGCATTAGGCAAATCTGCTGCACATGACGTTTCTAAAGTGTTGAAGAGCAAAGATGTCACCTTGAAAACTAAGGTGCACCTGACCCAAGCCATGGTATTTTCAATAACCTCATAAGCATGTGAAAGCTGGACAATGAATAAGGAAGACCATAGAAGAATTGATGCTTTTGAGTTATGGTGTTGGAGGAGAATATTGAAAGTGCCATGGGCTGCTAAAAGAACCAACAGATCCACATTGCAAGAAGTACAAGAGTGCTCCTTGGAAGCCAAGATGGACAAACTTCGTCTCTCATACTTTGGACATATTGTCAGGAGGGACCAGTCGCTGGAGAAGGATATCATGTTTGGTAAGGTGTAGGGTCAGAGAAAAAGAGGAAGATCCCCAACAAGATGGATTGGCCAAGTAGCAGCATCGATGGACTCAAGCGTGGCAACAGTAGTGAGGTTGGCCCAGGATCGGGAAGTGTTTCGTTCTGCTGTGCATAAGGTCACTATGGGTCAGTACCAACTTGATGGCACCTAACAATAACAACAAATAATTAACTATATGAGACCGAAAGTCAACCTTTACCCTAAATGAAAGATGAGAATACAAGGACAAAAAGGGAAACTGTGTCAGTTAAAATAGAGTAAGCAGAATAGAAATAATAGACTGTTGACACATTGCAAAAATCATTACCAATGGCAAAGAGCAATTCGTACAAAAATTATTAACAGGGAACATAATTTACTGTGTAGACTTTTACCTAAAGAAAATTAAATATTTTTAACACGCACAGAGAATCAAGGCTTTATAAAGTGTCAACACTGTGGAATCATATTTTTAAAAACCTTTAAAACAAGTAACTCAGAACTTTAGCTTGTAAATGCTTTATATAAGTCAGACCTTGTTGTTGTTGTTGTTGTTAGGTGCCATTGAGTTGGTATCGACCCATAGCGACCTTATGCACAGCAGAACAAAACACTGCCTGCTCCTGGGCCAAAAAAGAAAAAAAGTTTGGCATGCCCACTGGTTGTATTTTTCATTTACTTCTTTCTAAGGATCCATGGTCTAAGGTTCCATCCATCTAAGGAACATAATCCAACAGCATTTCTGAGTAACTGAACCAAGAAGTAACTACTCTTTAGTCAGTTTGTCACACTGGTGGCTTGTGTGCTGCTATGATGCTGGAAGCTATGCCACCAGTATTTTAAATGCCAGCAGAGTCATTCATGGTGAGCAAGTTTCAGTAGAGCTTGCAGACTAAAACAGACTAGGAAGAAGGACAGGCAGACCATTATGAAATAGTTAGCTAGTGAAAATTTTATGAGTATCAGAAAAACAGGCACTCAAAATATGACTGGGGAAGAGCTGACTCCTCAACGTAGAGTTGACCTTAATATCTGAACAAAGCTTTCTGGACCTTCATTTGCTGATGGGGCACAAGTCAAAATGAGAAAAAAAAAGCTGCACACTTCCATTAATAATTAGAAAGTGGAATGTACGAAGTATGAATTGAGTATGAAATATTAATTCTTCAAAAGTTAAATGGGCATTTTTTTACCAAGATGGCACTGAAGGCAAAGAAGGAAGCCCCTGGCCCTCCCAAAGCTGAAGCCAAAGCAAAGGCCAAGAAGGCAGTGCTGAAAGGCGTCCACAGACACACACACAAAAAAAGAAAATCCTCACATCACCCACTTTCCAGTGGCCCAAGACTCTGAGGCTCTGGAGGCAGCCCAAATATCCTCAGAAGAGCACCCCCAGGAGAAACAAGCTTGACCACTATGCCATCATCAAGTTTCCTCTGACTACTGAGTCAGCCATGAAGAAGACTGAAGATAATAACACACTTGTTTTCATTGTATCATCAAACAGTCAAAGCCAACAAGCACCAGATCAAACAGGCTGTGAAAAAGCTCTATGACATTGATGTAGCCAAGGTCAACACCTTCATCAGGCCCGATGGAGAAAAGAAGGCATATATTCGACTGGCTCCTGACTATGATGCTCTGGATGTTGCCAACAAAATTGGGATCTTCTAAACGGAGTCCAGCTGGCTAATTCTAAATATAAATTTTTTCAATAATTAAAAAAAAGTTAAATGGAATACATAAACATCAATATCCTAGGCATTCATGAGGTAAAATGGACTGGTATTGGCCATTTTAAACCTAACAATCATAAGGTTTATATTTCAGGAATGACAAACTGAAGAGGAATAATATTACATTCATAATCCAAAACAGCATTTCAAGATCTATTTGAAGTACAATGCTAACTGTGATAGGATAATATCCATACAACTATATGGAAGAGCAGTTAACATCACTATTATTCAAATTTACCCACCAGTAATGATAAAATTGAGAAATTCTACCAACTTCTTCAGTCTGAACCTGATCAAACATTCAGTCAAGATACATGGATAATTACTGATGGTTGGAATGTAAAAGTCTGAAACAAAGAGTATCAGTAGTTGGGAAATGGCCTTGATGATAGAAAAGATGCAGGTGATTGAATTTCTCAAGACCAATGACTTATTCTTTGCAAATATCATTTTCAACAACATTAACAAGTGACTATACACATGGGCTAAGGAGCTCTGGTAGCGTAGTTGTTATGAATCAGGCTGCGAACCTTAAGGTCAGCAGTTCGAAACTACCAGCTATTCTGCAGGAGAAAGATGAGACTTTCTGCTCCCATAAAGATTTGCAGCCTCAGAAACTCCTATACAGGGTCGCTATGAGTCGGAACCGACTCCACAGCACATAACAACAACAACATACACATGGGCCACACCAGACGGAATACACAGGAATTAAACTGACTACATTACTTGGAAGAGATGATGGAGAAACTCAATATCAATACCCAAAACAAGACCAGGGGCCGAATGTTGAACATATCATCAAATGCTCACATGCAAGTTGAGGATGAACCTCAAAAAATCAAAACAAGTCCACGAAAGCCAAACTATGAACTTAAATAGATCCTGCCTGAATTCAGAGATCATCTCAATAATAGATTTAATGCATTAGACACTAATTGGGATTGAAGTTATTCCTGCAAGTCAGCTTTCAACCAAGTAATAAATTAGATAATAAAAATAAATAATGTCACCCCTGAGTATTGTGGTCCCTTAAACAATTAATTATGTGAGACCAAAAAGTCAAACTTCACCCTAAATCAAAGATGAAACTTTAAGGATGGGTCATTACAAAGAAAGAAGAGATAAACTGGACATCAGAAAAGACTCTGAAACTTGCTATCCAGTGTAGATAAGCTAAAGCAACTGGAAGAAATGAGGGAAAATAATATTCAAACAGAAATTTCATAGGGCAACTTAAAACAATAAAGTCAAGTATTATAGGGAAATGTGCAAAGACCTAGAACTAGAAAACCAAAAGAGCAGAACA
>NW_006408651.1:5433113-5434400 GCF_000296735.1 Chrysochloris asiatica
GGAAAGAGTCTTCAAATCAAGTTTCAATGTTATCCACTCTGTACACAGGGCAGATAAGAATGGGCAACTTAGACATTGGCTATCTAAAATGAAGGGGCAACCCACTCCTAGCTAACAGTGGGATCTCACAAAGCGGGCGTTCATATACCAGTCCCATGGCTTTTGGACTATCATAATCTCTCCTGGGCTCACATTTTTAAGAAACCACACTAACAAGGATAAAGAAAAGTGAGTATTCTGGGACCCTTTCCTGCGGAGACTGCAGGTCACTCCCGTGACAGCAGAGGTTAGAAGGCGGGGCCAGGGCCGGTCCGTATAGAAAGTGGCGTCTCCTAGAAGGGCCAGAGGCAATACAACTTCCTCCCACCCCAAGTCTCTCCGCCCTGGCTTGAGACCCCAATAAAAATCAACCAGGTGCAGCTCACCCACGCACGGAGAATGTGAGGAACTCTGGAAAGTGTAAGAAAGGCTGAGGCGGATTCTTAACGTCACCCATGATCCCCCAGCTGTCACTACAGCTAAGCCCCTGCCCCCACTCCTAGCTATCAGTGGGATCTCACAAAGGGGGCGTTCATATACCAGTCCCACAGCTTTTGGACTATCATAGTCTCCACTGGGCTCACAGTTTTGAGAAACTGCACTAACAAGGATAAAGAAAAGCTAGTATTTTGGGACTCTTTCCTGCGGAGACTGCGGGTAACTCCTGTGACTGCAGAGTTTAGAGAGCAGGACCAGGGCCGGCCTGCTTGAACAGCTGCATCTCCCAGAAGGGCCAGAGGCGATATAACTTCCTCCCGCCCCAAGTCTTCCTGCCCTGGCGTGAGATCCCTACAAAAATCAGCCAGTACAGCACACCCACGCACGTAGAGTTCTTGTTGACTACACATCCCTCCTGGAGGTGGGAACTTATCCTCCCTGTGTCCCATAAGAAGAAATAGCAATTGTGGCCATATAGCTAAGCTACAACATCATACTCCACCACTTAGACGAGACCCAACAACATTTGCTACAATTTACAGACGAAAAGGGAAGACCATCCCCTGACCACATTAATAACAATAATAATAATAATAAAACAATAACCATGACCAATAAGAAACAATCAACTTTATCAAAGCATGTCCAAAAACAAAAGAAAGGACCTGACGCAATTGAACTGGAGACAGATTAAGCCTTCATAGAGGAGGAGGAGTGAGTTTTGGATATGCCTGAGAGGGAATTCAGAAGAATGATATGGAAACAAATTCAAATAATCCGAAAAGGGGTCGAGGAAAATAAGGAAGAAGT
>NW_006408651.1:5443624-5450006 GCF_000296735.1 Chrysochloris asiatica
TTATTATATATGCCTGAGTGGATTTTTTTGTTTATGTGCTTTTTAAAAAGCTAAAATGGATAGAGAGAAATACTTTTAACTGATGGTATATGGAGGGGATTATAATCAATGTAATAAAACAAGTTATATGAATGATTGAATGTGAAAATGATGATGTGCCCTGTAAACTTTCACTCAATCCACAATAAAAACCTTAAATTAAAAAAAAGAAAAAGAGGGAAGGAATACATAGAGTCACTGTACCAAAAAGAAACGGTTGATGTTCTACTACTTCAAAAGGTATGACCTTTTCATATGACCAAGAACCAATGGAAAAAGTCCAATGCACTGAAGGCATTGGCAAAGAGCAAGGTCCTGGGAATTGATAGGATACAGATTGAAATCTTTCAACAAATTGAGGCGAGCACTGAAGTCACTCACTCTTCTATGCCAAGAAATTTGGAAGACAGCTACCTAGTCAACGGATTAGAAGAGAACCAAATTTGTGCTCATTCCAAAGAGAAATGATCCAACGGAATGTGAAAATCATCAAACAGTATCATAATATCACATGCAAGTAAAATATTGCTGAAGATAATTTAAAAATAGCTGTAGCAGTATACTGACAGGGAAATGCCAGAGATTCAAGCTGGATTCATAAGAGGATGTGGAACAAGGGATATCATTCTGACATCAGATGGATCTTGATTGAAAGCAAAGAATACAAGATGCTTACCTGTTCTTTATTAACTACACAAAGGCTTTTTCAACTGTGTGGATCATAACAAGCTACGGATAATATTGCAAAGAACGGGTATTCCAGAACACTTAATTGTGCTCATGAGGAAATTGTACATACACCAAGAGACAGCCATTTGAACTGAGCAAGGGAACACTGAATGGTTTAATATCAGGAAAGGTGTGTGCCAGCATTGTTTTTTCACCATGCTTATTCAATCTGTATGCTGAGCAAATAATCTGAAAAACCGGTTTCTATGAAGAAAAATATAGCATCTGGATTTGAGAAAACTCACTGACCACCTGCAATATGCAGATGATACAGCCTTGTTTGTATCAGCAAAGAGGACTTAAAATACTGCTGAAGATCAAAGACATCCTTCAGTATGGGTTGTACCTAAAAGTAAAGAAAACAAAATTCCTCACCACTGGACCAATAAACAACATTATGATAAATGGAGTAAATATTGAATTATCAAAGAGTTCAATTTGCTGGGTCCACTATCAACACTCATTGAAGCAGCAGTTAAGAAATCAAATAATGTTAGGCAAATCTGTTGCACAAGACCTTTTAAAAGTGTTCAAGGGCAAAGATGTCAGTTTAAGAACTAAAGTGAACTTGACCCAAGCCATGACATTCTCACTAGCCTCATCTGCATGTTAAAGTTGATCAATGAATAAGGAAGACCATAGAAGAATTGATGCATTTGAGTTATGGTGTTGGCGATGAATATTAAAACTACCATGAACTGCTAGAGAACAAACAAATCTGTGTTGAAAGAAGTACAGTCAATGCTCCTTAGAAGCCAGGATGGCGAGACTTCATCTCTCATACTTCAGACACATTATCAGGAGGAACCAGTCCCTTAGAAGGACACTATGCTTGCTGAAGTGGAGAGTCGGCAAAAAGAGGAAGACTCTCATTGGAATAGTGCCAGCAGCAGTGAGCTCAAGTGTAACAATTGTAAAAATGGTACAGAATCTGGCAGTGTTTTGTTCTGTTGTGATTTGGGTTGCTATGAATGGAAACCAACTTGATGGCACCTAGCAATAACATCAAGGCAAAGCTTACTTGCTGGGTCTTGATCTTGCATCTGGTTTGTCTTCTGACCTCCATTGTTCTTTGGACTTGAGCCAGTAACCTGCTTTATTACTTGTTGATCCTGGGAGTCATTAACAGCCTGTCTTCTTACCTGATGGATCTGCCTGCCTGCCTGCCTGCCTGCCTGCCTATCTGCATCTGACTTCCCAGACTTGGAACTCTCCCAACATACAGCTGTGTGGATCATTTCGTTGATATAAACTTCTCTTTATATATACTGACCAGGGCTATATATGAAGGATATATAAGATTCACTGATTTTGCTTTTCTAGAAAACCCACCCTAAGACAGAGGTAATGAGAAAGTTTTGAAAGCAGTGGTTAAGTTCGTACAATATTATTAACACCACTGAATCATACACTTAAAAATGGTACAAATTTTATTACATACAAATTATAAACAGTTATATACCAAGTTTATATCAAGGAAATGACCCACACAGGCCCATGAATAATTTTATGGGTCTTCTGGTGTGAAACTATAGGATCAGCACTGGACTGCAAACCACAGGATCAGTGATTCAAACCCACCAGTTACCCATCAGAAACGCTATACAGGGTTGCTATGAGTCAGAATCAACTCAGCGGCACTTAACAACAACAGATACATATCCACAATACAATTTTTAATAAAAAATCCCTTGCACCTCTGAAATTCCATAGTTTTAAGCTTGAGTAACAATGGGTATTTAAGAGACATGAAAGATTTGACAGTAAATCTCTTCTCTAAAGAAATTCTCAAACCAAATGACCTCCCAAAGATGTTCATACCCTAATCCTTGGGTCCTGTTGCTCTATTACATGATATGGCTCTATTACAGATGTCATTAAAGTTTTTGTTGTAAAATATCATTGAGTTGGTTCTGACCCATAGCAATCCTGTATAGGGTTTCTGCAATATTGGTAAGCTTGAACCACCAATATTGCAGTTCAGCACTTTAATCCACAGTGCCATGCCAGGATTGCATAATTGAAGCTAGGGACCTTAAAATAGGAAAATTATCCTGAATTATTGGGGTGGATCCAATCTAATTACGTAAATTCTTAGAAACAGAGAACTGTGAAATATCTGGTAAGGATTCAAACCACCATAACTGTAGGGAGTCATACAGAATGCATGAGAAAGAATGCTGGCAGGTTCTAGGAACAAAGATTAGACCCCAGAAGATAGCCAGGAAATGGGAACCTCAATCTTATAACCTGAAGGAGTTGAATGCCACCAACAACCTGAATGAGCTTAGAAGTAAGTTCTTCCCCAGAAGCACCTGAAAGGGACACAAATCCCAATACCTTGATTTCAGTCTCATGAGATTCAGAGAAAAGGAACAAACTGAACCATGATGTGCACAGCTATCTGATGCCTGGAAACTGAGATAATGAATTTGTATTATTTGAAGGACCTACACTTGTGGTCATTTGTTATGACAGCAACAGAACACTAAAATGCCAAGTGTTCTGTTCTCATCACGTTTATCCTGAATTAATTCTCTACTTGTTTCTAAAGATAAAAGAAGAGGAGCAAAGCATGTCCTACCATGTCTAAATGATAGAAATTCAGTTGTTGTTATTAGGTACCATCAAGTCAGTACCAGCCAATAGCGACCTTATGCACAACAGAATGAAACACTGCCATATTTTCCAACTACTGATCCTTCCTCTTTGCTCCTAACCTTTGCATTCCAATCACCAGTAATGATCAAGACATCTTGATTGCATGTTTGATCGATTTCAGATTGAAGAAATTGGTAGAATTCTTCTATTTCATCCTCACTGGTTTTAGTGGTTGGTGCATAAATTTGAATACTAGTGGTATTAACTGGGCTTCTCTGTAGGTGCATGGATATTATCATATCACAGACAGCATTGTACCTCATGCCTGATCTGGATATGTTCTTTTTGACAGTAGGCTCTATCTTTTCTGCTTTAAGATGAATGTGCATTAACTGTATGTAAATAACATCCTTGACATATCCTTTAAATATTTATTGTCCCAAATTGTCAGTATGAACCATTCTGATGTCAATCTTAAGGTTTGGACATTTTAATTTAATTACTTTAAAAATAATGGTTTTATTTTGTTTGTTAATGGTTCCAACTTCTATTTTCTCCCCCACCCTTTTGAGACTAAATCAGAATAAGGAGGAGAAGCAAGTGCTTTTATCCTACTGGCAACCTTCATGCTATTCTCACTAAGAAACTTTTAGCGTTTTATTACAACTTCCTCTGGCCAAAGATCTTGCCTCAGTAAACTTCTTACATGACATCATTCCCTCCGAAGAACAATGTTTACTCCTTGCAGAGCACTGACTGTTTGCCAAACTCTATCTGAAGGGCTCTGGGCCCATGTTTTTCAAGCTACAGGTCATGACACCCATGAGTAGGGTGTGGAATTAATGTAGTAGTTCATGATCAGAATGTTTTAACATAAGATAAAATAGACTCCATCACACTTCATAACGGTAATTAATGTTTCATGAAGTTTTTGTTAGTTACATGTGTTTTTCTGTGTGTATATCTGCTTAGACCAAGTTGAGATGTAAAAACCAAAAGAAAACAATGAACTTCCTATTGTAGGTTATGGTCAAAAAAGAAAAAAAGAGAAAGTATTGAAAGTCAGTGCATCATCTCATCTAATTCTCACAACTATACATAAGGTAAGTGCTGTTACTATATTCCTTTTAAAGATTAGAAAGCTAAGACCATAAAAGGTTGAGAAACATGCTCAAGATGTGTTCATTGTTGTTAAGTGCCACTGAGTCAATTCCAACTCTGAGGAGTGGTTGGTGAGTTTGAACCACCGACCTTGCAGTTCAAATTGACCTTGCAGTCCAGTGCATTATCCCACAGCACCACACCAGGATAACAGATATTAAATGACAGCTCTGGACCCGTAGACTCAATTCCATGCTCTTGTTGTTTTTGTTAGGTGCCACCGAGTCAGTACTGACTCATAGCAACCTTTATCCACACATTATGCTGCCTCTCCTCTTTAGGACTGAGAACTAGAATAATAAATACCATATTCACACATTTTAAAAAATGTTCTAATATAAAGGAAACGCATATATATTTCCTAAGCTAAGCTCAGGTTTGCATGGATGCACTATGCTTACCACCCTGCCAAATCATTTTGCATGGTATCATTTTAGGATGACAACCAGTTAGTAATATTCATGCATCCTAGTACCCATGTTTCTCCAAAGGCTTTTCTGAAATTGGATATGAAGAAATGGCAGCAAGCCCATGAATTAGCAACAACATAGTTTTCAGAGTTGCATCCAGCACTTGTCATGACACTAGTGTCTGTATACAAGGTTAATAAGATTTTCCCTTTGCCTTCATCTCTACCTTTCATTGACACATTGAGTTTCTCAGGCTATACATCACCCCACAATGCTCTCCTCCAAACTACCTGCAAAGGCAGCTCAACAACTGATTGTGTAAGACACTTAGTCCCCAGGTCAGTCACCCACCCTGCTTGAGCTGTCCTTACAGTCATCTATCCAAAACAACCACACACAGCCATGGAACTAGAAAAGCCACACTTCAAAAGGTTTATTGATACTTTTTACAAACTGTACAAACAGTATAGAATTCTCTAATATATCTCTCTGTCCTACATTTTTGTATCTATCTTCCCAGCTTACTTCCTGCAATCTGACTTCATGAAGACATTAGAGAATAAATCATATCTAAAGGAGCTTTGGTAGCATAGTAGTTACGAATCAGGCTGCGAACCACAAGGTCAGAAGTTCAAAACTACCAGCTGTTCCATGGGAGAAAGATGAGGCTTTCTGCTTCCATAAAGATTTACAGCCTCGGAAACCCTATACAGGGTCGCTATGAGTCGGAACCGACTCCACGGCACATAACAACAACAACATGGAGCCATGAAGCCACATTTACATTTCTTTCACAGCATTTTTATTATGAGCATTTGTTAAGTGCCATCGAGTTGGTTCTGATTTATAACAACCCTGTATAGGGTTTCCAAGGAGCAGCTGGTGAGTTGGAATCACCAACCTTGTGATTCAAAGTGACCTTGCTGTTCAGGGTTTATCCCACAGTGTCACATCATAGCAGCATTGAAAACATACAGTTTTTTAAAGATTGGAAAGATAAAGGTGTGGCTCTGATATTTTTAGTGACTGGAATGCAAAGGTTGGGAACAAAGAGGAAGGATGAGTAGTTGGAAAACACAGCCTTGGTGATAGAAATGATGCTGGACTAAGCATGATAGAATCAAAATCAATGATTTGTTCATTCCAAATACCTTCTTTAGGCAACATGAGAGATGACTATACACATGGACCTCACTAGATAGAATACACAGAAATCAAACTGACTACATCTGTGGAAAGAGACAATGGAAAAGCTCCATATCATCAGTGAAAACAAGGCCAGGGGCAGACTGTGGAGCAGACCACCAATTACTCATATGCTAATTCAAACTGAAGCTGAAGAAATTGAAAACAAGTCCACAAGAGCCAAAATATGACCTTGAATATATCCCACCTGAATTTAGGGATCATCTGAAGAACAGATTTGATACATTAAACACTAA
>NW_006408651.1:5451090-5459352 GCF_000296735.1 Chrysochloris asiatica
AAAGGTGTGGGACAAGGTCGTTCTTTCACCATACTTATTCCACCTGTATGCTGAGCAAATGATCCGAGAAGCTGACTTATATGAAGAAAAATGTGGTATCAGGACTGGAGGAAGACTCTTTAACAACCTATGATATGCAAACGATACAACCTTGCTTGCTGAAAGTGAAGAGGACTTAAAACATTTATTGATGAAGATCAAAGAGCACAGCCTTCAGTATGAATTGCATCTCAATATCAAGAAAACAAAAATCCTTACCACTGGACTAATAAACAACATTCTTATCAATGGAGAAAAGATTGAAGTTGTCAAAGACTTCATTTTCCTTGAATTAACTATCAACACTCATGGAAGCAGCAGTCAAGAAATTAAATGACATATTGCATTAGGCAAATCTGCTGCCCAAGACCTTTTTAAAGTGTTGAAGAACAAAGATGTCAGCTTGAGGACTAAGGTGCGTCTGACGCAAGCCATGGTATTTTCAATAACCTCAGATGCATGTGAAAGCTGGACAGTGAATAAGGAAGACCATAGAAAAATTGATGCATTTGAGTTGTGGTGTTGCAGGAGAATATTGAAAGTGCCATGGGCTGCCAGAAGAACCAATAGATCTGTTTTGGAAGACTTGTAGCCAGAGTGCTCCTGGAGGCCAAGATGGACAAACTTCGTCTCTCATACTTCAGACATATTGTCAGGAGGGACCAGTTACTAGAGACGGACATCATGTTTGGTAAGGTGGAGGGTCAGGGAAAAAGAGGAAGAAGCCCAGCAAGATGGAATGGCAAAGTGGCAGCATCAATGGGCTCAAGGGTGGCAATAGTAGTGAGGTTGGCCCAGGATCGGGCATTTCGTTCTGCTGTGCATAAGGTCGCTATGGGTTGGTACCAATTCGATGGCACCTAACAACACAACAACAAAGATGAAGATAACAGGAAACACATGGAGGAGTGCAAGAGTTAAAGTGAATAGAGACAAATACTGTTAGCTGTACTTCAAGCACTTTTCTTGTTTGGAATTCTCCAGAGGACTGGAGTAGAGTGCAATCATTGTAATAAAGCAAAATGTATGGTTTCTTGATTGTAAAATGATGATATGCTCTGTAAATCTTCACTCAATTCACCATAAAATGTTTTTAAAAAAACTTAAAGGCATATAATTTCTTGTTCTTCATATCATGTTCTTATCATACCTGCTTTTTCGTAGAGAGAACAGAGGACATATTACAAAGAAACATCTGAGAATTTCAAATTATCCTTAATTTCAACTGACAAATGATATGGTTTTCTACAGATATAACACAACTTCTCTTTCTTGAACTCTAAGGCAGGGTGAATGACTTGTTGGTTTTTCAAACAGACTGGCAGATCTGACCTAAGCAGACCAAAATGATTTAAAGTATCAGGTTCTCTTCTTACCTCAACACTTGAATTCTGACACTTGCAAGAATTAAAAAAAAAACTAAACTTACAGCTTACTGTGCAATGGAAGCTTGGATCAAGATAACCAACCAAACCACCTCATACCAACCAACATTGACACCCTGTGAAAGCCAGCACAGAAACAAAGAACAACCTAAGAAAGGTTAACCATTTCAGCATTTAATTTCTCTGTATATATGAGGGATGCATGTATAAGGGGTAGAGGGTATTCATTTAAATCATATCATGCTAAATAGTCTAATCCCTCCTACCCTCCCCATAGAAAGTGGAGGGGAGGAAATTTGTCCTGTTTATATAAACTCAGGAAACCTTATTCACAATCAAAAGACAAACTCAGCCCCATTGCAGAGCCAAAATACTTTGCTGACTACAGGTTTGGCCATACTGGATGCCAAAATTCACCATCTCCCTGTTCCTCAAGAGCTTTAGATCTGCAATCAATGGGCTCACCATAAAAATCTCTTTGAAATCATTATAAGCTCTCATGGATTTCTGCCCTGGGAAATTAAGTCCAGTCCTTGCACAGAATGCCCAAGAATGCCAGATTCAGAGAATACGATTCTTTCGGGGTCTCAAAGCTTTCCATCCAAATCCCTCAGTTGTCTGGTGGTGATCTGGAGTCAGCTTCAAGCAACTGGTTCGATCATTTTGACCAGAGCAAACTAGACTCTGACCAGATATAAATCAATCAAATCGGATTTTCAAATTGATCACTAAGTTCAACTAAGTCAGAACAAGGCAATTTGAGAACAAAGTTACATATATCTTTAGAAGATCTCAGAAGGCAAATGAACTTTCAGGATATGTGGCAAAAACGTAAGTTTGTAATCCAAAACGCTTGGAACATGGGTGGTAGCCAGACAGTCTCTAATCACTCACTTTAAGAAAAGTGATGGCTTTGGTAGCTGCTGCCAGGGGATTCCTTTAGCCATGCATTTTGTGAGGCTGCCCTCACCGAAGTACAGACTGTGCTCTCACCTCACAATCAAGCGGCCTAGACCACTTTAATTCTTACAGAAAATTTCAGTAAATCAGGCAACAAGTCAACTACCAAGAAGACCTCTCTTCCTAGAAAGTCTTTCTGAGTACCTGTTTCTAAGAGACCCGGGAATTTGCTTCAGGGCTTTTTCAGGGACCATCCACAACCCATATGAAACCCTAGAAGAGACAAATTGTAGATACACGTAGGGTTCAGGTCACAAACTCTCAGCTTTCTTTTCTCCATCATCCTCCCAACTGAGGGTTGAAGACAAGAAACACAGGCCTTCTTAAACACAGGACCAAAGCTCCTGTCTTACCCATCACCTCGCATCTTCACACTACCCTTATTCTTCCAGAAATAGAACATGACACTTGGATTTTACCCTCTCCTGACCTTGGCAACATTAAAAGAACACTTTCCCCACCAATTCAACAGTCCCTAATTGAATAATTACTCTAGACAATCCCTACAAATAAACTTTCTCTGTGTAATAGTAGCTATTCCATTGCTGGCATTAATGTTATTCACCTTCTTCCAAATAAACATCATTTCCCAGTGCCTGGAAAGTTCCAACCTTGTTCCAAAGTTCTATATTACTTTTCCATTATCTCAGGGCAGCAATAATAATAATAATAACAGTTATAACATCTTCCTTCTCCTAGAGAATCCTGGCTACCTCTTGCACTTTTCTGGTTTGGAATTCTCCAGTGGACTCATTTTTTTCTTCCTCCTCCTTAGTGGAAAATGTTACTTCTAGTTGCTGGATTTCATTTACTTTAATTGAATTACAGTATTTTCCACATATGCCCACGGGCGCTTGGTAATGGTTGCATTTTTAATAAATCTAATGTATAATAATGACTTTGTTTTTAATTTCCCACTGAGAGTTGGATCCTAAGTAGAATACAGAGCTCCAGACAGGGGTGTCTGGTTCACTCCATGTGATTGGGTTTCAGGGAACTAAGGGGCTCCTAATTGGAAAACGGCTGTTCCTTCACCATCTATGGACACACACCTGTGTTTAATGTCCTCAGCAAACACCCCACAGGACGTAAAATGACCAGTTGTTTCAGTCAAAATGATCAAACCCGTTGTGCAGGCCTTCCTTGGACTGGGCTATAAAAGGAAAATGAAAGTGTGCAAATGGTCCCTGGCCAAGACCATAAATACAAAGAGATTTTGTGGTCAGTACCCTTTGGTATAAAGGAATCCTGGTGTGGCACTATAGGATAAGCACTGGACTGCTAATCACAAGGTCAGCAGTTCAAACCCACCAGCCACTTCTCAGAAAACCTATACACGGTCGCTATGAGTCAGAACCAACTCAACAGCACGTAACAACAATGGACAATTGGGATAGGTGAGAAAACCAAGGAAAAAACAAAAATCTTTGTTAATTTACCATGTAGTTGAATGAAATGAACATGAACAAATGATAATGAAGTAGTAAATCTAGGAACACTGGCAATTGTTTTAAGATGGTTTTTACAGAGAAGAGATCAGTGGTCATAGGACTGAGCCTAGGCTTCATCCTATGGCTGCACTCTGTTAATTACATCTCTGAAATGGTCCAGTGACTCACAACTAAAGGCAGAGAGCACTCTGTCACTTGGTAAAAGCCATTACCAAAGAGTTGTTGTTTGTGGTTAAGTGAAGTCAAGTCGGTTCCAACTCATAGCAATCCTGTATAGGGTTTCCCCGAGGAGTAGCTAATGAGTTTGAACCACAGACTTTGTGGTTCAAACCGACCTGCAGTCCAGTTCATTATTCTGGAGCACCAGAACAGTCCATTAGAGCAGTCAAAAAAGATTTTTTTTAAAAAAAAGAACAAACAAAACAAACCCAATCCAACTCATGGAGAGCCCATGTGTGACACTGTAGAACTGGGGTTTTCTTAACTGTACTCTTTATAAAAGCACATTGCCAGCCCTTTCTCCTGTGGTACCACTGAGTGGGTTCAAACCTTGAAAGGAAACTCTGCAATACCCAACACTCAGCAGCATGTATGAATAATACACATATCTACTTTTATTGCGTACTTAATACTACACCATGTGCCAGAAACCATTCTAAGCATGTTACTTTTATACAAGCATCTATGCTGTCTTTCCCATTATATAAATGAGGAAATAGAAACCTAGAGTGGTTAAAGAACTTGCTCAGGTTCACCCTACTGACAAATGAAAGGACTGTCCAGCTCCAAAGTCTGAGCTCTCAGCTAGTGCTCACCAAGTAAAGCTCTGCATAGCAGCAGAAGCAGCAACGCATTCAGTGAGCACTACAGGTTTTTAAGAAATCGAGCATCCTCGTGGAGTATACAAGGACTAAGTTCTCTTAGCCAGTAATTGAGACCTGTACCTAAGAAACCACCATCTTCAAGCAGGACAAGTCAGAGCCTTCAAAGTCAAGATAAAGAGCTCCTGCTACAATCTCTCTCACTTGAAAGGAGAGAAATTTCAAGTCCAAATTACAATCCAAATCTTTGAAAGGATTTTTTAAAAACAAGAAAACACTACTAACTCTCAAGTCAATTCTGACTCATAGTGACCCTACGCGAAAGAGCAAAACTGCCCCTTAAGATTTCTAAGGCTGTCGTTTGAATGGAAGCAGGCTGATACAACATTCTCCTGTGGAGTGGCTGGTGGCCTCAAAGTGTCAACCTTTTGGTTAGCATTTGAGCATTTTAACTACTGCGCCTCCAGAAACGTTTTCTGAAAGAACAGTGCTGGGGAATGACTCTGTCATGGTGGTCTGGTGAACTTGCTTGTATCCACACAGGACTCACCAGCCAAGACTTTACCCACAGCACATCTAAGTCTTGGGAGTATACCTGGGAATCCTCCTGGAACACAAGAGCATGGGGATTTTATGAGTGTTTGCTAGACTCATTGCCCACTGGCCTCCACAGCTCTCCTGGGAGGCTGTCATGAAATCGTTCCTTATCACCTCTTAGTTCTGATGAGGTAGGGAGACATTTTGGCCTGCCTCTCTCAGAATGAAACCAAAAGCAAGACTTATTGCCATCTAGTAAATTCTGCATCATGGCAACCCCATGATTGGCTGTAATTTTTATAGAAGCAGATTACCAGGACTTTCTTCCACAGAGCTGTTGGTTGAATTCATACCTCCAATCTTTTTGTTGATAGTCAAGTGTAAGTCATTTGTGCCACCCAGGAGCTGTAAAACATAAAAGCACTTCACTGCAGTATAGAACAGGCTCCTGAGCAATGGCATCCCATAATTAGTGTTGAATTGTGGGACCCCTTTTATTTCTGTATTGTCTATCTTGTCCTGTAGGACACTCACCGTGATGAGCTGGTAGCTTAGACTATTCTTCCTTTGGTTGTATATGTAAGTACATTGCTGTTGTTATTATTAAGTGCTGCCAAGTCAATTCCAACTCACAATGACCCTATATAGGGGTTCTGAGGAGTGTCTGGTGAGCTTGAAACACTGACCTTGTGGTTCAAACCAACCTTTCAGTCCAGTGTATCCTGCAGTGCCACATCAGGACTCCATATGTAAGTATAGGCTGGCAGAATTTCAATGTGGGTGAATTTATCAGTCAAATCAGTCAGGTCTTGGCCTTGCCTTGTGTTTTCTGAGTTTAACAGATTGTTCCATCAAGTCAGTCAGATGCACAGTGTAATGAAAATCAACCAAAAAGGGATGCTTAAGTCATAGTTCTCCCAAGATTGTAAATCCCCCCAAAAATATATACACAACATACATGTACAAACACACATATTCACAAAAGTCTATTAAAAGTATCCCTAAGAGAAATAGCAAAGTCACTTACTTAGGAGCTTTTGTTTGCCTTTTGCTAAGCAAGCTGGTGGTAATTTGGGAAAATAAATGCTAATGCATTCAGTTTTTTAAAAATTAATATTTATTTTCTATAAACAAACTCAGTAGAATTCCCAGTAGGCACATATTTCCACATAAGAGTTTAGCATTAAGCATTAGTGTTGAATTTCAGCATCTGTGTGAGTCCAAATGCTCAGATGTGTCTGAGGCTGGATCCCATTTACTCATCAGGTCTCCTATGGGCCATAACAATAAAAAGAACGCAGGAAACTCCCTGTTACATGGCAGGACTTGAGAATAGACTGTTCTGGTTAATAAATACACAGATTGCCAATTTTCAAATAATTGTATTCAAAGAATATGCGAAAAAAGATTAACATTGAAGGTACCCAAACTTACTTTAAACTAATTTTGATGACTCAAGAATCACTTACGAGGCTAAGTAAATTAAAGAATTCAGTTATTGTTGTTTTTATTTGCTATCAAGTCAGTTTCAACTCATAGCAACCCTGTATAGGGCTTTCAAGAGTGGCTGGTGTGTTTCAACTATCAACCTTACAGTTACCAGTCCAGTGCTTATCATACAGCACCACACCAGGACTTGATCTCTTTATAGTAGACTATTTCAAACAATACTAATAAAATAGCTGAGTCAATCCTTGTTCTAGATAACCCAAACAATCTGTTGCTGAGTTAAGATTTCCAGAGATCACCTGAGAGGCAAAACAGCATCAAGGGATTCAGTTACCTCTGGGAAAGCCAATTCTCATCTATCAGATTGGAATGGGCAGTTAAAAATTATCTGACCAAACATAAAACACTTTTTTAAAAACTGTTTAATGTGAATTGAATGAATGTTTACAGAATTGTTAATTCAACAAATCATACACTTGGTTTCATTTCAATGATTACAATCCCCTCCATGTACCAGCACTTAGCAGTATTTCCCATTTATCCCCTTTAACTCTTGCATTCCTCCCTGTGTCTTCCCCTACATTCATCCCTCTTCTTCCCACCTCCCTCTTGTTGTATATAGCCTTCCCTAGCACCCAAGTTAACACATGTCTGCCCTCTTGCTAGTAAATAATTCTACCTTCCCTCCCACCCCTGGTAACCATCACAGACTGTTTCTTTTAGCATGAAAACCTTTTCTTGACTTTGTACAATATTTTCACTTTTTAATCTTTCAAGTATCTTTCCACCTTCACTAAAATGATCAGCTGTTATAAACCCCAGCTATAATTAACTTCATGGACATCAAATACAAGGGGAAAAGTCAAGTCACTCCATTTTGCAAAACACAAGTGTTTCACACAGTATGATCTCATGGGTACACTCATGCATACAAGAAAAGTTACTACAAAAATCAACTTTCCAGTTGGATTAACTCTTTTCTTAAAATTAATGGCATCATGCACTACTCCTTAGTTATTTTTTAAAATGGTTTAATATTTCTTTGCTCATAGAAGAATCTAATCTTAAAAATAGTCTTTGGGCTTCCGGAAAAAGATGGCAGATCCGGTGGAAGTGTAGTGACGAGCTCTGCCAAGAACAACACAGAATACAGGACCAAGAAGGCTCAGGGAATGGTCCCAGTACTCTGAACCACATATAAAGAATATCTAGAAGGTTATAAGACTTACAGCTGGGGAGATGTGGCAGAAGCAAGAAATCAATTGCTTCCTGGTTCGGGACACTCAGCTGCTCCAGGAGCCGCCATTTTGTGTGGGACCAAGCGGGGAAAGGATCAGAGCAGCCACGGATGCCTGACAGAGCCACAGAGATAGAGGTATGGACATTCTTTTTTTCCTTTTTTTTTTTTGGTATCTTTTTGTTGGTCCCTTGCTGTGTGCGTACCTCCATTCTCGTGACTATAGGGGTCCCTGAGCTGGTGGATACTCCAGCCCCACCCTCGGAGTGTTCTACTGCACATGTGCATAGATCTCCTTGAAATTTAAAGAGACAGTACCCACTTAAAACCAAGCAGCCGACAGATACTCAGCCCAAGAGCAGGCCTTGAACTTTTCTTGTTTG
>NW_006408651.1:5487063-5488445 GCF_000296735.1 Chrysochloris asiatica
TTATGAGGAAATCTGTATATAGACCAAAAGGCAGTTATTTGAACAGAATAAAGGGTCACTGCATGGTTTAAAAATCAGGAAAGGTGTGAATCGAGGTTGTATGCTATGCTGAGCAAATAATTCGAGAAGCTGGATTATATGAAGAAGAGTGTAGCATCAGGTTTGATGGAAGACTCATTAACATCCTTTGATTTGCAGATGATACAACCTGATTACTTAAAGCAAAGAGGACTTGAAATACTAACTGATGAAGATCAAAGACTACAGTGCTCAGTATGAGTTGCACCTCAATGTAAAGAAAACAATCCTCACTACTGAATGAATAAGTAACATCATGATAAATGGAGAAAACATTGATGTTGTCAAATACTTCATTTTGCTTGAATCCACAATCAACTCATGGAAAAAGCAGTCAAGAAATCACATGATGCTTCTTATTAGGCAAATCTGATGCAAAATATCACTTTAAAGAGTAAAGATGTCGGTTTTAGGACTAAGATACACCTGACCCAAACCATGATATTTTCAGTTGCCTCAGTACACATGTCAAAGTTGGGCAATTAATAAGGAAGACTGTAAAAGATCATCAATGAAAAAATAGGGACAAATTTAGGGGTTATGACACATGGCATAAATACACTATCAAACTTAACTGAAAACACACAGACAGCAGAAGATAAAAAACATGACTGGTATCTCCTGAAAATTAGAAACTTCTGTGTATCTAAATATTTCTCTAAAAAAGTAAAAAGAGAAACCATAAACAGGGGGAAAGTTTGGCAATGACCTATCAGCAAGGGGCTACTCTCTAAGATTTACAGAATACTTCAACACCTGAATAAGAAGAAAACAAATAATTAAATTTTTGAAAGAGCAGAGGACATGAGCAGACAATTCACCAACGAACACATTCAGCAAATATGAAGAAACATTCACGATCACCAGCCATTTTTGTTGTTAGGGGCCATCAAGTCGGTACTGACTCATAGTGACCCTATGCACAACACAACAAAACACTGCCCAGTCCTGTGCCAACCTCACAATCAATGCTACTCTCGAACCCAATGCTGTTATCACTGTGCCAATCCATTTCATTGGGGGTCTTTCTCTTTTACTCCAATCCTCCACTTAACCAAGCATGATATCAGCTCCCTCCTAATAATATTGCCAAAGTATGAGAGATGAAGTCTGGCCTTCCTGACTTTCTGGCTGTACTTCTTCCAACACAGATTTGCTTGTTCTTTTGGCAGTCCATGGTACTTTTAATGTTGTTGTTGTTGTGTGCTGTGGAGTCAGTTCCGACTCATAGCGACCCTGTACAGGGTTTCCAAGGCTATAAATCTTTATGGGAGCAGAAAGCCTCATCTTTCTCCCGCAAACAG
>NW_006408651.1:5490449-5500537 GCF_000296735.1 Chrysochloris asiatica
TTTCCTTTATCAAAAATTGTTTTTGTTTTTTATCTTCCTGTAGTTGAGTTCTGATTATCAAGCCATCAAGGCTAGGTCAGATGGGTACTATCTGCACCTTTGTGTGATCTTGTGCACCTCCTCTAACTTCATATCAGCTCTAGCTCTCTGTGGCTATGTCTTTGTCCATGGGCTCAGGTGTCCCCAGGTCTCACTACACTTTGAACCAGCCAGCCCTTCCTCTTCTCTCTCATCTCCAGGTCTACGGGAGTCTGTGGAACGTGGATGAACTCAGCCCAGTTCTTCTTGCTGCCTTTCCCCTTCTTCCCCTCACCAGTAGACCAATGTGGTCATCAGCAAGCTTACATGCCTGGTCATGTGTTCCCTTTGAATTTCAGTCTTAGAGGGAGGTCTTTCCTGAAGGAACTTGATTGCTTGCCTTGATGGCTTCCCGGCTCTTTAGCAAAATTTTACTTGCTTGTGATATTAATGATATTGTTTAATGATGTCTGCACTCTTTTGGGTCATATCTCTTTGGAATAAGCCAGATAGCTGTCTTCCAAGTATCTTGGCATAGATGAGTGAGTGCCTCCAGTGCTACATAAGTTTGTTGCAAGATTTCAATTTTTATTCCGAAGCTTTGTTCTTTGCTAATGCCTTCAATGCACCTTGGAGTTCTTCCTTCAGTATCACTGGCTCTTAATCATATGCTGCCTCTTGAAATGGTAGAACACTGACCATTTCTTTTTGGTACAATGACTTTGTGTCTTCCTTCAATCTTTTTTTGATGCTTTCTGCATCATTCAATATTTTGCATATTGTTGTTGTTGTTAAGTGCCACCGAGTCGGTTCTGGCACACAGCAGCCCCATATGTGGTTTCCAAGGAGTGACTGGTTGAGTGTGAGCTCCCTACCTTATGGTCCTGTGGTTATCCTACAGCACCACACCAGGACTCCACAGCACCACACCATGAATCATTCAATATTGCAAGTCGAGCCTTGAATTTTTCCTTGAGAAATACTGAGCATATTATTCCCTTTTGGTTTTGCAAATAAAAATCAACAAGAGATATTAACTTACCCCATCATTCATAGCAAAGTTCAAAAAACCAGAAAATAACAAAACGCTGGATAGGGTGTGAAGAATATTGGAGCCTTCCACATTGCTGATGGGACTGTAAAACGGTGCCATCACTGTAGAACACAGTATTATATTTCTCCAAAGGTAGAAATGTATATGACCATATGATACAACAATCTCTGTACTTGGTATATATCCTCAAAAAATAAGAGCCATGACACAAATAGGTATTTGTATACCCATGCTCATTGCAGCATTATTTACAATAGCAAAAAGATGGAGCTAGTCAAATGCCCATTAGAAGAGGAATGATTGGACAAAAATTGGAGCATATAAACAATTTAATATTATGAAACACTGAAAAATAACGATGAATCTGCAAAATACACAAGAACATGGAGGACCTTGGAGGACATTATGTTAAGTGAAATTAGTCAGTTATAATGGGATAGATATTTTATGATCCAACTACTGTGAAACGTCAAGAAGAGGTTTTCATTCTATAATAAACAATCTACAATGGTTACTGGGATGGAAGGAAAGGGGGAATTATTCATGGGGTAGAGTATAGACTCGTGTTAACTCGTTTCTCAGGGAAGGCAGTTGAAAAGAAAAGGAAGGGGATAAAGGAAACTGCTATCTTCTTTTTTTGGTCTTTTTTCTTTCTTTTTCATATACTAGAAGGGAAACAATGTATATTTATTTTCTCATCAGGACAAACCTTTGGGAACTTTCCTACAGATTTTTAAAAAAGGAAAGGAAAGAAGGGGGAAGAAAAGGAAAAGAAAGGAGAGAGAGAAATTTGGAAATGGATAGTGATGGTTGTGCAATATGGGGAAGGTTGTTGATGTGACTGGGTTGTTGATGTAAAAGTGGTAGAAATGGAAAATAAATGTGTGTGGGGGTGAGAATTCCATAGAAGGGAAAAATACACAACAAAATGAGTAAAGAAGACTGTAGAATCAACGCATTTGAATTATGATGTTAACAAAGAAAATTGAAAGTATCATGGACTGCCAGAAGAACAAATCTACATTGAAAGAAGTAAGTCAGAATGCTCCTTAGAAGCAAGGATGGTGAAATTTCATCTCATGATCTTTGGACATATTATCAGGAAGAACCAATCCCTGGAGAAGATAAAGTGAAGGATTAATGAAAAAGAGAACTACCTCCAACAAGATGGATTGACACAGTAGCAGCAGCAATGGGCTCAAATGGAGTATTGATTGTAAGGATGGTGAAGAATCAGACAGTATTTCATTCTACTATGCATAGGGTTGTTACGAGTCAGAACCAACTCAATAGCATTAACAACAGCAATACTATGAGGAAGAGTTATTCTGTCTCTCCAATTTATATATTTATTTATTCATTCATTTACTCTGTTACATTAGAATTCATTGATATTACTGAATTTTTTGGATTATAATCCAATTTTGATGCTCAAATTGGCATAGATTTGGCTAGAAGGGCTCTCTTCAAAATGCTTGCAATGTGCTCTTTTTCATAAAATAAACCTTTTATTGTGGAGTAATTTCAGATTTACATCAATGCTACAAGATAGTACAAAGTTTACATATAGTACCCCTTACCCATTTTCTCCCAGGTTAGCATCTCACATCACCATAGTATCCACATCTGTGAAAACTAAGACGCAACACAGATGCATTACTATTAACTAAACTCTAGGTGGCATAATGGGTTAACCTTGGGAGAAAGATAAGGCAGTTTTGCTTTCATGGTCCAGCTTTTACCATTGGGAGTTCTTTCAGGTTGGTACATGTATCCCTTTGACATGCCCCATCCTTAGTTTTTAGAGCACTTCCTTACTTTACGACACTGTAAGATTCTACAGGCAGGCACGTCTAATATTTTTTTCTGCTCTAACTCTAAATTCCAGCACGATTAGGCTGCTAATAACTAGGTTGGTGGTTCAAAACAACCAACCACTTCACAGGACAAAGATGGGGCTGTCTGCTTTCATAAAGATTTACAGACTCACTATATAGGGTTGCTATGAGTTGGAATCAACTTGATGGCAGCAGGTTTTAGCCCTAGAATCAGCCATTTATTAGGAACCATGGTTCCTTTTATTGTTAAGTGCTGGCGAGTCGGTTCTGACTCATAGTGACCCTGTATAGAGTTTCCAAGGAGTGGCTAGTGGGTTTGAACCACTCACCTTATGGTTAGCAGTCCAGTGCTTATCCTACAGCACCACAGCATGACTCTTACTGTTATTAAGTGACACTGAGTCGGTTCCAATTCATAGCGACCCTGTATAGGGTTTCTGAGGGGCAGCTGGTACGTTTGAACTGCTGACCTTGCAGTTCAATCTGACCTTGCAGTCCAGTGCATTAACCCGCAGCACCACACCAGGACTCCTACTGGAGGACTCTAATTGGAGAAAGGTATTTAGAAAAAACAAGATCTGGTGGCTGCTGTGATTATTGCTGCTGGAGAATTACTGTTTCCTACTTGGTCTAGAAGATTCCTTTTGAAATATAAGTGAGGAAAACAGGGAGTGTTCGGTGGTGAGAGATGAGGCTTGAGTAGCTACTGAGTTTTTATTGTGCTGATCCCAGTACTGGGCAGAGCAACACTGCCATTCTGGCTCCTTGTGGAGTGAGAATTCATCCCAAAGTCTGTGTTAGTTAGGAGGGATAGATAAGGTAGATGGTCCGGAACAGACCAGAATTTGAGAAAAATAAAGGAGGGAGGAGAAAAGCAACTCTGAGAGACAAGCAACGGGCGATGTATGCCTTGTGTATTCCTGTGGTCTCAGTGTAATTACTAACAGCAACTTCTTGCACTCCCAAAATGTCTCAATTTGGGCATCATACAAATTTTTTTTTTTTTGTCTGCATCATACAATGTAATTATTTCTTTGCACCTCTTAGAAAAATGTCCATGAAGATTAGGATCATTTCTCATTGTTTCTTGGATACCAAAGATATGTCTGTTAAATGTGCTTCCTTTCTTCTGGCTAACCTACCTGGGGCTAAGGTCCCCAAAGAATTCTAGCGCTTACTATTGAAAAACTCATTGTTGATCAATTAACATCAGCAGTTTCCTTCGGTATAGAGGAGGCTTCAAAAAGTTCATGAAGAAACGGAATCAAAAGATAATGGAAATTTCCCATGAACATTTTGAGGCTCCCTCATATAGTCAGTCTCTGAGTTCCTCCCCTTCGATGTATAGACACCACAAATGGGAAGAAAGAAAAATACCTTTCACCAATCCTTCCTGACTTACCCAGTCCTCTCTCTATCTGTTTTACATATTTCCTCATCACATATCCTTGCTGTTCTAGAAGACTCCAGGGATAGTTGGAGGAATGCTAGTCTGTGGAATAAAATTCAGACTGAAATGTAGACCCAATGCTGTCTATACAGCAAAAATATTTTCTTCTTAGACTATAAGTGCAGAGAGAATTGGACACCATAATTGGAAAATTCCAATTGTACACCCAACAATAAAAAATATCTAGCATTTTTGGCAGTAGAAGGATGCTGAGAAGATACATAGTATTCAATTTGGAATCTAGATGATCATCCACTTTTAAATAGATTTTCCAAAGCACTGCTTGCTCCAGGAATTATGACCCTAAAAAATTTAATTGACTACAAAAAAAAAAAAAAAGAAAACTGCAGTTTCTGAAAGTCTGAGAATTAAATAGGTTGAAATATTTGGCCAAATAAAGGCTCCTGGTTACTTTCAAACTAAGTGCTTCCAGCAAGGGTTATTCAAGTGCCAACTAGCCCAGGTGACATTTTTATATTTCCAGGAAGCTCTTGTGCCAAGATTCAACCCATAGAGGATGATCAAATCTTCATTAAAACTCCCAAAAGGACAAACTGAAACCAAGAAATAAGATGTTCTCACTCTACCTGTGTGTTTAGCAACAGAGCTCAAATTGTGAGAGCATCTCAGGGGTAAGTCTCCAGCCCTAGCACAGGGTGTGTTATAAAACCCATAGTCCCAAAGCTACCTTCCCTACTTTCTGCAGAAAGGAGAGAGAGGGCCTGCCTGGAGGTCAGGCAGTAGGCGTGAAACAGGCCTGCGGGAGTGGCCACCTCAACCTGAGGGGCGGAAATGCCAATCAGAGCCAGATCTGGAAAACTCAGTCTTGGCCTGAGGTTTCTAAGTGGTCCCTCCCTCCACTCCCCACTTTTTTCCAAGTCTACCTCGGAGTCATCTTACTACTGGTGAGTATAAGAATCACATAAAAAGACATTCATGAGGACTGACAGGACAAATAAAAAACAGTAATGGCAGTCCGACTGACTACTACAAGAACAAGCAAGCTGTTCTTCAAGTGGTCAGTTCCCTGAGAGAAACCCCCCTTCCAAGACTAAGACTCAAGGGAAATAAATGAGTAGGCATATGATCTTGCTGGTCATCACATTGGTCACAGTTAAGGGGAAGTGGGGGAAAAACAGCAGTGAAGATGTGAGCTAAGTCCAACCACATTCAATAGACACCTATGAACCCAGGTTGAGACCTAGTTGGCCAGCATTATGGCAAGACCTGGGGACTCCTGGGCCCAGAGACAGGGACATGGCCACAGAAGACTAGAGCGGAGAGTGAAGTGTCCAGCTGATATGAATTTAGGGGAGATGCACAAGAACACCCATATTTGCAGATAGTACCCACTTGACCTGGCTTCAATGGCTGGATGATCAGTACTTGACTAGAAGAAGAAAGGAGAGGAAAAAAAGCGTAATCCACTACAATTTGATGAACTTGACCTATACTTGTGGATGTAGTAGCTCAAAAGAGGGAACGAATCTTTATAGCAAGGATCGTTCCCACCCCCTTGGTACACAAGGTTGACAGGGATGGGCAACTTAGACATTGGCTACCCAAAATGTGGGACTACAAAGGCAAGAAGTGACTGGCTTACATGCTTTTAAGAGGGAACCTAGTTCCAGTAGGTGAGGGGGAAGATAGATTCTCCACTGAATAGTTTGCAATCAGTCAGGACAGGGCTGATGAAAGAAGA
Source organism: Chrysochloris asiatica (assembly GCF_000296735.1). Taxonomy (NCBI): domain Eukaryota; kingdom Metazoa; phylum Chordata; class Mammalia; order Afrosoricida; family Chrysochloridae; genus Chrysochloris; species Chrysochloris asiatica. The sequence goes on from NW_006408651.1 coordinate 5,496,512, forward strand.
TGGGGATAAGAATCTTGTGGTTCAATAGTGAATAACTGCTATCAGGACTGATTGCCAGGGTTGCAAATGTAAAGGTAAATGTTTTGTAACAAAAGGAGAAAAGGAGGAGAGTGGTTGACTTTGCAGGCCAGGAGCAAAGGCCCCTGGGACCATCAAGTGAAAAGAGCAGAGTGTGGGACCCTACCCAGAGAAGTAGCGATGCCAGATTGGAGGCAGAGACAATGAGTGCACAGATGGACAGCTGTGGGGGCAAGCTTGCGGGTGTACCCTTTGGTTGTTTGATGATGCATGGAGAGGAGTGTAATCATTGCAATAAAACAAAATATGATAAGAAGAGTGTAAAGCTAATGTTCTCCCATGTAAACTATCACATAATTCACAATGAAAACTTCTTTTAAAAAAGATATTCCTGGTCCACACACCTACTTTCACAATTCACTTTTTATTTTTTACTGACAGTGTTGTCGTTGTTGAAATTTGAATGAAGTGAGGAAGTAGAGTGAACTGTGTAACTATCTGGTTTATAATCCAGGAAGCTTGCATTCTGGTTCTGAGAAAACCATGTGGTTGGAAACCCATTGCTTCAAAGCACTGCAACTCAGTTTTCTCAGATGAGAAATGCAGGTTTGCATCAGATAACTCTGTAAAATGCAGGTTTCAAGTAGAGAGAGTTGAAGGAATGGTCTGCATCCACACCTCCTAGCCACGATCCTAAATAAAAGCCTTGGAACCATAACATTCTCTGCCTAGGAGGTTGGGAATTGGGTCTTTCTCTCTCAGTTCCTTCTGATCAGAGAAGCCTTCCTCAGAAATTCTAGTTTTGCCAATTTAAGCAAATAATATAATTTTCCTGCAACATCAATCTCCTTTTCCTTTAAAATGAACATAAAAGTAACTGCACAGTCAATTTTACAAGAGTCCTGATGTAGCGCTGCAGGATAAAGCACTGGACTGCAAGGTCAGTTTGAATGGCAAGGTTGCTGGTTCAAACCCCCCAGCCACTCCTCAGAAATCCTAGTGTTGCTATGAGTCAGAACTGACTCAACAGCACTTTAACAACAACAATATGTAACTGTATTGTTCGGGGTCACTGTGAGTCTGAACCAACTAAGTGGCCCTTAACAACAACAGTGATATTTTTATTGGCTGCCATTAAGTTGGCCCCTAACTCATGGTGATCCCACATACAACTGAATGGGACTACTGTAATCAGTTTTCACTGGCTGTTTTTTGTAAGCAAATCACTAGCCATTCTTCTTAGTCTGAAAGCTCCACTGAAAGCTGTTCCACATCCTCTCACTGCCATAACTCACAGTGACCCTATACAGGGCTTCGGAAACTGTAAATCTGTATAGGAGCTGACATCCTCATCTGTATCTCTCGGAGCGGCTGGTAGGGTTCAACTATCAACTTTGTGGTTACCAGCCCAACACTTACCCTACAGCATCAAGAGGACTTCATTCAACATCATAAAACTGAAAACCAAACCCTCTGTTTCGGAGCCATTCTGACTCATAACAACCCTCAGTAAAGCTTCGGAGGCTGTCAATCTCTACAAGAGCTGAAAATCTCCTTTTCCTCCAGCAGAGCAGCTGGTGGGTTCGCACTGTGGACCTTGTGATTAGTGATTAATAGTCCAATGCTTACCCTAAAACGCCACCAGAACTCCCATTCAGCATCATGCTGTTGCTATTAAGTGTCATGGAGTCAATTCTGACTCATAGCAACCCTGCACAGGATTTCCAAGGAATGACTGGTAGGTTTGAACTGCCAACCTTGTGGTTACAGCGCTTATCCTACAAAGCTACACCAGGACTTCACTCACAGCAACATGCAAATCACCACTACAGATGGATGGTAGCAGTACAGGAGGTGAAATAACCAGCAATCAAACCTGGATCTCCTGCATGGAAAGCAAGAATTCTACCACGGAACACTTTTTTAAGGCTATGGTAAGAGTCACTTGAGATAACGTATGTGAGAATTCTGTAAATACTTTTAAGTGATACAAAAACATACAACTTTAATTGTTGCTGCTCTATGGTTATCATCTAAGTTCTGTTTGCATTCTAAAATCATGACTTCGAGGGGATAGTCTCTTCAACAGATGGTGCTGGCAGAACTGGAAAATGATATGCAAAAGACTGAAACAAGACCTTCACCTCATGCCTTACACAAAAACCAACTCAACATGGATTAAGGACCTAAATGTGAATCCCAGAATTATGAAGGTCATCAATGAAAAACTCGGGACAAATAAATGGAATGCATGGACTACAAAACACTTTGAAAACCGCACAAACAAAAATAGATAAAATAGATGAGTGGGACATACTAAAAATTAAAAACTTACGTGCATCAAAAGACTTCACCAGAAGAGTAAAAAGGGAACCCACAGAATGGGAAAAAATCTTTTGCAATGACATGTCAGACAAGGGACTCATTTCTAAAATATACAGGAAACTACAACACCTCTACAAGAAAATGACAAATAACCCAATTAAAAAGGGGGCACAGGACATGAACAGACACTTCACTAAGGAAGAGATCCAGGCAGCCAACAAACACATAAAGAAATGTTCACGATCACTAACCATTAGAGAGATGCAAATCAAAACAACAATGAGATATAATCTCACATCAACAATAACAGCAAAGATGAAAATGTAGAAGACAATAAATGCTGGTGGGGATGTGGAGAGACTGGGACACTCCTGCATTGCTGGTGGAACTGCAAAATGGTCCAAACTCTCTGGAAAGCAATATGGCGTGTCCTCAGAAGGTTGAAAATAGAAATACCTAATGATACAGCAATTCCTCTACTTGGTATTTACCCACAAGAAAAACGAGCCACAACACGAGAAGATATATGCACACCAATGTTTTAGCAGCACTATTTACAATAGCAAAAAGATGGAGACAGCCAAACTGAAGAATGGATAAACAAATTGTGGTACATACACACAATGGAATATTATGTTACATTGAAGAATAACAAGGAAGCGGCAAGCCACCGCATAACATGGATGAACCTTGAGGACATATGCTGACTGAAATTAGTCAGTCACAAAAAGAGAAATACTGCATGGGACCACTACTGTAAAAGACTAAGAAAAAGAAATTATACTAAAAGGGGTTAGGGGGAAGTCTTTGTTGGTAGTTGGGAAGTTGGTGGTGGGTGGGGTGAAGAGAGGAGGGTGGAGCACAGGGCGGGGATTAGACTCAGGAAAGCTTGGGTGCTGGGGAGGGGGGAAATATACAGGGAGGGAGAGGGAAGTGGAGAAACGGGGTAGATGGGAGAACAACTGGGCATATTTGAATGGGCCAAATGGGACAGAGATAAAGGACGATATATGCACAGCCTTGGAACTCTAGAGCTCTGAGATACAGGGATTGAGTTATGGTTGGAATGGGGGTGGGGGAGGGGATCGTGTTAAGATGCTTGGCTGTTTTTTGAATCTTGATTTTCCTTGCATTATAATATAGAGTAGACACTGGAGAGGGAGAGAAAGGAATAGTCAGAAACATCACACTAGAAGGCTTGTAAGTTCGTCTTCTGCCTATAACTGAATGGAATACCTAAAATGGGGCTACAGCATACCCAGTGAACAAGGCTTTCTACGGAGCCTTTGCAATACATAAAACTATAGGTAGAAACCTGAACCACATCCAGATATCCAGAGATGAGAAATCTCCACTTGAAAGGACGAGCAGACCAGCCTGGGCAGCCATAAGAACAAAAGATACTTCTTGAATGAAAGACCTACAGGAAAAATACAAAACAATAGAGGCAGATAGACTGTTACTACAAGAGCAAACAAACTGCTTCCCTAGGAAACATCAAGGCAAGTGGTAGGGTCCTCTTCCACGACTAAGCCTCCATGGAAATACGCGCCCTGATTGGTGACCACACACATCACCGATAGGGGGAAGTGGGGTAAAAGCAGCAATGAAGCAGCAAGCTAAGCCTTATGTTCAGTGGGCTTCTGTGGACCCAGTTGGGGACCTGGTTGGCAAGCAGTGTGA
>NW_006408651.1:5501537-5506101 GCF_000296735.1 Chrysochloris asiatica
CATCTTTCTCCTGCGGAGCGGCTGGTAGTTTCGAACCGCTGACCTTAAGGTTCGCAGCCCAATTCGTAACCACTACGCTACCAGAGCTCCTTATATAATTCACAGAAAAACATTTTTAAAAAATCATGACTTCAAGGCTTTTAAAATGAAATTGTAGTCACTACTCATGACCAAGGAGCTCTGGTAACATAGCGGTTGTAAGTCGGGCTGCTAAGCTCAAGGTCAGCAGTTAGAAACTACCAGCTATTCCAAGTGAGAAAGATGAAGTTTTCTGTTCCCAAAAAGATTTATAGCCTTCAAAAAGATTTAAATCCTATGCAGGGTCACTATGCGTCGGAACCAACGCTACAACCACCACTATTCATGACAATGCCTGGTCTTTTATCTGTTAATGTTAAGTGTTGTCAAGGGTTTCTGAAGTTGTGCCTTAAATGACATCAAAAAGTCTAGAATTGCAAAAAAAGTCTAAAATTGCAATGCTCAATTTTAGTTAGGATAAAAACTATCCAGCAGGTGGTGCTGTTGTCTCTGAAACTGGGCTGAGGAAAACCTTCCAAGTGAGGACAGTTTTCCTCTACCTGGAAAAGCCAGGCTGTGGAGAGCCTCAATTGCCAAAGATGTAGGGTCCGGACAAGCTGTGAGCAAGGAAAAAGAAATAGCAAAAAGCATTTATCAGGAATCTTAAATTTATAGAAAACTGAAGGATGGGTTATAGAGAATAACTGACCAAGAGTGAAAAGGCAGAGGCATATTCAGAGTCTACAGATGAGTAATAAAACTAAGTGATTATATAATTCTTATAGAGCACACACGGTGTGCTACGTACTGTTCTAAGCACTTAACATAACGTTAACTAATTCTCACAACAACTCTATGAAATTAAATTATTCTTAACTGAATTTTATAGAGGAATAAACTAAGACTGAGTAACATGCCCGGGTTCCATCAGCTTATAAGAGACAGAGCTGGGATCCAAACATCAGTAGTCTAGTTCCAGACTGTGTGTTCTTATCTTCTATACTGAAGTGACTTCATGTTTTCCAAACTCACTGGTAAATAACAATCACTGTAGTACCACTGTGGCAGAAATAAATTACTTCAGTAAGAGGATAAGAGAACGAGTCAGGCCTCCCCAACATTGTAGTTAGGACAAGACAGAGGATTTATCATTTACACCACTGTGGTCATATCGCCCCCTCTTTCATGCAACAGAGGATTTCCTTTTACAACTATTTCAGAATAGTTATTACAAACACTAAAACAGTAAGTATGTTCATTTTCTCCTTATCGTCTACCTTTTCCCTATAACATAGTTTTTTTTCTTGTTGGTCAAAATAAATAACAATAAAAGTTTCATCATGGTTTCTTCTATGAATGAGACGACAGAATACTGGCCCCATCACTGCTCCTCCACCCAGTCCCTTTTGAACACATCCAGACTTCTCACAGAAACACAGGCAAACACAATGTACAAGAAAGGAAAGTCCAATGCATGGCATTTATTCTTCATATAAAATTGTATTTCATCATTTTTCATGTGTTATTTTTATTGAAGTGCAATAATCACTTTGATTCCTAATGTCTAGGATCTCTGTCATTGTTGTGCGCCATCAGGTGGATTTTGACTCATGGCAACCCTACAAGACAGAGTAGAACTAGGGTTTCCTAGGCTGTAATATTTACTTTAAGGAGCTCTGGTAGCGTAGTGGTTACAAATCAGGCTGTGAATCTCATGGTCAGCAGTTCGAAACTACTAACTGTTGCATGGGAGAAAGATGAGGCTTTCTGCTGCTGTAAAGATTTACAGACTCAGAAACCCTGTACAGGGTTGCTATGTGTCAGAACCAACTCCATGGCATGTAACAACAACAACAATCTTTACTTTAGCAGATTACTAGGTCTTTTCTTCCATGGAGTCACTGAGTGCTTAGCCACTGAGCCATCAGGATCCTCTAGACACTCCAGTTGACTTTATATTGTTGCAATGGCATGAGTTTCAGGAAGCCGATCATAAAAAGAGGAGAAAGAATGGCCCTGAATTGAAGTATCACTGAGCAACCCAAATAACAAGACATAAACAGGAAGTTTATGGCTCTGAGGCTGTTCCTTCAACAGTTTTAAACTACATGCAAATTCTTGATCCACCCCTTAGTGAAGACCCTAGGGAATCACTAGTTTTCCCAATCTATTTTATCTATGATCTTCCTTCTGGAAAAATAATACATAAAACATGTATTATAAATATCTATGCTCCCAATGAAAGAGCTCCAAAATATATAAAGCAAGCTCTAACAGATACGAATAAAGAAATAGGAAAATCTACAATACTAGTGGGCAATATTAATACACCACTTTCGAAAATGAATAGAACAGCCAGAAAGAAACTCGATAAAGACACAGAGGAACTAAACAACACAATCAGTCAACTGGACCTCACAGATGTGTACAGAGCATTCAAACCAACAACAACACAAAACAGTTTCTTTACCAGTGCACATGGAACATTCTCTAGAATAGACCATGTGTTCGGATACAAAACAAGCCTCCATAAATTTACAAACATCAAAATACTACAAAGCATCTTCTTAGACCATAATGCTATCAAATTAGAAATCAACAATTGGAAGACCAAGGAAATAAAGTCAAATATATGGAAAGTGACTAACACCCTGCTGAAAAGTGGCTGGGTAGTAGAAGAAACAAAACATGAATTTACAAAGTTCCTAAAAACAAACAAGAATGAATACACAACATAACATAATCTTTGAGACACGGCAAAAGGAGTGCTGAAAGAACAGTTATTGCAATACACGCACACATCCAAAAAGAAGAAAGAACCAAAATCAACACATTAACACAACATCTTCAATAACTACAACAGACCAGCAAAGTAAACCTACAGTCAACAGAAGAAAGGAAATAATAAAGATTAGAGCAGAAATAAACAGAAAACAGAAAAACTATAGAAAGAATCAACAGAACAAGAAGCTGGTTCTTTGAAAGGATTAATAAAATTGACAAACCACTGGAAAAACTAAAAAAAGAAAATAGGGAGAAGATGCAAATAACAAACATTAGAAACCACACGGGTGATGTCACAACAGAACCAAACCAAAAGGATAATAACACAATATTATGAACAGTTGTACTCCAATAAATTTGAAAACCTAGAGGAAATGGATACATTTTTAGAAAAATATCACCTACCTAAACTTACACAGAGTGAAGTAGAAAACTTGAACAAACCTGAAACAAAAGAAGAAACTGACAGGGTCATTAAAAAACTCTCTACCAAAAAAAAGTCCAGGTCCAGATGGTTTCACTGGTGAATTTTACCAAATATTCAGGGAAGACCTGTCACCAATTCTTCTAAAATTATTCCAGAATATAGAAGAGGATGGAAAACTCCCTAATACATTCTATGAAGCAAGCAAAATGCTCACACCAAAACCAGGGAAGGACATCACTAAGAAAGAAAATTATAGACCAATATCCCCCTGAACATAGCTGTAAAAATTCTCAACAAAATCCTAGTTAACAATTGAACAATACATCAAAAAAATACTACATCATAACAAAGTAGGATTTACACCAGGGATGCTATGATGGTTCAACATCAGAAAACAATCAATGTAAACCACCATATAAATTAAGAAAAAGGAAAAGAACCACATGATCATATCAACTGATGCAGAAAAGGCATTTGACAAAATCCAATGCCCATTCCTGATTAAAAACAGTCCACAAAATAGTAACTGAAGGGAAATTCTTCAACATAATTAAGACCATGTATACAAAACCAACAGCTAATATCACTCTTAATGGAGAGAAACTGAAAGACTTCCCCTTGAGAACAGGTACCAAAGATGCCCTTTGTCACCACTCCTATTCATTGTTGTGTTGGGAGACTATAAGGCAGAGTTATAAGGCAGGATAGGGAAATTAAAGGCACCCAAATTGACAAAGAGGAAGTAAAACTCTATTTGTAGATGATATGATCCTATATATAGAAAACCTCAAAGACTCAGCAAAAAAAAAACCTACTTGATCTCATTGGAAGATTCAGCTAAGTGGCAGGGTAGAAGATCAACAAACAAAAATCAGTTGGGTTCCTCTACACTAATAATGACAATGGTAAAAAAGGAAATTAGGAAAGCAATACCATTTATAATAGCCACCCAAAGGATGAAGTATTTAGGAATAAATATAACCAGAAAAACAAAGGACCTATAGAAAGAAAACTACAAAACACTACTACAAGAAACCAAGAGAGACTTACAAAAATGCAAGGATATACCATGCTCCTGGATAGGAAGGCTTAATGATGTGAAAATATCAATACTATCCAAAGCAAGCTACACATATAACGCATTCCCAATCCAGATTCCAATGACATTCTTTAGAGAGATTGAAAAAACTATTACAAACTTTATATGGAAAGGAAAGAGACCCAGGATAAGCAAAGCACTGCTTAAGAAGAAGAACAAAGTTGGAGGCCTCTCACTCCCTGATTTCAAAATTTACTACATAGCTACAGTGATCAAATCAGCCTGGTACTGGTACA
>NW_006408651.1:5507245-5519763 GCF_000296735.1 Chrysochloris asiatica
ACCGACTCGATGGTACCTAACAACAACAACAACAACAAATCCAAGGCACACACAGACTACCAAACATTGTGAAAATTATACAAACAAAAGAAGACAAAATAGATGATTGGGACATTCTGAAAATTAGAAACTTATGTGCATCAAAAGATTTCACCAAAAGAGTTAAAAAAGAAGCCCACAGAAAGGGAAAAATCCTTTGCAATGACAAGAGACTAATTTCTAAAATCTATAGGAAACTACAACAGCTTTTCAAGATTAAGACAAGTAACCCAATTAAAATATGAACACAGGACATGAACAAACATGTCAACAAGAAACACATTCAGGCAGCCAACAAATATATGAAGAAATGTTTACGATCGTTAGCCATTGTTGTTGTTTTTATTAGGTGCCATCGAGTCAGAACCGATTCATAGTGACCCTATGCACAGCAGAATGAAACAATGTCTGATCCTGGGCCAACCTCACTACTGTTGCCACACTTGAGTCTATCAATGCTGCCACCTGGCCAATCCATCTCGTTGGGGGTCTTCCTCTTTTTCTCTGACCCTCCATTATCCATTAGAGAGATGAAACTCAAAACAACAGTGAGATAACATCTCACACCAGCAATTAACAAAGAAGTTCAAAAAAGTAGAGGACAATAAATGCTGGTGAGGATGTGGAGAGACTGAGACCCTCCTACACTGCTGGTGGGCGTTAAAAATGGTCCAACCACTCTGGAAAACAGTATGGCACTTCCTCAGTAAGTTGGAAATAGAAATACCATATGGTCCAGCAATTCCTCTACTTGGTATGTATGTATCCATAAGAAACACCAGCCATAACATGAATAGAAATGTGCACATCAATGTTCATGGCAGCACTATTCACAATAGCCAAAAAGATGGAGACAGCCTATGTGCCTATCAATGGAAGAATGGATAAACAAACTTTGGTACATACACACAATGGAATATTATGCTACCTTGAAGAATAACAAGGAAGCTGTAAGCCACCACATAACATGGATGAACCTTAAGGACATTATGCTAAGTGAAATTAGTCAATCACAAAAGGACAAATATTACATAAATCCATTATTGTAAAAGCTTAAGAAAAGCTACCCATACTAAAAGGTGGGGGGGGGGGGGGGGGGGGGGAGGGGGGCTTTTTGGGTTTCCAGGGGGGGGGGGGGGGGAAGAGGGTCTTTGTTGGTTACCAGTGGGGGTGGGGTGGGGAGGTTTTGTGGGAGGTGGAGGGAGGCAACAGTAGAGCACAGGGGTAGGGAGCAGACACATCATAGGGAAATACACAAGAAGGGGGAGGGGTGGAAGAACAAGGTAGATAGGGGAATACTGACAGATTTGCATGGCTAAATGGGACAGAGGTAAATAGTGATGCATGCTCAACCTTGGGACAATAGGACTCTGTTATATAGGGATTGAGGCATAGTCTGAAGAAGGGAAATAATACTACAATACTTAACTGTCTTATGAATATTGGTTTCCCTTGCCTACTACTGTAAAATAAATACTTGAGTGGGATAGAAAGGAATGTTGGGAAACATGATTACAGAAAGCTTGTTAAACCTGTCTTCTGCCTATAACTGATTAGAATACCTAGAACTTATTCTAGAACTTGCCCAGTGAGTTCTAGCCTTTGCAGAGTATAGGACCTTAGGTGGAATCCTGAGTCCCATACAGAACATTCTGAGGTGGGATATTCCCACTTCCCACTAGAAAGGACAAGCAGACCAACCTGGAATAGCTAGAGCAACAGAAGACTCACCTACAAACAAAGATCATCAGGAAAAACCCAAAACAAAAATAGCGGTATGATTGGCTACTACATGAATAAACAAGTTGTTTGCCAAGAAGCCATCAAGGCAAGCAATGAAGTCCCTTGAGGACAAACCCGCCCCCTAAGACTGAAACTCAAAGGGAACGCATGAGCAGGCATGTAAGATTGCTGGCAACCACACTGGTCTACTGGTGAGTGGAAGAGGGGAAAAGGCAGCAATAAAGAAATGGGCTGAGTTTAACCATGTTCCATAGAATCCCACTGACCTGGAAATGAGAGAGAAGAGGAAGGGCTGGATGGTCCAAAGAGTGGTGAGACCTGAGGACACCCGAGCCCATGGACAAGGACATAGCCACAGAGAGCTAGAGCTGAGAGTGAAACATTCAGCTGATAGGAAGCTAGGGGAGATGCACAAGAACACCCAAACTTTTAGATAATACCCATCTGACCTAGCCTTGATGGCCTGATAATCAAAACTCGACTAAAGGATGATTAAAAAAAAGAAAACAATTTTTGATAAAGGAAATGAGGATAAATTGCTACAATTTGATGAACTTCACCTATACTCATGGAGATAGTAGCTCAAAATACCAACAGAGAAGAAAGGAGTCTTCACATCATCAATGCTATCTCCTCTGTACACAAGGTAGTTAGGGATGGGTAACCTAAAATTGGCTACCTAAAATGAGGGGGGATAAAGGCACGAAGTAACTAGCTTACAAGACTTCAAGAGGGAGTTTAGTTTAAGAGTGTGCGGGGGAAGATACAGTCCCCACTGAATAGTTTTCATGTTGTCTAGATGGGTCTGGTAAAAAGAGATGGGGATAAAATTCTTATGGTTCAATAGTAATTGTTATGACTAAATGTGACTATCACAATTGTAAAGGTAGAAGTTTTGTAACAAAATCTGGGTAATAGCTAATCTTATAGTCCAGAAACAGAGGACCCTAGGACCAACAAGGAAGAAGAGCACAAGCATGCAAGACCCTATTCAGAGAAGCAGCAATACCAGAGATGGCGGCAGATATGGGGACATGGAGAGAGGGAGCAGCTGAAGACTCTGATGGTACATGGTGGGGATTATAATCATTGTAATGAAACAAGGTGTATGATTTGTTGAACATAAAACTGATGATCTGCCCAGAAACTTTCACTCAAATTCACAATAAAAAACTTAAAAAAATAAAACATATATTATTACATGTTATGTATTACACATTCATATTATGTTTCATGTATACTATGCTACTATATATAAAATAATATTTACATATGTATACACACATGAATTAGGGTGAGTCAAAAAGTATTGCTACTAGGGTTTCAGATCATATATGCATGGTTTTATTCTAAACAATACGTGTTTAAACTTGTGTCTGCAATCAGTGGATGGCTACAGACAAATACTATCAGTAATATACTTGCCTTAGTCTCACTAAGGTATCTTCAAGATTTTAAAAACAGATACTTTTTGTTCCGTGGATAAAATAATTATTCTGAGGTCAGGGCTAACATAAAATTTTTAGCAAAATTCAAGTGAACATCTTTCCAACAGGTTTACTGGAATACTACCACACATAAAACAACAAATTTTGTGTAAGCAAGCACTTCAAGGAAGGTCAGGAAAACCTCAAAGATGAGCCAAGAAAAGGAAGACCATCAACCTCAGCAAACAAAGAAACTGTGAATGAAGTTCAGAAATTGGTGAAAAAAGGCTAGAGAAGTGCCACTGATGTGATAAGATACTGAAGCTGGGTCTCACTTGATTTGATATTTTCTATTTTAAATGATGGGGGCAAAAAGTGTTGTGTGAAGATAATGTATCTCAAAGAGCTGATTTTCTATCAGTCTTTTAAGCAAGATTAAAGCTAATGAGGATGGCTTATGGAATGAATTGTAACTGGAGAACAATGCGTATATCTAGGAGCTCTGGTAGCGTAGTGGTTACGAATCGGGCTGCGAACCTTAAGGTCAGCGGTTCGAAACTACCAGCCGCTCCGCGGGAGAAAGATGAGGCTTTCTACTCCCGTAAAGATTTACACCCTCGGAAACCCTGTACAGGGTCGCTATGAGTCGGAACCGACTTGACGGCACTTAACAACAACAACAACAACCAATATTATTCAGAGAACAAGGTGCAGTCAAAGTGATTTCCATGGGGATCTGCTGGGTCAGTTAAATTCAAGACATAGGGGTCAACTCAGAAGGTTACAGTGATTGTTTGGGGGGGATTCCAAAGGGATAATCTAGATAGACTTTTACAAAGTCTATCTAGATAAAACTATTATGGAGTTTTAAGAAAATGGAAAACTGCATTGGTGAGAAAAAGTCAGGAAAGTGCACCAGGAATATTTTTCCATCACAATAATGAACCTGCTCATTCTTCAAGGTGAACCTATGAAAATTTCATTGGGAAACTTTACCACATCCTAAACCCCTGTCCTTGCCCCTTCAGACATTTTTTTAGTTCCCAAAACTCAAACAGCACTGAAAAGGAACATTATTGGGGTCCCTCCAGGATGACAAAACTGCTATTTGACATAGTGTTAATCGGAAAGCACAGAATTCGTCAGAGAAGTATTAGAGTGATGGAAAGACCACCTTCAGAAGTGTTTAGAACTAGATGGAGGATATGTCAAAAAAACAAACAATAGCTTCATATTTTGATGTTTTTGTTTAATAAAGGTTTCTATGATTTTGTAGCAATACCTTTGATGTACCTTCATAAGTCCCTGGGTTTGTGCTAAACTGCTAACCTAAAGACTGGTGCCTTTGAACCCACCCAGCTGTGCAGTGATAAAAACGTGTGGCGATCTGCTTCCATAAAGATAATGATGTTTTGTTAAGTCCTGTCAAGTCGGTTTTGACTCATAGCGACCCTGTATAGGGATTCCAAGGAGTGGCTGGTGACCTTGAACCACCAACCTTGTGGTGCAAACCAACCTTGCAGTCCAGCGCATTAGCCCACAGTGCCACACCAAATTTTATGGTGCAGCTCCCTCTGTACCATGTGGGATGTCTGAGACATACTCAACCTACAGCAATGAGATACGTTCACATATCCAATTTACACTTTTTAAAAGACAAATTTATGCAGCAATTAAGTTTTTTTTTAACTTGGGAATAGCTATTAGTGATCGTTGTATAACAAGGTAAATGTAATTAATGTCACTGAATTATACATGTAAAAATGGTTGCTGTAGGGATAGAGCACAAACGCTCCAAAATGGCCACCCTGATGTCAACTCAAGCATATCTCTTATCCCTTCCCCCTGCTCTGGCTAAGCATACTGAAACTTCTTGTTCTCAATCTTTAGTTATGCATATGCTAGGAAGGAATACCATCCCCTCCTCCCAGTATGCATATTGAAACTCTTAATATATGCTAGGAAGGTCAGACAATTCTTTCTCCCAATATGCATACTGAAACTCTTTGTTCTCTAGGAACGGGCAGGCAGTCCTGCATCTTTTAGCTTTCCTATCTTTTCTGTGTTCCACATTATCACCCTTAACTACCCTGACACATGTGAACTTTGCATATCTCATTAAATAAAAAGACCTTAGCTCATGCCCACTTAAGGAAAGTCATGATTGTCTAGCCAACCACCACTGGACACAGCTGTCCTCATCCTGGTTAGTGAATTTCCCTGTCAGCAAAACATCTCTTTTATTTTCTTTTCTGTAATAAAATAATGTCCCTCAGATTGGTTCTTGGTCATTTTTTTGGTTTCTTGGCAACCACGTACACAGAAAGCTTTCCCCTTCTAGCCCTAAACCCCAACAGTTGTGATGGCAAATATTTTGGGTGTATATACCGCATCACAATAAAAATTTGAAAAACAAAATCCCATTACAAAGAATGTCAAAGATCTGTATCAAACTGTATTTCTTAAGCACATAGTGAATTATATCTATTTATCCTTGTTACATGAAAGCCTCATATATAAATGATAAGTTTGCATTTGAATAATGAGTTTATTTTTAAGGAGTTTCTATGTTTACTGGAAATTTTATTTAAACAGGCTTTTATTCTCCTAATAATTTTATGTTTAAAAAAACAGAATTCATATAAATGTGTATTCTTCTTTGATTATTACAGATGCTTATTTAACTTTCAAACAAGTATAAAACTGATATCCCAAGAGAATAGAATATAGCACAATCATTAGTGAATCTTCTCAGAATCATTAAGAGGCACGAATGTGAACTGAACTCAGCTTACTCATATTTAGCTGTCTTCCCATCTCTTCTTTCTTTCCTCCTATCCTCATCCCTCAAAAAATTTATTTCAATTCTCCATCAGAACTCCAAAAGATAATGCCATAGAATGTTAGTTTTATTAAAAGAAAGCTTTGCATTATTCTGAATCCTGGTGTGGTGCTGTAGGATAAGCACAAGACTGCTAAGCGAAGGGTCAGCTGTTGAAATCCACCAGTCACTCCTTGGCAACTCTACAGAGGGTTGCTATGAATCTGAAACTACTCAACAGCACTTAACAACAATATGCATTATTTATAAGCATGAACATTTCAATTCTGCTTGTTGAAGTGTAGAGAAAACACACATACTGCCTCTACATTAAAAAACAAAAAACATTATCAAAGGCCTGAATATAACCTTTACCTGGTCTGATGTGGTGCTGTGGATAAGCACTGGACTGCAAGGTCTATTTGAACCACAAGGCGGTGGTTCAAGCCCACAGTTGTTCCATGGGAAACCCTATACAGGGTTGCTATGAGTCGAAACTAACTGGATAACACGTAACAGCAACAGCAACAGTCTTAGTCTGAGTATTAAAAGTACCATGGCCTGCCAGAAGAATAAATAAATCTGTGTTGGAAAAAAGTACAACTTTTTGGTGAGATTTCGTCTCTTTTACTCCAGACATGTTATCAGGAAGTACCAATCCCTGAAGGACATCTTGCTTGGCATAATGGAGGGGTGACAAAAAAAGGAAGAGCCCCAACAAGATGTACTAACACAGTGGCAGAAGCAATGGTCTGAAATGTAACAATAATTGTGAGGATGGTGCAGGACCCAGCAGCATTCTATTGTGTTGTAAACAGAGTCTCTATGAGTTGGAACCAACTTGACAGCGCCTAACAACAGTCTTCACTTGAGAATTCAGGACTATTTTACTTGAAGAAAACTTAGGCATTTGAAGTTCTTTAGAAATAATGATGTCACATACACACATAGTATTTTGTTCTGCTGTGCATGGTGTTACTATCAGTCAGATCAGACTCAATGGCACCTACCAACGACAAAGAAATGGAAGGTGTAGATTGATTCTTTAAAAGTTGTCAACTATGCGTATGTGACACCATTATTTATTAAAGCACTATTGTCCCAATTGTTATGTTTGAGCCCAGGGTTAAAACAGTGGCAATCCACTTCCTTAAGAGTCTTCTTTTTCACTGACCCTCACTTTATCAAACATCGTGCCCTTTTGTAGGGACTGGTCTATCCTGATAACGTGTTCAAGGAATGTGAGATACGTCTGGCCATCCTTGCATCTGAGGAGCATTCTGGCTGCACTTCTTCCAAGACAGTTGTGTTTGTTCTTCCAGTATTCTTTGCCAACACTACAATTCAGATGCATAAGTTCTTCAGCCTTCTTTATTCATTGTCCAATTTTCACATGCATAGGATTGAAAATATCATGACTTGGGTCAGGTGCACATTACTCCTCTTTGCTCACTAACATTTTAAAGAGGTTTTTTTTTGTAGCAGGTTTTCCCGATGCAATAAGTCATTTCATTTAACTGTTGCTTCCATGAGCATTGATTGTGGCTTCAAGCAAAACGAAATCCTTGACAACTTCAATCCTTTCTCTATTTATTATGATGCTATTTGTTGGTCCAATTAAGAGGATTTTCATTTTATTTACATTGAGGTGTAATCCATACAGAAGGCTGTATTCTTTAATCTTCATCAGAAAGTGCTTTAAGTCCTCTTTGCTTTCAGCAAGCAAGCTTATCTCATCTTCAACCTAAGCCTTCTTCCGGTCCTGATGCTGTGGTCTTCTTCATCTCTTCAGATTCTTTGCTCAGCATGCAGATTGAGTAAATATGATGAAAGGATACAACCCTGACACACACATTTTTTGGTTTTACACCATGCAGTATTCCTTTGTTGTGTCCAAACAACTGCTTCTTGGTCTATGTACAGGTTCCTCATGAGGACAATGAGATGTTCTGGAATCCCAGTTCTTCACAGTGTAAGCCATAGTTTGCTACAATTCACAAAGTCTAATGTCTTCACATTGTAATTACAAAAACACAAGGAAACATCTTTCTGTCATTCTCTGTTTTCAGCCAAGATTCATCTGACATCAGCCATGACACCCCTTGTTCCATGTTTTCTTCTGAATCAGGTTTGGATGTCTAGTAGCTCCTTGTCAATGTACTGCTGCAACTGTTTTTTAATCATCTTCAGAAAAAATTTTCTTGTGTGTGATATTGATGCTGTTGTGCCATAATTTTTGCAATCTGTAGGGTCTTCTTTCAAAAAATGGCTCTCCATTTTATTCCACTTTTAAATGCTAGGCATGAGTTAAAATCCCTGCAAGATAGTCTAAGTGTAAGGCACATGGGTACTCTTTCTATAATTACAATTCCAGAGACGTCACAAGATTGATGGGCTCTGAGGAGTGAGAATGTGGAGTGTTAAATGAAAACCATCATCTTTGCCAGGATGATGATGAGGTAGAGGAAATCACGATACACAGCTCAAAGTTTACAATCTGAGAATGTGAGCCTAAACTCCCATCTTCACTGCAGCAAAACCTAACTGCTGTCTCTGTGCCATCTACCTATCATCTTCTCTCATAGATTACCAAAGTCCAGTTAACGGAATAGTCGCTAACAAGCAAAATAGACACTTCTTTATGCACTTGAGAACGGTTCTGGAAGGGGAATGTGTTTGTTTGTTTATAAGTCTCCACAAGTCAACAAAGTGAACCTGGACATTTGAGATCATTGTAATTATAAAAACAGCCAATTTCAAGCATTCAGCAAAAATAAGAGTATTTTTTCCTCTCCTGCCTCCTGAGATCCCATGCCCCCTTTCACTGTTGTTCTGGTTAGTTGGGGTCACGTAAGCTCTAACTCGTGACAACCTTACATACAACACAAGACATGGTTCTGTCCTGCACCATCTTCATGATTGCTGATGTGCTCAAGTCCATAGCTGTGTATTTTCAGAGTCTTCACAGGGGACTCATCTTCCAGCATTACCTGGGACACAATTCTGTTGTCACTCTTAGGGTTTTCATTGGCTAATTTTTGGAAGTAGATCTCCAAGCCTATCTTCCTAGTCTTTGTTAGTCTGGAAGCTGTACTGAAATCTATCCACTGTGGGTAATCCTGCTGATATTTGAAATATCAGTAGCATACCTTTCGGCTTCACAACACCACACAAGCTACCACAGTGCAACCTGCTGATAGATGGGAGGTAGATCCTGTTTCCAGATAACCTCAAAAGCCATCTCTATCCCACATTGCTATGTGTTTCTTTCTACTTGCCCACAGGGGCCACAGACAGTCTCCAGGACAATCATGGAGACGTCATACCACACATGCCACATTGCACACAGTGCAGAAGAGCCGCTGACAAGCCATGCCCAGTGCATGGCTCCAAAACAAACCACACTTACTGCCGTGGAAACAACTCTGATTCAGAGGGACCTCACTGGACAAAGTAGAACTGCCTCATAGGGTTTCCAAGGCTTTAGTCCTTATGGAAGCAGATTGTCACATCTTTCTCCGTCATCATTCCTCCAATCACCCATATACGAGGGAGCTTCAAAAAAGTTCATGGAAGGATGGATAATGGAATAATTACACCAACTTTGATATAAAAGAAAACTTAAACACTTAAAATGACACTTTTCAAATAGGTTTTTATGTAGGAGACTATTAGTTAATAGAAGTCCTGGTATGGCCGCTGCAGGTTATTGTGCTGAATCGCAAGGTTGGTTTGAATCACAAGGTCGGTGGTTCAAATTCACTAGCCGCTCCTTGGAAACCCTATACAGCGTAGCTATGAGTCAGAACCAACTCGGTGGCACTTAACAATTAGTTTATAAAAGTTGCTCTAAGAAAATGCTTAAGTCATCAGTCAAAAGGACAAACACAACTATTATGCTCTGTCTAGCTATCCCTTCCACTGGAATGTCCTGGGTTTACTCCTTCTCCCCTGAGAACTGCTTTCAGGGAACACTTTAAGATGAGTAGACTGGCCACTAGACTCTCTCCTGGTTAATTACAATCCAGCAGCTTTTATGGGTCTGTTATCACACTGACGTCTCACACCTGAGGTCAATGAGTCTGTCTCTTATTACCCTCAGTATTTGCTTTGGCAAATCTTGACTGTGGAACTAATTTAGTTCCATATAATCACAGTATAAGTTATATGTCACAAGCAAGGCTGAATTCACTATTCACAGTTAAAGATACTACCATAAGATCTGAGAAAGCAACTCATCTATCTTTGTAATGCCCACACACCTCACCACTACTTCTAGTCGTCAAAACAAAACAAAACAGTTGCTGGATCAACTCACAGCAATCCCATGTATTTCAGAGTAGAATGGCACATAAGGATTTAAATGGTTTTACTACCCTCCAAGGAGCCCTGGTGGTGCTACCTGATAATCACGCTAGGACTGCTAACCACAAGGTCAACAGTTCAAGCCAACCAGCAACTCCAAAAGAGAAAGATGAGGCTTTATGCTCCCATAAAGATTTATCGCCTCTGAACGTCTATACAGGGTTGCTGTGAGTCAGAACTGACTCGCTGGCAGTGGGTGGTTTTACCACCCCTCAGAAGTAAATCACCAGACCTTTCCATGAACCAATCACCAGGAGTTACTCAGTATGTATGCAATGAAGGAGTAAATAAATTAGTTTTATTTATTATTAAAAGAAAGTACTTATTTTACATTTATAAGACGGCAGAGTAAATCTTGCTTTGTGGTGGGATTGTACATATTATATATAATTCTGATGCAAGGGTTTTTTGTTTTGTTTTTTAATCTTTATCCAGACTTGTAGATGGGAATGTATCACATTAACATCAATAGGTCTATGACTACCAGGAGAAAAATCAGCAACTATTGATGACTAAGGAGAAAGAGGCCCAACTTAAGATCTATGAAGTTCAGGGAACATATTGACTTTGGCATCAAACCAACCTAAGGTTGAATTCCAACTCCACCTGTACTAATTGTGTGCTTTGTGAAGGTTAATCTCGCTGAGCTTTAATTTCTATATGTGTCAAATGGGAACTGATAACGCTGAATTTTCAGAGATGTTAAGGGCAGCACACACATGGCTTGCTCTCAGCTACTAATCAAAATGTTGCAGGTTCTAATCAACCCGGTAGTACCTCAGAAGAAAGGACTGGCAATCGACTTCCATAAAATCAGTTATTAAAAGCTCGATGAAGCAAAATTATATTCTGAAACACATGGGTTGCCATGAGGCAGAAATGACTCATCGACAATGGGACTTTGGGGTTTTGAGAGGAATAAATGAAGAAACATGGGATAGCATCTGGCTCACAACCTGATAAAGCAGATTGCTGGAAATGTTCAATTTCCAGATGGTGACAAAGTTGTGTGAGAGATATAGCAAGAGAGCATTATGTTGAGTGAAATTAGTCAGTCACAAAAAAGAGAAATACTGCATAGGACCACTACTGTAAAAGAATAAGAAAAAGAACACATACTAAAGGGGATGGGAGGAATTCTTTGTCGATTGCTGAGATGTTGGGGGTGGGTGAGGGGAGGGAGGGGAAGGTGGAACACAGGGCAGGGAATAGACACAGGATAGTTTGGGTGCTGGGGAGGGGCGGCAATATACAAGAAGGGAGAGGGGAACGGAAGAAGAAAAAAGAACAATTAGGCAGGTTTGAATGGGCTAAGTGGGACAGAGGTAAATAATGATGTATGTACAACCTTGGAACAACAGGGCTCTGGAATACAGAGATTGAGACCTAGTTGGAATGGGGAAAAGGGGGGAATAATGTTAAGATGCTTGGCTATCTTTTGAATCTTGGTTTTCCTTGCATTATATTATAAAATAAACACTGGAAGGGGAGAGAAACGAATAGCCAAAAACAATCACCATAGAAAGCTTGCAAGTCCGTCTTCTGCCCATAACTGATTGGAATACCTAAAATGGGGCTACAATGTGCCCAGTGAAGGAAGCTTCCTGCGGAGCCTCTGCAATACATAAGGCTATAGGTGGAACCACATCCAGATCTCCAGAAATGGGAAATTTCCACTTGAAAGGATGAGCAGACCAGCGTGGAGTGGCTAGAAGAACAGAAGATACTTCTTGAAAGAAAGACCTATTGGAAAAATACAAAACAATAGAGGCAGACCAACTGTTACTATAAGAACAAACAAGTTGCTTGCCCAGGAAGCATAAGGCAAGTGGTCGTGTACCCTCAGTGTAAACCCCCTTCTAAGACTAAGACTCAATGGAAATACACACTCTGATTGGTGACCACGCTCACCACCAATAAGGGGAAGTGAGGAAGAACAGCAATGAAGCGGCAAGCTAAGCCCTACAATGTTCAATACACTCCTGTGAACCCAGGTGAAGACCTTGTTGGCCAGAAGTGTGGCAAGACCTAGGGACTCTTGGGCCCAGAGTCAGTGACATAGCCACAGAGGACTAGAGTGGAGAGTGAAGCATCCAGCTGATAAGAAGAGAGGGCATATGCAC
>NW_006408651.1:5520103-5554759 GCF_000296735.1 Chrysochloris asiatica
TCCAGTGAGTAATATCCAATCTGTCTAGGTGGGGCTGATGAAATGAAATGTGGACAGCTCTCTTATAATACAATAGTAAATAATTGTTATCAGGACTGCTTGTGAGGGTTGGAAATGTAAAGGTAAACGTTTTATAGCAAGGAAGGGAGTGATTAACTTTCCAGTCTAGGAGCGGAGGTCCCTAGGACCATCAACGGAGAAGAGCAGACAGCGGGACCCTACCCAGAGAAGCAGTGATGCCTGAGATGGAGGCAGAGACGATGACATGGAGTGATGGAGCAGCTGGGAACTTTAGATCCACACAGGGAGAGGGACTGTGTGCTGAAGACTAGGGGGGTGTGGAGGGTAGGCTTGCAGAGTATACCCTTTGGTTGGTTGATGATGCATGGAGGTGTTTATAACCATGGCAGTGAAATGATATATGATAGAATGAATGTAAAACTAATGTTCTCCCATGTAAACTATCACATAATTCACAATAAAACATTTTTTTTAAGAAAGGTAGGCGACAAGATTGCATTCTTTCACCATACTTATTCAACCTGTCTACTGAGCAAATCATTCAAGAAGCTGGATTCTACGAAGAAAAACATGGCATCCGGATTGGAGGAAGACTCATTAACAACATGCTATATGCAGATGATACAATCTTGCTTGCTGAAAGTGAAGAGGACTTAAAACATTTATTGATGAAGATCAAAGAGCACAGCTTTCGGTATGGATTGCAACTCAATTTAAAGAAAGCAAAAATCCTCACCACTGGACCAATAAACAACATTCTTATCAACGGAGAAAAGACTGAAGTTGTCAAGGACTTCATTCATCTTGGATCAACTGTCAACACTCACGGAAGCAGCAGTCAAGAAATCAAACGACGTGTTGCATTAGGCAAATCTGCTGCAAAAGACCTCTTTAAAGTGTTGAAGAGCAAAGATGTCAGCTTGAGGACTAAGGTGTACCTGACCCAAGCCACAGTATTTTCAATAACCTTATATGCATGTGAAAGCTGGACAGTGAATAGGGAAGACTGTAGAAGAATTTATGCTTTTTGAGTTATGGTGTTAGACGAAAATATTGAAAATGCCATGGGCTGCCAAAAGAACCAATAGATCTGTTTTGGAAGAAGTACAGCCAGAGTGTTCCTTGGAGGCCAAGATGACACCTAACAACAACAACATCTTCTGCTTATCCCTCAAAAATATCTTTAGTATCAGAGATTTGACCTATTCCCTGCTCTGTTGAGTGAAAATGAAAATCATAAACATTGTTCTTGAGTCCTCATCAGAGATCATCAAAATTCTGACCAACGCAACATGGTCCAAGAAATAGAAATGAGCATATTGTTTGTTTTTCTGATCAGCAGTCCCTTATTTAAACTTTATAATCTGGTGAAAGTTTCTGTTTTAACCATTCTCAAAACAATAGGCTTCAAATCTAAGTTCTTCAGTCCATCAGATATGTAGTCTCTACTCATCTGTTTTATTATGTTGTTAAGTTGTTAAAATTGTTGTTAAGTGCCATTGAGTCTGTTCTGACCTATAGTGACCCTATATAGGGTTTCCAAGGAGTGGATGGTGAGCTTGAACTGCCACCCTTGCAGTTAAACAGATTTTGCAGTCCAGTGCATTAATCTACAGCTTATTAATTATTCATGAAATGGAATTACAAATTTATCTCAGTCTACAAATTGAGTATGCGAAAAAAAAAGTGCTTTAGTATAGACTCTGGCTTCAAACAGCCTGACTTTGAATTCTGGTTTTAACAATGCTATGTGACCTTTGAAAAATGTGTTAACTTCTCTGCCTTAATTGTCTCATAGGTAAAATAGGGACAGCTGTAGTAAGCACATCATAGAGTTATTGTGATTACTACATTTAGTACATGTCTGATAATAATAAGCTTTCAGTAAGTATTAGTTAGCATCAGTCAATGTAAAGACTGGAATTCAAACCCCAAAAGGCAATAACACACTTAGCAGTTCTCAATCTGAAAGAATTTAAGAAAAAAATCAAACCTCAACTTATAACCTTGCTCAGTGAAAGCAAAGAAGACTTAAAATACTTACTGATGAAATCAAAGACCACAGTTTTCAATATGAGTTGCAACTTTGTAAAGTAAACAAAAATCCTCACCACTGGACCAGTACATACATGGAGAGAAAACTGAAGTTGTCAAAGACATTATTTTGCTTGGATTCACAATCAACACTCATGGAAGCAGCCATCAAGAAATCAAAGGACATATTGCACTACGCAAATCTGCTGTACAAGACCTCTTTAAAATGTTGAAGAGCTAAGATGTCAGTTTGAAGACTAAGATGTACCTGATTCAAGCCATGGTTATTTTCAATAACCTCAAAGACATGTGAAAGTTGGACAGTGAGTACAGAAAACCATAGAAAAAATGATGCATTTGAGTCATGGTGTTGGAGAAGAAGACTAAAAGTGCCACTGACTGCCAGAAGAACAAACAGATCTGTTTTGGAAGAGATACAACCAGAATGCTCCTCAGAAGCCAGGATGGCGAGACTTTGTCTCTCATACTTTAGGCATATTATCAGGAGGGACCAGTCCCTGGAGAAGGACATTATGCTTGGTGAAGCGGAGGGCCAGTGAAAAAGAGAAAGACCCCCAATGAGATGGCTAGAGACACTGACAGCAGGAAAGACTCAAACATAACAACTGTGAGGCTGGTGCAGATCCAGGCAGTGTTTCATTCTGTGGTGCAAAAGGTCTCTGTGAGTAGAAACTGACTGAATGGCACCTAACAACAACAAAGAGCAATGATTTTTCTCCCATTTTGTGTGTATCCACAATACTAGAAAACAGAAATAAACAGGGGATGCTTCTTGCCCTTAAAAATCTTCTAAGATAATTGTTGTTATTGTTAAGTGCCACCAAGTGGGTTCTGATCCATAGCAACCTGTACAGGGTTTCCAAGGAGTGACTGATGGATTTGAACCACCAACCTTGTAGTTATAGTCCAGTGCTTATTCTACAACCACACACTCCAGGATAGTTGTTGTTGTTAGCTGCCATCAAGTAGGTACTGACTGATAACAACCTATGCAAAACAGAATGCAACACTGCCCAGTCCTGAGCCAGCCTCACAATTATTACTATGCCTAAGCCCATTGCTGCTGCCACTGTGACAGCCCATCTCGTTGGAGGTCTTCCTCTTTTTCTCTAACCCTCCACTTCATCAAGCATGACATCCTTCTCCAGGGACTTGTCCCTCCTGAAAATATGTCTGAAGTATGAGAGACAAAGTCTGGCCATCCTGGCCTCCAAGGAGCACTCTGGGTGTGCTTTTTCCAATACAGCTCTGTTTGTTCTTTTGGCAGCCCATGGTACTTTCAATATTCTCCTCCAACACCATAATTCAAATGCATCAATTCTTCTATGGTCTTCCTCATTCACTATCCAACTTTCACATGTACATGAGGTTACTGAAAATACCATGGCTTGGGTCAAGTACCCTTTAGTCCTCAAACTGACGTCTTTGTTCTTGAACACTGTAAAAGAGGTCTTGCACTGCAGATCTACCTAACCCAATATATCATATGATTTCTTGACTGCTGCTTTCTTGAGTGTTGATGGTTGATTCAAGCAAAATGAAGTCTTTGACAACTTCTATCTTTTATCCATTTATATGGAGGTGATTATTCGAGCGATGAGGATTTTTGTTTTCTTCACATTGAGATGTAACCTATACCGAAGGTTATCAGTTAGTATCTTAAGTCCTCTTCGCTTTCAACAAGCCAGGTTGTATCAGGATAGTTGTTGTTAAGTACCATGGAGTCAGTTCCAACTCATAGTGACCCTGCACAGATCAAGGAGAGGATAGTCAAGTCAACCAGTTGTCCCAGCCAAAGCCCCAGGTATATGAAAGATTTCAGCCAAAAAAGCAACCTCAGCTGGTTGACTTATATTTGACCTAAGATGCATGAGCCCTGATAAATCCAGTTCAGATGAGCAGAACCAGCAGAACAGCAAAGGCATGAGCAAAAATAAATATTCACTGGGCTTCCATGGTTGGTTGTTATACAGCACAGTTGCAGCAATAGATAGCTGTATTAATATCCTAGGGCTCCTGTAAGAAGTTACCATATACTAAGTGACTAGAAGGACCTGGTGTGGCACTGTGGGTTAATGCGCCAGACTGCAAAGCCGTTTGAACTACAAGGTTGGTGGTTCAAGCTCACCAATCACTCCTTGGAAACCCTATACAGGGTCACCATGGGTCGGAACCGACTTGACGGCACTTAACAACAACAACAACAACAGGTGACTAAAAACAATAGAAATGTATTCTTTCTAAGTCTGAAGACTAGAAAGCTAAAATAAAACATTGCCAATGTTGGGTCTTTCTGAATTCTCTAAGGGAGAAATCACCTTGTATGTTTCTCCTAGCAGAAGGTAGAAAGTTGTCAGATGCTGTTAGCACTTCTTGGTGTCTTGTCTTTCTCCCATCACTGCCTCTATGTCCACATTGCTTCTTCTCTGTATTTCTCAGTGCCATCTCTTTTTTTTTATGAGAACAAAATCATTGTAATTAGGGCACTACTAAAATCTACTACATTTTCTAGAGATCCTTAATTAATTACATCTGAAAATACTGCATATCAAAAAGGTCGCATTCTATAGCCTCACATGTACATTAATTTTGGAATGACACTATTCAACCATTGTAGTAACATTCTGAAACTGGTGCCCAAAGTGCAGTGCTACCATAAGAAAAAAAACCTACAACAGGTGACAATGACTTTGGACTGGATAACAGAATAAAAGCCAGAAATATCTGTGGAAAACTATTGTTAGAAACTGAAAAATTGGCAACCTGTGTTATGTTGTTGTTAAGTGCCACTAAGTTCATTCCAACTCATAGTAAACCTATACAGGGTTTCCAAGGAGTGACCGGTGGGTTTGAACTGCTGACCTTGTGGTTAGTAGTCCAGTGCCAGTAGTACACAGTTGGTAATAGCTGTCACTTATGACAATTTGGAAGATTGAAAAACTTCTGGCCTTGAGTAAGATGATTTCCAATAAAAACGCTCAAAGCATCAGCTAATTTCTTCTAGCTGTGTGTGATAATGTATTACAAGAGAAAGAAAACAATGGTGTGACTACAAGAATAACCGAAGGAGAATATGGACAGGCCAGAACTTGCACATTTGGAAAATAATTTTTCAGCTTCATCAGATGCTAAAAGAATCTCAAAATCAAATATCTGAGAACAATGATCAAATCAAGGATGTGGCTATAACATTCTATCTTAAGACCATTGAAAAATTAACACAGTCCCTCATCTGAGTATTCAGTTATGCTTGTTAGTAATCGCATACATGAGCCCTGGATAGCCACAGATAAATGTAAAAACCTTCCCTAAAAGCCGAGACTGTAAATTCCAAAAAGGCAAAGTTTTTCCCCACTCCCACCCACCCCCAAAAAAGCTAAAGAGTATAGAGAGAAACACTGTTAACTGATGATGTATGGAGGGGATTATAATCAATGTAATGAAACAAATCATATGAATGGTTGAATGTGAAACTGATGATGTGCCCTGTAAACTTTCACTCAATCCACAATAAAAACCTTAAAAAAAAAAATGAACACAGTGCCTAGAAGACCCTCTCAATATGATAAAGATGATTTAAGGAATCTAAAAGACATGGCCCCAAAGATGCTTAATCCCAAAGTAGCAATACATACACAAAAAGCATATCTTAAAATATAATTGTTAAGTGTGAATTTTATTCAATGAATGACTTTGAATCATAACCTTAGGAAGCTGACAATGATTTTAAGGGAGGTGGTGTTGTCAGCTAATGCACTGGAGTGCAAAGCTGTTTTGAACCTCAAGGTCAGCGGTTCAAGCTCAACAACCTTTCCTTGGAAACCCTATACAAGGTCACTATGTGTCAGAACCAACCCAATGACACTCAAGCACAACAACAACATTGGGTAAAATGCCATCAGCCTGAACTAAAAGGGAATGAGGTTACTCAAAATACAGCCAGTTTTCTGGAGCCCAACTTTCTAAAGGCAGGTTAAAAATTTGTTCAAAGGATATATTTTCCATTTTCTTCCATAGAAGTGGTCAAGTAGGATAGAAAAGGAAGGATAGCTCAGAGGCAAAACCAAGCACCCAGAAGGTACAGTGAAGAGACTTAGAGAATAGTTGTTTCCTGGGAAGCCACTCCAGAGAACACAAGTAAAACCTAATCAAGGTACACTCCCCACCCTAAAAGGGATTTCTAAACTTTTATCAGTGGATTTCAGAATGGTCCTGAGCCAGTGGTTGCTATGCACGCCTCACATTCTCCCCTTCTCAGAATGCCAGTGTTAATTGAAATTATCTTGTCCCTCTTTCACCATTGTGTAGTAGGAGTGTATTGGAATAACATGTCTTTTTATTTGATGGTCTTTAGATCAAATGAAGGTGCGGCCAAGAAGCCACTACCAGACCTAATATAGATAATAATAGCCTGATTTTTGAGCCGTAAGGAGCCCTAGTGGCACAATGGGGTAAAATGTTAAACTGGGCTGCTAACCACAAACACGTGGCAGTTCAAAACATCAGCTGCTTCTCAGGAGAAAGATGAGGATGTCTGTTCCTGTTAAATTTTTTTTTTTTTTTTTAGAAAGTTTTGGAAACGCTAAAGGAGTTCTGCTCTGTTCAATAGGATCGCTAAGTGTCAGAGTCAATTGGATTATTCATGAGATTTAGGGGAATCTTTGTAATGAAGGGAATGTATTTCATGTGCAGAAATGATGTGTTTAATTTAGACAAAGGACATACTGTGTTCAGTTGCAAAAACGGCCCCAATTGTCCACCTCTCTCTGTATCTGCATCCAAGTAACATTGAATTAGCAGTAGGAGACAGTGGCATGCAACTACCCATACCTGTCACTGTCTAGTTAACTCCAACTCATGGAGACCCATGTGTATTACAGGAGAATTACACTCCAATGGATTTTCAAGACTCTACCAAAACACTACCCAGTCCTGCACCATCTTCACAATTATTGTTGCATTTGAGGTCATTGCTCCTGACACTGTGTCAATCCATCCCATTGCCAGTGTTCCTTTTTTTCACTGACCCTCCACTTTACAAAGCATGCTGTCCTTCTCCAGGGACTGGTTCCTCCTGCTAACTTATCCAAAGTATGAAGAATGAAGTCTCACCATTCTGGCTTCTAAGGAGCACTAGACTGTACTTCTTCCAACACAGACCCATTTGTTCTGAGAGTCCATGGTACCTTCCGATATCCTTCTCTAACACAACTCAAATGTGTCAATTCTTCTACAGTCTTTCTTATTCATTTTAAATCAGGGTAGTAGCATTTAAACTTTAAAGCAAGATGGGCAGAGTTGGGGTGCCATAAGGCACAGAGACTTAGGGTGAAGATAACACCTAAAGCTAGGGATTCATCTTGTCCTGGTGAGGCGCTATAGGATAAGCACTGGAATCAAGGTTATTTGAACCACAAGGTTGATGGTTCAACTTACCAGTCTCTTATTTCAATCACCAGTAACTATCAGTGCATCTTGATTGCACATTTGATCAATTTCAGACTGAAAAAGTTGGTAAAATTCTGCAATTTCTTCAACATTGGCTTTGCTGATTGGTGAGTAAATTTGAATTATGGTTGCATTAACTGACAGTCTTTTTAGGAATATGTATAGTATCTTCTCATGGATAGCATCATACTGCAGGATAAATCTTGAAGTGGACTTTTTTGATGATGAATGCAGTGCCAATCAATTACAATGATTCAAAGCATCATTATAATTGGGTAATAATTACAATTCTGGAGCACATTGGTGGTGGTGGTTATGTGCCGTGGAGTCGGTTCCAACTCATAGCGACCCTGTACAGGGTTTCTGAGGCTATAAATCTTTATGGGAAGAGAAAGCCTCAATTTTCTCCCATGGAACAGCCAGAGTACATTAGAAGGTTCAAAACTAAATGATGAGCTTGTCATTCCTGGCATAGCAGACCACAGGACTGACCAATTCAAAATGACCAATATTAGTCCATTTCAGCTCACTCATGCCTAGAATGTGAATATTTATTCATTCCATTTTGTTTGACAACTTACAATTTTCCTAGATTCATATTTAGTACATTGCATATTTCAATGATTAATGAATGCCTGCAGCTGTTTCTTCTCATTTGAATTTTGTTCCATCAACAAATGAAGGTCCCAAAAGCTTTGTTCCATTCACATCATTAAGGTCAACTCTCCTTTAAGAAGATAACTCTTCCCCAGTCATATTTTCAGTGCCTTTCAGCCTGAGGGCACTCTGGAATCTACACTGAAACCTGTCCACCATGGGTAACCCTGCTGGTATTTAAAATACTGGGGGCACAGCTTCCAGCATCACATACACAAGCTACCACAGTACAACAAATTGACAAAGTAGCGGTGGCTTGTATGTTGCCACTGACTTACAACTTACCGCAATATTGTAGTGAAAACACCAGAAAATTTGACAAAATTAATGACTACAAAAATACTTTTGTTGTTAAGTGCCACCGAGTTGGTTCGGACTCACAGTGATCCTGTATAGGGTTTCTAAGGAGCAACCAGTGAGTTTGAGCCACCGACCTTGAATTCAAACATGCCTTGTAGTCTAGAGCATTATCCCACAGCACCACACCATAAGTCCTATAAAAACACTGTTGTTGTAGGCTGTCGAGTCTGTTCCACCCCATAGTGACCCTGTATAGGTTTTCAAAGGAGTAGCTAGTGAGCTTGAACCATCGACCTTGCAATTCAAACCAACTTTGCAGTCCAGTGCATTAGCCCATGGCACTACACCAGGACTCCATTAAAAACTAGCAGGAACAAAAAAACAATAATGCCTGATTGTAGCACATGTAGACAAAGCGACATGATTCAAATCATCCTTATAATTGGATAATGATGACAATTCTAGAGCACATTAGAAGGTTCAAAGTAAATTAGCATAGTTTTACCCTTGTGGGTATATTGATAGCGTAAATTTAACTTATAGAAAATGTTCTTAAAAGTAACTACATTAACATTTTTATAAAAAATTAATTTCTACTGAAACATGGCACAAATATTTTATAGACAGTCATTTTGGTGTCACCCTCCAACAGTGTCACTTCGTATACTAAGTCCCCACATTCCCAATCCCCTTTAGAAGCTCCACTGACTCTAACCCAGCCTTTCAGTTACAGCCAACCATGTTAACCATTGATACCAGTCAAGGACTTAGAATTAAGTTTATCTTCATGTTCTGGTTACACATCAGTTAAGTGTTTGGCTGCTAATCAGAAGGCCAGCAGTTTTAATCACCAGCTAAGGAGCTCTGGTAGCATAGTGGTTACAAATCGGGCTGCGAACATTAAGGTCAGCGGTTCGAAACTACCAGCCGCTCCGCGGGAGAAAGATGAGGCTTTCTACTCCTGTAAAGATTTACACCCTCGGAAACCGTGTACAGGGTCGCTATGGGTCGGAACCGACTCGACGGCACTTAACAACAACAACTCTGTGGAAGGAAGCTATGGTAGTCTGCATCTATAAAGATTTATAACCATGGACACTTTATGGGACAGTTCTGTCCAAACGGTCACTATGAGTTGGAAATGACTTGGCAGCAATGGGTTTGTTTGGGTTGTATTTTGGTTTGGGTGTTCTGTTGTTTTTTTTTCCCTTTTTCTTGATCTTAGCTTTCTATTTGTCTCATATGTTCTTTTTGTTGTTGTTTTTCTGCCTTCTTTTGGATAAAGTAATTTTTTTAAAGGATTTCATTTTATCTCCATTTTGTTCTTAACTATACATTTTTGTTTGATTTTGCTAAGTGTTAGTCTAGGGTCACAAAAGGGATCTTTCACTTACCCCATCTAACTTCTAATAATATTATACTTTGGGGAAATGGAATACAGGTAAGAATAATTTTAATCTTTCTTTTTGCTTGTATGTCTTTTTTTTCTTACAACTAGATGGCATGTTTAGTTGAATAAAAAAATTTTTTTAATTATTTTTAAGTATTTATTAATTACCTACTCCAAGACCATAACAATAGGTAAAACCAGCAAGTTTCTGAATTTCCAGTTATACTGTTAAGAATCACAATCATGTCAGATCTCTTCAGTGTCCTATAAATTATCCTGAGGGAACGCCTAGTGAATGAGTAGGGATCTATTTGCACATATAAAAGCACCTAAGGGAATTTAAAACTCTCAGTTTTTATCAAGAGTGTCCCTGTTTCTACTCCTGTCTTCTGGCCCACTTGCAATTAACAACTTTCTAATTCCTTATTTTGTTAACATCAGGAAACTTTGATTTACAGAAGGAAAACAAACTTTAACAAAAACACATTACAGGCTCAACTAAACCAACAACAACAAAAACTCACCTAAGAGCTTCAGGATCTGACTAGACCATTTTTTCACCCTGTCATAAACCTCAAAAGTGCTCATAGTCCCAGATGCTGCCCTTTGAAGACCCAGGCACAATAGAAGGCTGAGAGTTGGCCCCACTCCAGCGATGGGAGCACTAAACCTCACCCTCACCAAGGTACCTTTCATTTGTGCTCTCTAGGAAGTTAATATTAAACCTTAAGCTCTTAGGAGACGCCTTCTAGAACCTAGTTCCATCTATTTCATCCTACTAGAAACAGCCAGCAGTTTGAAACATAAAGAATAATGACTACTGAGAACTTGGCCACAAAGTGAAAGATAATCAGGACCTCAGATAACATCAGTGATGGGGCAGATTCTTTTATTTTTTTATTAGAGTAGTGCAGATGTTATAACTTTATTATTTTATGGTCCTTTGAACCCAAGGACCTCCCACTCCCTTGTTGCATGAACCCATTAAACCCTTCCAACATCGCTGGGTTGATGGCAGGTTTTCAGTTCAGTTTCCTTGCACTGTATATGCGTGATATACACAATGAAACTGCTTATTCAGTCATGTCATCGAGTTCATTGGGGAGGTGGAGTAGGCGGTAACATGTGGTGTGATATCTACAACTCTAGGAATGGACTACTCCCTACTGAGGGGGCAGGGACAAGGGTGAGATCAGAAAGGCACTCACATGCAGGGGTGAATTTAAGGAAGCACAAACAATTTAGTAATCAAGATCATTTTAACGTATTATTGTTTCAAAATCAAAAAGATCAAAATCCTAAATAAAACAGGATCTGACCCTGAACAAACACAACTCACCCGACTCACCTCAGCTCATCCCAGCTCCCCTGTATTCTCACTGATG
This sequence comes from Chrysochloris asiatica, assembly GCF_000296735.1. Lineage (NCBI taxonomy): Eukaryota > Metazoa > Chordata > Mammalia > Afrosoricida > Chrysochloridae > Chrysochloris > Chrysochloris asiatica. Next base: position 5,531,360 of record NW_006408651.1, read on the forward strand.
CCAGAAATCCCACGCTGGCTGAACCCAAGACATCTCAGCAAATTATGTTGGTGGTGGTGGTGCTAAGTGTCGTCGAGTCGGTTCTGACTCATAGTGACACTGTCTGTAAAAGATTTCCAAGAAGTGACTGGTGTGTTGGAACTGCCTACCTTGTAGTTCAAACTGACCTGTGGTCCAGCGCTTATCCAACAGCAAATTTTATCCTAATGTTAATTAGTGAACGAGGTACCTTCCAGAAAGCAAATTTTTGAGGACTGAGAAAAATGTAAGAGATTAATGGTGCAGCCTTCCCGGTGAAACAGATGAGGCATAGTTAAAGCTATTTAGGTTTAATCATGGGAGTCCATGATTAAAGTCACCATTGTTGGTTTCTTTTTCAAACAAGATAACATTGATGTTTGTTGTTGTGTGACATGTATTCTAGACTCTAGACATAAGAGGGCGCTACCAGGCCACAGGTCAATGCTGAGAATTAATTTCTGCTTTTAACTTCCAGAATCTAGAAAGCTCGTTTGCAGCCCTAGGATGTAGGAAGAAAAAGCACAGAAATTTTCTCTACAGATATAGTCACCATTTATAAATTCAGAGCTTCCATGCACTTACCTAACTACAGGGAAAAGATGTGTAAAATCAATTCAATTGGACCTTTAGAAACTTTCTTTGGACAATAGTGTGAGCAATATGCAAAAACATTATTAAAAAAAATAAAACAACAACAAAAACCTTAATGATGGCCTTGGTTTACAAACAACCTTATAATTTATAAGATAAATTTCAGTATTTTATCTGAACTTGAATTCCTTTAAAATGGTAAAGGTTTTTATTTTCAATTAAACATCCAAAAAGTTACTTTCTTAAGTGATGTTAGGTAATGTCTCAGGCCACAAATGCCAAAAACATATCCAACAAGTAATAATTTAATCAAAACCTTTCATAGCTTCAATTGGATTCCCCTTATAAGAGGACATACATACATACATATCCTGTCTCCCGAGAAAAGTGACTTTTTATTTTATATTCTAATTAAATTCAACTTCACACGTTTGTATGATAAAATGTCTAATAGTCTCTACATTGCATTTGTGGAGGAATATTCTCCTCTCAAAGTATACAGAGACAAAAGAACAAAGTGTCCATCCATTTCTCAACCTTTTCCATTTTCATTTTTTCTGGCTCTACAAAATAAGAATGCAAATGCATGAAGTGCATATAAAATATAGATCTTCAGAAACTAAAATCTGGTCTTAAAGTGCTAACGCTTAAATTAAAGAAAGACTGTTTAATGGTTAAACCATAATCACAAAACTCATATACTATCCCTGAAGTGGAATCCTGGTGTGGCACTGGACCTCAAAGTTGGCAGTTCAAACCCACCAGCCGCTCCTTGGAAACTCCATACAAGGTTGCTATGAGTCGGAACTGTGTCAAGAGTAATTTAACAACAACATCCCTGAAGTAACTGGAATGTGCACAGTCAGGTCATGTTAACAATTAACAGTTTATTAAGGAGACAGAGAATTCCTCCTGGGTCGGTTAGAATCCTACAAAACTAAACTTTTAAGACACAAAATTATTTGTGTACAATATAAGGCTTCATTTCAGAAAGTTACAAAATATTACAGACTCAAATATGGGTATAAATTCAGAGGAGAAGGGAAGGGAAGGACCAAAGTCTTCAAGTATTGACAGAAATTAACTTGCAAGCCCATATTCTTACTTTACCTTCAGTCATCTTGAGAAAATAGAAGCAAAATCTACACCTATTTACCATGTACATTTTGTGGAATGCAGAGGATGTTTGAAGATAACAAATAGGAAAAAAATGGAATTTAACAAAATGTTAAGGGAATACACTAAGTGGTAAGCCCTAAAATTATAGGTTGCTAAAACTCTAAGAAAATGAATTCTTAGAAAAAGGCTTACATAGGGGAGATAAGATTCTTCACAATTAAATTTAAATTTTAAGAAAATCTGGAGCAGTTTTAAAAGTTGGTTTCTTTATTGTGTTAGAATCTCCATAACATAAAATTTACACTACAACTGTTTGAAATGTACAATTCTATGGTAAACACGGGAGCACTATGAGGATGGCATAGACCCGGCAGTGTTTCATTTTGACTCGGCAACACTGACCCAACAATTAGATTGACAACGTTGTATAACCATCACAAAGCTATCTAGTATCAGAACTTAACGTTGAATTGTAAAACACCTCTTGTGTTTGTTTTTGTCTAGAAATTAAGCTAACTTTGTATTGACACTGTACTTAAGTCCAAAAGTGTTCATTTAAAACATTACTAAACTAATTAATAGTCATTTATTTGTTCAACTGTTATATTTCTCTCTGTCGTTTTACACTGTACAATGATGATGATCTTGTTGTTAGGTGCTGTTGATTCGGTTCCAACTCATAGTGATCCTGTATGGGATTTCTGAGGCTTTATATCTTTGATGGAGCAGAAAGCCTCATCTTTATCCCCCAGAGTGATTGTCAGACTAGAATCGCATACCCTGTGATTTGCAGTCCAGTGCTTATCATATGAAGCCACCATCTCTCCCTATACAACCTATACATGAATAAATATTGGAACAAATTTTATCTCAGGTATTTGTAAAACATAACCTATTGCTTGTGATTCAACCTTGGCAATCATGGTTTTGCTTGAATTAATCCTTTAACAAACCTGTAAAATGGAAAGCATGACCTTAGCGTAAACATACACAGGACTTACTTTCAGATAAGCTTTAGCAATCTGCAGTCTCTGTGTTGACAATCTGATTAAGGAGCAGTTGTCTTTTCAATCAATCTTTCCCAGAAAAATTTCTCTGTAACTTGAGAACTTACAAGTTTCTATTGTCACATACCAATCAACCCCACTGCCATCAAGTGGGTTCTGACTCACAGTGACCCTGTATAGGATTTCTGAGGCTATAAATGTTTGTGGAAAAGCTTCATCTTTATGAGCAATGATGGGTTTGAATTGCCGACTTTTCTTTAGCAGTCCAGTGTTTATCCTACATACTGCCACAGATTAAATAGAAATACCCCATTTATTAAAAACTGGTGTTTGAAAAGTTACCACCTGGTATTAAAGATTTTCCATTTTCTTCTTTACATGTGTGAATAAATAAATTAATAACTGAGATACCAAGTTATAAAGCTAATGTACTAATATATCATATTTACAATCAAATCAACACAATCAAAACGATAATCCTTTATCAGAAGGATTATTTTCTTAAGCATAAAGTGATCAAATAACTTTCAGATTATTTCTCAAAGGGAAATGCATTCAGGAAACAAATACTAAATTGCGGTACAAGCAATTAGGTAAACATATGTGTCGTGTGCAGTTCTAAAATTTCCAGCTGTTCAATAATTGTAAAGTTGTTTCACTTCAACTTGGACATTTTTCAAAACAAACCTAAGCACAGTCCCGTAATGCAACTCAAAAGCATAAATGAGAAAATGTAACCAGTGCTCAAACATTTTTAAAGGGCTCCATCCAATTTTGCAAGGTGTATTATTAACTTGCTTATTTCAGGAACAAAGGAAATCTACCTAAAAGATGACTCTGAAAAGGTACTAGAGAAATGTTGATGCTTTTGTTTGACTAAGTCCATTACAATGGATCCTTTTCTAAATTAAGGAACAAATTTGCTTAAGGATTCATGATGATTATCTTTTAATATAATGCTAAAATATTCCAGATAATATAAGATTTCTAGTTGAAGATTATAGACTCCTAAGAAAATAAACAAATGTTTAAGGAGAAGAAATTGAACTTTGTATTTTTAATTTGTTTCTAACACATTTCAAATATTTAAGACTAACCACTGAATTCACACATTACATTTCATACTGTTTATCATATTTGTAGGATATAAAAATTGAAACTTAAAAAAATAAATGTGTACAAGTCAAATTTATATGTTATCCATGATTAGAGTCTGCCAGCAGCTCCAGTAGAACAATGAGGCTTTCTGCTCCTGCAAAGATTTAAAGCCTCAGAAGCACTATACAGGGTCACTATGAGTCAGAACTGACTAGACAGCACTTAATAAAAACAATAATTCTTTTATGATAGCCAAATGCAATATTTATTCCCCAAAAGAAATATAAATCACTGCAAAAGAACATTCAAGGTTGGCAATCAAATGAATGCTTCCTTTTTAAGGTATTTCAAGTCTGAAACAATTGTTGTTGTTGTTGATAAGTGCTGTCAAGTCGGTTCCGACCCATAGTGATCCTGTATAGGGTTTCCAAGGGGCAGCTGGTGGGCTTGAACCACCAACCTTGCAGTTCCAATGACTTTGCAGGCCAGCACATTAACCCACAGCACCACACCAGGACTCCAATAAGAGGCGTATTTATAACTATATACTGATTTATAATCCTTCTTTGAAGACTTTGCAGTCAGACAACCTTGAATAACCTAAAGGTTTTAAGAAATGTAAGGAGAATACTAATGTCAGCAGGAAATGTGAAAGTGAAAAGCTAGCCTGACTAATATAATACTCCTGGGACTCCTGGCGTGGTGCTGTAGGATAAACACTGGTCTGCTAACTGTAAGGTTGGCAGTTCAAACCCACCAGCCACACCATGTAAACCCTAGAAAGAGTCACTATGAGTTGGTACCAACTCAAAGGCACTTAGCTACAAGCAGCAAGTGCTGTTACAACATTCAGTGACTTACACATCCAGGAGCTAATTAAAACGGGATCAAAATTTTCTATCTTCTGAAACATTAAACCAAAAAAAAACTAAACCCAGAGTAAATTCTTACTCAGAGCAACGCCTCTAGAACAGAGTAGAACTGTCCATCCCATAAGGTTTCTAAATCTGTAATCTTTACAGTTGATGTAGCCTATAGAATAATCACTGGACTGCTAACCCTAATGCAGGCAGTTCAAACCCACCAGTTACTCCTTTGAAACCCTATATAGAGTTGCTATGAGTCGGGACTCACCTGACTGCACTTAACAATTTTTACTGGAGAGATCAGACGGCACCGTGATTAAAAGTGTGTGGCTGCTAATCAAAAGATTAACAAATTAAGATTTGGGTTTGGGGATTTTAATCTTTCCAGGAGCGGACTGTCATCATCCTCCTCCCGGAGAGGGGCTGGAGGGTTCAAAATGCCAACCTTTCCACTGACTCACCGGGGATCTTTAAACCTTGGGTGTCAGTCTATCACTAGGAGAAGTCATTTGTAGTCTTTCTGCAATGAAACTAACATGAGAGCAATTTTCTCCACATCTGCAAATGTCTCATAAGCACTATTCGAATTGATCTTTGTTAGGAGAAAAAAAAAAAATCAAACCAAATAATCTAATCAATAATGTAGCAAAAAGAACATGGCCATGAACTTTGTCTGTTTGTGTTTGACACTGGGAATTTATGTGTACCTTTGTCTGTGCATTTGTAATGCATACTAACTACTAAAATGTTCCTTTCATACAGAAAGCTAAAGCTTCTTACTAGCATTAAGTCCTGAATCCTTTCTATCCGCTTGTTTTTAAGTGGTGTCGAGTGGTTCTGACTTAACAGCGACCCTGTGTAAGGTTTCTGAGGAACAGCTGGTGGGTTTGAGGTGCCGACTTTACAGTTCAAACCAACCTTGTGGTCCAGTGTTTATCCTACAGCGCCACACCAGGACTCCTATCTACTTAGGGATAAAGATAACAGGAAGCCGTTTTCAGCAAGTACAATAGTGTCTTAACTGTTTTTTTAAAGCATAACTTGTGAGTGATGGGTCTTCAGTTAATATTTGAGGATAAACAGAATTTTATGTACTTGCTATCATCTGGTAGCGTAGTGGTTACGAATCGGGCTGCAAACCTCAAGATCAGCAGTTCGAAACTACCAGCTGCTCCCCGGGAGAAAAGATGAGGCGTTCTGCTCCAGTAAAGATGTACAGCCTCGGAAACCCTGTGCAGGGTCGCTATGAGTCAGAACCGACTCCATGGCACATAACAACATCATCATCTTTGCAGAGGTAGTGTAACACCACAATTAAGATCGTGTCCTCTCAAGGCAGACTTGTTGCTTTTGTCATAGAATCAATTCCACTTTAAGCACTGGGCCACCAGGAGCCATTGAATCTATTGCGACTCACAGCAGCCCTATTGGATAGAGTAGAAATGGCCTATACAACATTCCCAAAGCTGTGATTTTTACAGAAGCAGATCCCTGGTCTTTTCTCTCACAGAGTGGCAGGTGGGTTTGATCTGATGAACTGAGTGCTTCAACCATTCGACCATCAGGAGCCAAATTTATTGCTGTTGAGTGACATCGAGTTGATTCCAATTCATAAAGGTCCCGAAGTGACAGGGTCGAACTGCCCCATGGAGTATTCTTTATTGTAACAGATCACCAGATCTTTCTCCCTCAGAGCCAAGCTACCTGGGTTCACATCTTGGCTCTACTACCTACTAGCTGGATGAATTTAGGCAAACTACTTCATTTCTCTGCAGTTGTTTCCTCAGCTACATAAAAAGAAGGATACTAATTACCTATCTAATTGAATCATTCATTTGTATAAGGGGAGTGAATGATAATGATTGTCTACCTGTTGAATCATTGTGGGAATTCAATGAATTAAACTGTACATAGCTTCCAGCAGACAATGGAAGGCACATAGTAAAACATATGTGTTTGTTCTTTTTAAATAATTACATTCTTTTCAGAATTTGTATTAATCTCATTTATTATCCCAATTTTGCTAACTCATTTTTCATAATGCATCTTTAATAATTTATCATTCATCAGGAGACAACAGGAAAATCCAACTTTCAAATTTTTCCTCTTTCCTTTTACAGCTGATTCATCATTTAAGTCTTATTGTGAAAAATAACAAGCAAAACCTTGCTGTGTTTTTTATTAGGATGTGTCTAGTAACTGAACTAAGGAGCTCTGGTAGCGTCATGGTTATGAGTCAGGCTGCTAACCTCAAGGTCAGCAGTTTGAAACTACCAGCAGTTCCACAGGAGAAAGATGAGGCATTCTGCTCCCAAAAAGATTTACAGCCTCGGAAACCCTGTGCAGGGTCACTATGACTCCACGGTACTTAACAAAGTAACTGAACTGGAGATAAGATAATTAATTAATAATATGGATAATGTTGGAGTCCTGGTGTGGCACTGTAGAATAAACACTTGGCTGCCAGGTCAGTTTGAATCACAAGGTACGTTCAAACTCACCAGCCGCTCCTCGGAAACCCTATACACGGTATATCAGTCAGAACCAACTCAATGGCACTTAACAACAACAATGGATAACATTACAAAGAATGAAAATTCAATAACACTTGGTTGTTTTCTGTGGGATCTGTACATGGACCCAAACCAAATCAAACCAAACCCACTGCCATTGAGTCGGTTCCAACTCATATTGACCCTGAATGTGGTTTCCAGGATTCCTGGTGTGGTACTATAGGATAAGTGCTGGACTTTGAAACACAACATCAGTGGTTCAAATCCACCAGGTGCTCCTCAGAAACCCTATGCAGACTAGACAGCACTTAACAACAACAGGGGTTCCAAGGCTATAAATCTTCATGTGAGCAGAAAACCTCTTTCTCCCACAGAACAACTGGTGGATTTGAACTGCCAACCATCTAGTTAGTAATTCAGTGCTTATCCTACAGTGCTGCCAAGACACTTGTACATGGATCAAGGGATAGTAATTCAAACATAACAAGGGAATACTGCACGGTGTCAAATTTAAAAAGTCATAAAGCAGGGTTGTATCCTTTCATTCAGTCTTATGTTGAGCAAATAACCTGAGAAGCTCAACACAGCATAAGAATTAACAGAGGAAGAATCATTAACAACTGGGGGGAGGTGGGGGAGGGAAACACAAGCCATCTCTCCCACAGCACAATCTATTTCTAATCTATGTTCGATAATTCATTGGTTCTCTAATGGCCACACGGAAGTCAGACACCATACTCACAATTACGGGTTTTATTACGGATATTAACTGGGTACAATGCAGGATGAGAAAATACTCAGGTATGGTTCTTCCAGTCAGGATAGCCTTTCCCCAGTTGTGCCTACAGATAGGTCTCTCTCTGCCCAGGCAATATTATATAGCTCTTTTAGGGCCGCTGGCAAATGCTCACTACTCCATAAGCCTCAGCCTGAAGGCACCAGGCTCTAGCTCCTGAAAGCACCCCACTCTGCAAGCAAGCCTCCTGCCCAACGTCACTCAGCTCTACTTTCTCTGTGGGCTGGGAATCCCACTGCTCTGTCTCCTGCTCTGGCTCTTGTTTCTACTGCTGTTGCTTCTCTTCCACTCCTCCAGAGTCACAGTTTTCTGTCTTCTCCTAGCTTTTCTTATTTGATGGCAATGAGATCCTCCCTTCCGTTTCTGAGATGGTTCCATGTTTTCACAATTAACACTATTAACTGTCACTCTCAGATGAATCGTATAATCCATCAGCATCTTCCCCCACCTCCTCTTATCCAGAGAAACCAGAGGAAAGAAGTTAAAGACTATGGCTAGAAGAGACCTAGGATGTAATTCACACCAACACAACAACCTGTAATTATGCAGATGACACAACCTTGCTTGTCAAAAGTGAAGGCAACTTGAAGCACTTACTGATTGCTATAATCATTGTATGATTGTATAAATCAAAAGTTACTGCCTTTGTCTTTGAAAACAATACAAAAATCCTCACAACTGATCAGGCAAGCCTTGTCATGTGAAATGGGGAAAAAACTGAAGTTGTCACTGATTTGCCTTCTGCTTGGATCAACAATCAATGCTCATGGAAGCAGTAGCCAAGAAGTCAAGGGATACACTGCACTGGGAAAATCTACTGCAAAAGACCTTTGTGAAGTATTAAAAAGCAAAGCTATGTTTAATCTAAGCCATGGTCTTTTCCATCACCTTTGCACATGGAAGCCGGACAATGGAAAAGGAAAATCTAAGGACAGACATCTGAATTGATGACAAATATTGAATAAAAGCCATGGGCTACTAGAAAAACACACGTATCTGTCATGAAAGAAAGATGGCTTTCTAAGGCTTTCTAAGGCTTACTTTGGACATGTTATCAAGAAAGACAATCACTAGGAAAGCACATTGACTTTTGCAAAATAGAGGGTCAGGAAAAGCCTCCATGATACGGATTGCAGCACCGATCTGAAATATACCAACAATTGTCAGTATGGTAGAGACTGGACCATGTTCCATTCCACTATACAAAAGGTTACCATGGGTTAGAGCTAACTTGGCAGCAAACAGTAATAACTGTTTGTGATAAAAAATAAAGATGTTTGACCCTAACATCTTTACAAATGTGGTTTTTATTAAGGAATGTAACTTACTTTTTCTATGTTATTGCCATGCTCTGAAAAAATTCTAGTTAAGATGAGGGTTTTTCAAGGCATATGATATCTGTCAGTAAGTAAGATATCTGCCAAAATAGAGTCTATTTATAAAATAGCATATGAAAATGAAAGATTTATTCACTGTTTCAATAACTGCTTAGCAGATCCTAGAAACCACTGCCTTTGGATTAATTCCACCTCACATAGATCCTGTATGTTGTTGTTGTTGTTAGGTGCCACTGAGTCAATTCAGATTCACAGCGATCCACTGCACAACAGAATGAAACATGCCTGATGAGAGGCCATTATCTTAGGCCAGGTTTTCTAGAGAAGCAAAACCAGTGAAACAAATATATGTCGTTTATTATCAAGGAAATGGTTTACAAATTGCAGCATCCCAGGTACCCAGCAGAACAGAGTCCATTATATTGGGAGCAGGACACACACCCCAAGGACACATCCCTTTAATTGATTGGCTGCTCATAGCCACTAATCATAGAGCTAACTATGCCTGTATTAAGTTTCTTTAGCATGGGAATAAGCACATTCTAACTGCAAAATCTCTGACACAACCCTGATGCACACCCAATTTTAAACCATTCAGCATCCCTCAAAGTAATATCTTGTTGCCACATAAACTTAACCATTACAGCCATCTTCCCAATTGTTATGTGTGAGCCCATTGTTGCTGCTACTGTATCAATCCACTTTGTTGGGGGTCTTCCTCTTCCTCCTGACAGTATGTCCAAAGCACAAGAGATGAAGTCTAACTAAGCTTGCTTCTAAAGAGCATTCTGACTGCAGTTCTTCCAAGATAGATTTGTTTGTTCTCCTGGTAGTCTTCTGTTAGTCCATGGTACTTGAAATATTCTTCACCAACACCATAATTCAAATGCATCCATTCTTCTATGGTCTTCCTTATTCATTGTCCAACTTCCACATGCATATGAGGTGATTGTTTAATTTCTTGACTGCTGCTTCCAGGAGCACTGATTGTGTACCCAAGCAAAAGGAAGTCTTTGACAACTTCAGTAAATAACATGATAAATGTAGAAAAGATTGATCTATTTGTGAGGATTTTTACTTTCTTTGCAGTGAAGTGAAATCCATATAGTCTTTGATCTTCATCAATAAGTATTTCAAATCCTCTTTGCTTCAGCAAGCAAAGTTATGTCATCTGCATATTACAGGTTGTTAATGACTCTTTCTCCAATTCTGATGCCATGTTCTTTATTACATAATCCAGTTTCTCAGGTTATTTGCTCAGCATACAGACTGCTTAAGTATGGTGAAAGAATACAACTCAGATGCACATGTCATTTTCAACCATTCGGTATCCCTTCAAAGTGGTACCTTGTTAGATGTCAGCTTCTGTTCTAACAACTGCCTCTTAGTCTATGTACAGGTTCCTGATGAGCACAATTAAGTGTTCTGGAATAACTATTCTTTGCAATGTTACCCATGTTGCTCTTGTTGTTGCTAGGCATCATCGAGGAGGTTCAAATTCATATAGACCCTGTATAGGGTTTCTGAGGAGTGATGGTCAAGGTTTGAAATACCAATCTTAAGGTTAGAAGTCCTGTGCTTACCCCTGAAGTGCCATGCCAAAACTCCAATGTTATCCATAGTTTGTTATGATCCATGCAGTAAAGTGCCTTTGCACACTCAGTAAAGCACAAGTAAACATCTTTCTGGTGCCCTGTTTCCAGCCAAGATCTATCTGAGGTCAGCAATGATATTTCTCAATCGATATTCTTTTCTGGAGCCACTGTCATCAAGTTGATTCCAACTCCTAGAAACCCTATCTAGGACAAAGTAGAACTGCTCCTTGGTGTATCTGAAACTAGAGTAGTAGTGGAAAACTACTGTAGTATCTGTGAGCAATTTTGTAGACCCAGATTAAATCTTTTCTCACTGAATTGTCTATTTATAATTCTATGAAAGGATGTTCCATTTGTATTCAACCCTTATGAAATTGTCACAAGGCCATAACAGTTGTGGCTCCCTGCACCAAAAAGTCAGGCTCACACTCTTGCTAAATAATCAAGAATAGGAATATTCTTGTTGTTGAATAGGAATATCATTGTTGTTGTTGTTGTTGCTGTTAAGCACCATCAAGTTGGTTCCAACCCAAAGCAACCCTGTATAGGGTCTCTGAGGAGCTCCTGATGAGCTTGAACCATTGATTTTGTGGTTCAAACTGATTTTGCAATCCAGCGCATTAACCCAAAGAGCCATGACTCCAGGAATGCACACATAGGAACCAATATTCAGGTCCCTAGGCAAACAGTCTGGATCATCAAGTTGCTCCTGTTTTGAACTTCTGTCATCTCTGTGAAACAGAATAGATCATTGGGGGCTATTCATTCCTCCTTCCCCTAAGGAAACACCTATGGAAAGGGAACAGCTATCTTGAAAATCCGTAACTGCAGAGAGCGAAATTAGAGCAAGTTTCTTTAAGAATCTCAGTGCATTCGCTCTCTTCCTGAAATGAATAAAGCCTACTTGGAAAGCAATTCAAAACTGGAATTCTGTTCCTACATTGCTCAGTTACCCAGGCAGCTGGAGCCTTTGAAAATGGGTCTCTGAGAGACCCTCAAATGCAGTCCTTTTAAGCAAAATGAAAGCTGTTCTACTGAGTCATACTATTAACTCCTCTATACGAGCAGAAATCTGCTTAATGCTCAGGGAACTGAGAAGAGAAACAAAGATCCTTATTTTTCCAGAAAAGAGATTAAAGAATAACTGTTATAATATGTTTTATACTTGAGTATAAATAAATTTTAAAGACAAAAAATGTTCAGGACCTCTGCTGTTGGTTAAAATTATTTCTATTATAATATTAAGTGTGCACACAAAAACCTACAATTAGGTTACAACTTTAGCTTTATAGCTCTAATAACAAACACATATAAAATGGTAATGCCAACAGAAGAATCAAATTAACTGCATTAATTTATTGTGATAGATCATATTGTGCTAAAATGAAATCACTGCCCCTGATGTAATGGTGGAGAAAAAGTTTTACATCAGAATGCCCACATTATTATGTGTTGTGTGATGACTCCATATTCACATTACTTCCCTCAGTATAAACCTGCAGTCCATGGATGGCAAAAAGGGTTAAGCACTCGACTACTAGTTGAAAGGTTGGTGATTTGAACACACGAAGAGGCACTTCAGGAGACAGACCTGGAGATTTGCTTCCAAAAGGCAACAGCCCTTGGTCCGAAGTATGGTGAGGCCTGGGGACTCCTAAGCCCATGGACAAGGACATAGCCATGGAGGGCTAGAGGTCAGAGTGAAGCATCCAGCTGATATGAAGTGAGGGAGACACACAAGAATGCCCAAACTTGCAGATAGTATCCATTTGACCTAGCCTTGATGGCTTGATGATTGGAATTCAACTAGTGGAAGATAAAAAAGCAATTTTTGATCAAAGAAAACAAGTATAAATTGCTACAATTTAATGAACTTGACCTATATTTATGGATGTAATAGCTCAAAATACCAAATGAGAGGGAAGAAGTCTTCACATCAAGTATTAATCCTATCTCCCCTGTATACAGGGTTGAGAGGGACGGACAACTTAGATACTGCCTATCTAAAATGAGGGGGCTATACAATGAAATGATATATGATAGGATGAATGTAAAATTAATGTTCTCCCATGTAAACTATCACACAATTCACAATAAAACATTAACAATAAATAAAATGAGGGGGCTATAAAGGCACGAAGTGACTGGCTTACAAATTTTCAAGAGGAAATTTAGTTTTAGAGTGTGCAGGGAAAGGTAGATTCCCCACTGCATAGTTTTCATCTTGTCTAGATGGGTCTGGTGAAAAGAGACGGGGATAAGAATCTTATGATTCAATAGTGAATAATTGTTATGACTAATTGCGACTGCCACAACTGTATAAGTAGAATTTTTGTAACAAAAGGGAGGGGTAGTTAATCTTACAGTCCAGGACCCTAGGACCATCAAGGGAGAAGAGCACAAGTGTTATGCGGGACCCTATCCAGAGAAGCAGCAACACCAGAGATGGAGGCAGAGATGGGGCCATGGAGAGATACAGCAGCTGAGGACTAGACTAATGAAAAGTGAAAGGCTGTGTGCTGGCGGTGAGGAGGCAAACTTGCAGAATGTGCCCTTAGGTTGTTTAAATGATTACATATTCCTGAGTGTTTTTGTGTACATCCCATAAAAACAGCAACAACAAAAAAACAAAACTGAGGGAATAGAAGCAATTACTGAATGATCATGCACAGAGGAGATTGTAATCATTGTAAAAACCGATGTTCTCCCACATAAACTATCACTCAATTTACCATAAAAACTTGAAAAAAAATAAAAATGAATGAAAGTAGGGAACCAAGGGAAGAAGTAGAAAGACTGTCATTACTTCAGCTGAATTGCAACCAATGTCATGAAACAAAATGTGTATAAATTGTTGACAACTAATTTGCCCTATAAACTTTCACTCACACTACAATTAAAAAAAAAAAAAAGACAAAAGCCTTGAAATTTCTATAGAGTCATTCTACTTTGCACACACATGGGGCTACATTAGTAGGAACTGGCTCAACAGCAACGCACAACATACAAACTTGTACAAAATCCTTGGGGTCTGGAGTTAGTTTTATTGTTATTGTGGAGTGCTGTCGAGTCAGTTCTGACTCACAGAAGCTCTATATAGGGTCTCCAAGGAACAGCTGGTGAGTTTGAACTGCCGACCCTGTGGCTCTCAGTCCAGTGCTGATCCTACAGCGGCACACCAGGAGTCCTAGAATTAGACTTACTGGGTTTATATTCCCGGACTACTGCTTCTTGAGTCCTGAATATGTCATCATAGACAAATCACATCTCTTCACCTCACTTTCCCCATTTGTAAGATGATCATAGTAACAAAATCTATTTCCTATGGCTATTGTGAGACTTACAGAGATTAATAAGTGTACAGTATCTGATGTATAGTAAGCACACAATTAATGTGAATCATTATTTTGATCACTTCAAGCTCTACATAATAAATCTGCAAAGATTGAGTCCTCCAGCTAACAGGGACACCATACAGTGGGGAGTGGAGTTTCACCTTCCTCGAGAAGACAAGAATTGAATCCAAAGAGGCCTCTTGCATGAAGTCTGAAATTAGGATTACACTACCCACAACCACAAGAATGAAGGTCTAAAGGGTGAACAATAGCACCATGGAAGTATGCACACCTTAGAAAAGTCAACCACACAAAATCAAAAGGGCATCATTTATCCTGGGATAAAACTCAGAAGGCAGGGTGGGATAGGAAAGGACAAATGGAAACTATAAACACAGAAAGAGATGGGAAGAGTGCCATCACACTATGAGGACAACAGTCAGTGGCAGGAAACAAAATGTGTATGAATTGTTGAATGGGAAACGTGTTTGCTCTGCAAACCTTCACTCAAATCAAAATAAAAACATTTAAAAATAAAAAAGAATGAAGGTTACAGTTAGCAGCAGAAACAAGCTGCTTTCTTTGAAAAAGGACAAAGACACATCAACCACCAGGTCCTGCTCTGTGGTTTCCGGAACTGGAACCCATGATTTCTCCAGAATGAAAGCCCCTAAAAATTGTTCCTGAATGGAGGTCACCTGCATCATCACCACTAGTATTATTCCAATCCACATATTTACTGTTGTTCTTGCTGTTGAGTGCCATCAAGTCGGTTCTGACCCATAGCAACCCTGTATAGGGTTTCTGAGGAGCGACTGGTGAGCTTAAACCACCAGCCTTGCAGTTCAACCAGACCTTGCAGTCTGTTTCTTAATGCAGTGCATTAACCACAGCGCCACACCAGGACTCCAATCCACGTATCTTTGTGGTCATGATGTGCTGTGGAGTCAGCGCTGCCTCATAGCAACCCTATACAGGATTTCCAAAGCTGTAAATCTTTACAGGAGTAGAACGCCTCATCATTCTCCTGCAGAACAGCTAGTAGTTTCGAACTGCTGACCTTAAGGTTCACAGCCTGATTCATAACCAGTACACTACCAGAGCTCCTTAGTCCACATAGAAGCATCACTTATGGCAACATATGCAGAGTAGTATAAGGTTTTCAACGAACGATTTTGGCAGTAGATCAGCAGCCCTTCAATGTGCCTCTGGGTAGATTGAACATCTAAGCTAAGCTCATTAATCACTGTACCACCCAGGGACTTCTGGAGTCCCCATTAGTTGGAGTTAATTTGACAGTAACTGGTAATATTATGTGTGTATGTTTTTACACAAAACACCTTCTCTTGTGTCAACAATTATGACTCCACATCCCTTTCCAACTACATTCTTAACTCTCTGGTCTCTTCCAGAACAAAACTCTTAAACTCTGAAACAGTTTTCATACTTGCTGACTCCACGTCCTCTCATCCCATTGTCTCATCCAGTCACTCTAATGGGACTTTCATCCTCAGCATTACCTTATTAATTATTTGCCAATAACTAAATATTGACAAAGCCAATCAATTCTTTGTCCTCGTGTTACCCAACCACTCAGGAGAATTTGACATGTTTGACCACTGTTTCTGAAGCTCTTTCCTCTCGAGGCCTCCATGGTAATGACTAGCTTGATTCCCCTTCTACCTCATGGTTGATTTTCCTTAGCCTTTTCTTGTTCCTCCACAGATACCCTATCTACAGAAGCTGGAATCCCCCAAGGCTCTGTCATTGGTCATCTTCTCTTTTTCATGTACTTTTTTTTTCCCTCCAGTTGTCATCCATTCCGTTATAACACATGGCAACTCCAGGTGTGTCATAGTAGAACTGTGCTCCAAAGGGCTTCAGTGGCTGATTCTTCAGAAGTAGATTATCAGATCTTTCTTCTGAGGCCCTGCTACTCAAAGTGTGATCAACAGGTCAGTGGTCATCCATTCACTCCTTACTCTCTGACCAAGTAGCGCTCAATATAGAAACTGAGAGGAAGCCTTGAAAAACTTTAATACCAATTTAACAGAGTAATTTTATGTTGTATCTAAGAATAAAAAATTAGACTTGAATTTGGAGGTCTGTTTTATTTAAAGTTTTTACATCCATATTTATGAGTGATGTTTAACAGTTTGTATTTCATTTTTACAGTAATTCATATTGTCATGTTTTGTAAAGCATACATCCGTCTGCAGTAGATTAGCAATAAAGAAGAAACAAAGCCTAGTTCTCTCCACATATCATTTGAGAAGCACTCATTTGCATTCTATTCAGATTGATTTTATCTAGTCCCATAATTTCAAATGTTATTTCTATGCTGATAATTCTTGTAATTTTTGTCTCCAGCCATGGCCTCCCCTTTAAGCTCCAAACTTGTATGTCTATTTCCTTAGTATCACCATATGGGTTCCTGGTATGGTGCTGTAGGATGAGCACTGGACTGCAAACCACAAGGTCAGCAGTTCAAACCCACCAGCTGCTCCTCAGATACCCTATACAAGGTCACTATCAGTTGGAACCGACTCAACAGCACTTCACAATAACAATATCTCCATGTCTAGTGGCCATCTCAAGCTTAAAATGACAAAGACAAATAGCAAACAAAAGAAGTTAATAAAATGCAAAGTTTAGTCTTTGAGAAGACTAACAAAATAATCTGGAAAGAGAGAAACGAAGAAAGCACAATAAGCAATATGATAATAAAAGGGCTATGTCTATAGCTATAAATCAATAGAAATTTTTATATTATTAGTGTACACTATGAGCAACTTAATTATAATAATTCTGGAAACTTAGATGAAAAATATCAATTGCCAAACCTGACTTTATTTAGTGAAACTAAATAAGCCTTCAAAAACATTCTCCTCCTTCAAAAAAAAAAAGTCAAGGCTTAGACAATTTTACAAGTTTGAAATTAAGAGTTATTATAGCTAATGTTGTTGTTAAGTGCCATCAGGTCAGTTCCTACTCATAGCATCACTGTATAGGATTTTCCAAGGAATGACTGGTGAGTTTGAACTGCCAACCTTATGGTTCAAACCAACCTTGTAGTCCAGGGCACTATCCCACAGTGCCACAACAGTGTACGTCAAATTCACTCATAAATATGGATGCAAAAACTTTAAACATTTCCCAATTAATTCGGAACTTTGATCAGATATTCATCACCATTCGTGTTCAGATGTGACTTATCCCAGGTTTGAAAGTTCAACATTCTCAAAAGTAATTAGTGCTATTAATCACCTTAAAGGGTTAAAAGAGGAACATCATGTATTTATTTCAGAGATCAAAAAAAAGGAACACTGAATAAATTCCAACACTCATTTAAGATTTTTTAAATAAAAAAGAAAGAAAACTCTTAGGAAATTCAAAAGATATAAAAATTCCTTTAACTTTATTCATGGAAAGTAAAATTCATTCTACCTAATTCCAGTCTGCAATATACTAAAAACATCAGTACTTTATAATATCATCAGAAGATCTTATTAGGAAAACATCTTCGGCTAAACTTCCAAGAAAAATTCCTAAAACCACAACACAGAATCTAGCTACAAAAGTGGCTCTGTTGAGTCATATTCTCAAAAAGCAATTGCTGCCAGCTCCAAATCCACAATTACCATGAAAAGTCAGTGCTATTTCAACAGAATTCCCAATCGAATATTCTATGTGAAAATTGATAATTTATTATCAAATGTATACCATAGTGCAAAGGTCCAAGAATAGTCAAGTCAAAATTCTGAGAAGTGTCTCAGGAAGCACATTCAGAGACAATTAACAGCGTGGGAATGTTTTTAAAGGAAATTATGCAACTTTCTAAAAATTGAGTAAAATGTAAGAGTAGGGACATGCCTTAGGAGATGGTTTATGCTTCAGCAGGGTTTTGCTTTTTATAAAGACAAACTAGGAAATTCAGATCAACTCTCCTGCTGAGGACAATTAGAAAAACTGAGGGAAAAAGTAGTTTAAAGTCTGCAATAGAGAATTATCGAGCAAGTGCGGATAGCAGTGAGGTAAGGCACAGAAAGACAAGCCTAGCGTTTGGGGTGCTTTTGCCTAAGGGCTATTGGGATACTTAGTAACCCTTTGGACATCCTTGTAGATTAAGGGAGACAGTGAGAGTAAGAGTTTGTCAATCAGATTAAACCCCTTGCATTGGATTATAGGTCTGACAGGCTGAACTCTAGCCTAAATTAGAAATTTATCTTTGCAGGATAGCAGTTCAACTTTAAATCTTCTCAATCCCTAAAATTGGATTGAGGTGGTCCGGCATTGCTAGTACTATCCAAGTGCCTAGAAGAAGCAAAATTATATCTTGTCTTAAGGAAGATAACTTGCATCTAATCTCAGAATATTTGTACAAAGAATTTTTTCATAATATGTGTGCCACGCCATCAAAACACAAACATATATATAAGGAACTATGATACAAAGGAAACCAACAGGATTAGAGGAGAAAATATAGGCAATATAAATAGGTCCACAGACGCTCCAATTATTAAACTGCCCAGGCCCAGACTTTATGTATGGTTACAAAGTGCCAGGAGTTAAAAAGACATGAAAAATTCAGCAGAGAACTAAGAAAGTTACGTACAAGCATGCATCTTAAAAATGCAAATACAAGAAATAAGTAAAATGGAAAACTTATTGTATGGAGCTAGCAATCATTTAGATAATGTGATGAAGGAATTAGAGAACTGGAAGATAAGTCAAAAGAAAATATTCACAATAAAGCACAGAAAGAGAAAGAGGAAAAATACAATGATAGAATTGTTGTTATGTGCCATGGAGTTGGGTCTGATTCATAGTGACACTGCACAGGGTTTCCAAGGCTGTTAATCTTTACGGGAGCAGAACGCCTCATCTTTCTCCTGTGGAGAAGCTGGTAGTTTCGAACTGCTGACATTCCAGTTCGCAGCCAGATTCGTCACCACTACGCTACCAAGAGATACAAAACACACAGTGAGAAGTTTTAAGATGCAAATATTTGGAGTCCTAGAAGGAGAGGAGAGAATGAATAAAATAAAAGCAATATTTGAAGACATAATGGCTTATTGAAAAAGAGAAAATGACTGATTCAACTCTAAGCAGAAGAAGAAATAAATAAAACTACACTAGACACATATCATAGTAAAGCTTCTGAAAAACAAATACAATAAAAATATCTCAAAAGCAGCCAAAGAAAAAAGAAAGTTTGGCTTTTAAAAGGTAGAACAACAGACGATACTGTACCAGAAACAATAAAAAAAAAAAGTCAGAAGATAAAGGGATAGTATGTTTGCATGATAACAGAAAGTAAGTGCTCACCAAAAATTCTAAATCTGATACAGACTTCTTACAAAACTATATTAATTAAGACAGTGTGGTACTTACGCAAGAACAAATGGACCAATATAATAAAGTCAAAAAACAGACTCACAAATATGGACACTTGATTTATGACAAAGATGACAATTTTTCTTATCAACAAATGGCATAGAGTCAATTGGTTAAGCATATTTTTAAAATAAGTGAAATTCGAATCCTATCTCATATCATGTGCACATACCAATTCCAGGTAATTTGTAACTATAAATGTGAATGAGAGTCTTTGAAAATATCATAGGAAATTACTGTGATTTTAGGGTAGAAAAAAGTTATTTAAATAATACAACAAATCTAGAAAAGGGGGAAAACTATACATTGGAAAATACTAAAATTAAAAGCTTCTGTTTACTAAAGATCATTAAAAGAAATGAATTCCTTAAGTTGCTCTTGGTGGTGGTGGTGTTGCTAGGTGCCATCGAGTCAGTACCAACTCATAGCGACCCTGTGCACAACAAAACGAAACACTGCCCAATCCTGAGCCAACCTCACTATTTTTGCCACACTTGAGCCCATTGATGCTGCCACTTTGCCAATCTATCTCACTGAGAGTCTTCCTCTGACCCTCCACCTTACCAAACATGCTATCCTTTTCCAGCAACTGGTCCCTCTTAACAATATATCCAAAGCATGAGAGACGAAGTTCGCCATCCTGGTCTCCGAGGAGCACTCTGGCTGCACTTCTTCCAACACAGATCTGTTGGTTCTTTTGGCAGCCCGTGGCACTTTCAATATTCTCCTCCAATACTATAACTCAAATGATCAATTCTTCTACAGTCTTCTTTATTCACTGTCCAGCTTTCGTATGCAAATGTGGTTATGGAAAACACCATGGCTTTGGTCAGGGGCACCTTAGTCCTCAAGCTGACATCTTTGCTCTTGAACACTTTAAAAAGGTCTTGTGCAGCAGATTTGCCTAATGCAATACATCGTTTAATTTCTTGACTGCTGCTTCCATGAGTGTTGATATTTGATCTAAGAAGAATGAAGTCCTTGACAACTTCGATCTTTTCTCCAATGATAAGAATGTTGTTTCTTGGTCCAGTGGTGAGGATTTTTGTTTTCTTGACATTGAGATGCAATCCATACCGAAGGCTGTGGTCTTTGATCTTCATCAGTAAATATTTTAAATCCTCTTCACTTTCAGTAATGAATAGTTCAAAATTAAGGGAGGTGTGCAACAGGGTTGTATTCTTTCACCATACTTACTCAGCCTTTATGCTGAGCAAATAATCCGAGAAGCTGGGTTATATGAAGAAAAAATGTGGCATCAGGATTGGAGGAAGACTCATTAACAACCTGCAATATGCAGATGATACAACCTTCCTAGCTGAAAGTGAAGTGGACTTAAAATATTTACTGATGACGATCAAAAAGAATGAATGGGTAAGCACCAAATGGAAAAATATACTAAGTTTTAGCACATAAAATTAGAATCACTTTGTTTTGCTGATTGCAAAGATGCCAACACTTCTTCACCTCTCTCCCTGTGTCCCAGCAACCATTATAACTGCATTCCAATCAGCCATAAGAAGGAAGGGACAAGAACTTGGACACACTATTACTTACATTTTCTGAAACTTGTCACAAGGAGGTATCAAGTCACAAGTGGGAATGAGAAATGTGCTCTTTATCCTGAATCTCCAAGTACCTAGCTAATAATCAGTATTCTATTAATGGAGGAAAAAATGACAATGGATACTAGGGGGAAACTAGCAATCTCTGCCACTTTCTTAACTGGCAATATTCCTTCTAGTGAAGTTTAAGTTGAACGAGATAAGCTCTGAACAATTGGCATGAATTTCCCAGACTGAAAAGTATTAAGTTCTTTGAACTTTCCCATTTTTCTCTATATAGTCCTTTACTGGAAAGGACATTATGAATAATCTTGGTAAAATCCATTTTTTACAGATAATTAGATTATTGATCTAGAGCCCTGTAAACCAATACTTGTATATGTACTGTATCTGGGAATATTGATGTATAGCTTGGGAAATACTCTTGAAAAAAAATGAAATTGTTACTGAGATTGTCATCTGCTTCAACAGTAAGGTTAGATTTTTTTTAACTTTATATGTAAATTCAGTGAAGGTTTACAGACAAGATCATCAGTTTTACATTCAACAAATCATACACTTTGTTTCATCTCAATGATTGCAAACCTCTCCATGGAACAACAGTTGTCTCGCTTCCCCCCTGTGGTTCCTATTTCCATTCCACCCACCTTCCCATTCCTTCTTAACTTTGTCCTTAGGTAAATGTTGCCCCTTTTATATTGCATGAACATTTCATGGTAAGCATACTTTACTAGAGTTGTCCCAGATTAGATTTTTTTAAATTGATTGTGTCTTATTTTGGGGTGCTGATTACAAAGGCATGGAGCCAGTGCTGCATATTAAATGTCCTTGAGAGCCTTCTAGAACTTAAGAAAAATTAAATATGAGAGATAAGGTTAGGAGTTACCAGCAATTTAGTACTTGGAGAACTTTAGTCTCTGGTAGTGAAATCAAAACCTTTAACCTCAAATATAAAATTCACAGAATTTTTTCTCAGAAACAAATACAAGGCTACCGTTCATGAGATTGTAAAACCAAAGTTCAGAACAAGTTCAAATGCCTGATAAACTACTATATAAAAGACACATTATTTTCTTGATTTGTTCCATGCTAAATTTCACCTTGCAATAAAATTGATACAGAATGAAAAATTAAGGCAACCCAAAAACTTGGAAAGCAAATAAGAAATGAATTAATTTTAAGAGCAATATTGTTTTTGAGTTTTTAAATATATTCTTTTGTGAATATGTCAATAAGAAACAATCTAGGACTTGTGTTAAGAGTAGATTTAATGTTTGAATGCTTACATTTGTTTCCTGGTTCAGTCACTAAGCACATGCTGTTTGGGGCGAATCATTTAACCTTTCTGGTCTGTTTTCTTAACTAAATGTTCTTGTTGTCAGTTGCCCTGAGTCAATTCCGACTCATAGTGATCCCATGTTTACAGAGTAGGACTGCCCCATAGGGTTCTCAAAGTTAGTACTTTTTTTTTTGCTTTGCTTGCTGAAAATAATTCAAGAACAGTTTCAGCAGCACATCAACATTAAGATGCCAGAAATTCAAGCCAGATTCAAAAGAGGACATAAAATGAGGGGTGTCATTGCTCAAGTCAGATAGGTTTGGACTGAAGGCAGAGAATACCAGAAAGATGTTTACTTACACATTATTGACTATGCAAAGACATTCAACTGTGAGGATCATAACAAATAGTGGATAACATTGCAAAGAATGGGTGTTCCAGAACACTGAATGTGCTCATAAGAAACCTGTACATATAGACCAAGGAGCAGTCATTAGAACATAACCGGGGATACTGAATGCTTTAAAATCAAGAAAGGTGTACACCAGGGTTGTATCTTTTCATCATACTTATTCAGTCTGTATGCCGAACACCACTCATCTGTCTCATCTGTCAGACTGTCATACAGTTGTAACTTGTGTGTTGCTGTGATTCTAGAAGCTGTGCCACTGGTATTTTACATACCAGCAGGGCCTCCCAAGGAGGACAGTACCAGTGGAGATTCCAGAATAGGACAAGAAAAAGGATAGACAGACTACTTCTGAATGGTTTGCCACTGAGAATCACATGAATAGGGGCAGTACATTGTCAGATATAGTGCCAAAAGATGAAGGTGAGCCCCTCAGGTTAGAAGGCACTCAAAATATGACTAGGAAAGAGCT
>NW_006408651.1:5555449-5560271 GCF_000296735.1 Chrysochloris asiatica
AACACAACACCACAACAGAATAAAAAAGTTGGAAACAAAGAGGATCAGTAGTTGGAAAATAAAGCTCTTGTGTTACAACAATGCTAGACACTGCATGATAAAATTCTGTAAGACCAATGACTTATTAAAACAATATAAAAGGCAACTATACACATGAACCTTGCCACATGGAATACATAGGAATCAAATTGACATCTGTGGGAATTAACAATGGAAAAAATTCAATTATCAATATCCAAAATAAGGTCAGGGCCAACTGTAGAACGCACGATCAATTGCTCATATGCAAGTTCACACTGAAGCTGGAGAAAATTAAAATAAGTCCAGGAGAGCCAAAATATGACCTTGAGTACATCTATCCCACCTGAATTTAGAGACCATCTCAAGAACAGATCTGATGCAGCAGACACTAATGACCGAAGGCCAAAAGAGCTGAGGGATGACATCAAGAACATCATACAGTGAGAATGCAAAAGATCATTAAAAACACAGAAAAGAATAAAAACACCAAAATGGATGTCAGAAGACACTCTGAAACTTGCTCTTGACCCTAGAGAAGCTAGAGTGACTGGAAAAAGTGAGGAAATAAAATAACTGAACAGAAAATCTCAAAGGGTGATTGGAAAAGACAAAGTTAAGTATTACAATGAAATGTGCAAAGACCTGGAGTTAGAAAACCAAATGTGAAGAATATGCTCAGCATTTCTCAAGCTGAAAGAACTTAAGAAAATATTCAAGCCTCACTTGAAATATTGAAGGATTCTGTTAGCCAAATACGAATGATTCATAAACATCAAAAGAAGATGGAAGGACACAGAGGACTAGAGCTTAGAGTGAAGCATCCAGCTGATATGAAAGGAGAGGAGACACACAAGATGCCCAAACCTGCAGATAGTACCCATTTGACTTAGCCTCGATGGCTTGATGATCAGAACTCAAATAGAGGAAGATGAAAAAAAATTTTTTTTGATAAAGGAAACAAGTGTACAAGTTGCTACAATTTGATGAGCTTGACCTATACTTATGTAGTAGCTCAAAATATCAACTGAGAGGGAAGGAATCTTCACACCAAAGATCAAATATGTCCCCTCTGTACACAGGGTTGATAGGGATGGGCAACTTAGACATTAGCTTCCAAAAAGCGGGGTGGGGAGTATAAAGGCATGAAGTGGCTGGCTTATAAGTTTTCAAGAGAGAGTTTAGTTTCAGATTGTGCAGGGGAAGGTAGAATCTCCACTGAATAGTTCCATCTTGTTTAGATGGGTCTGGTGAAAAGAGACAGGAATAAGATTCTTATGATTCAATAGTGAATAATTGTTATCGTGACTAATTATGATTGCCATAACTCTAAAGGTAAAAGTTTTGTAACATAAATAGGGGAGTAGTTAATCTTACATTCCAGGAACAGAGGACCCTAGGACCATCAAGGGAGAAGAACATGAGTGGAATGTGGGACCCTATCCAGAGAAGCAGCAACACCAGAGATGGAGGCAGAGGTGACGGCATGAAGAGGTAGAGCAGCTGAGAACTTTAGACTCATGGAAAGAGAAAGGCTGTGTGCTGGTGGCCAGATGACAGGTTTGCAGAGTGTGCCCTTGGATTGGTTAAATGATTATATATTCCTGAGTGTTTCTGTGGACATTAAAAAAAAGACAGTAGAAGCAAATCCTGTTGAATGGTGATGCATGGAAGGGATTGTAATCATTGTAATGATATGAAATATGATAGGATGAGTGCAAAACTGATGTTCTCCCATGTAACTATCACTCACTATACAACAAAACCTTTAAAACTTAAAAAAAAAAAAAAAAAAAAAAAACGATGGAAGGAATATACACAGTCACTGTACCAAAAAGAAATAGTTATTGTTCAACCACTTCAAGAGATAGCATACGATCAAGAACCAATGGTACTGAAGGAAGAAGTCCATGGTGCATTAAAGGTATTGGCAAAACACTAAGCTTTAGGAAATGGCAGAATACAAATTGAAATCTTCCAACAAACATATGCAGCTATGGAGGTGCTCATTCATCTATGCCATGATATTTGGAAGACAACTACCTGGTCAATTGATTGGAAGCGATCCCTATTTGTTCCCATTCCAAAGACATGTGACCCAATCAAATGTAGTAATCATGAAACAATACCAATAATATCACATGCAAGTAAAATTTTGCTGAATATAATTCAGAAATGACTGCAATAGGTAACTGCCAACAAAATTCAAGTGAGATTCAAGAGAGGACATTAAGCTAGTGACATCCTTGCTAATGTCAGGTGGATCTTGGGTGAAAACAGAAAATACCAGAAAGATGTTGATTGTGCTTTATTGGCTATGCAAAGGATGTCAACTGTGTGGATCATAACAAACTATGGACAACATTGTGGAGAAAACATTCTGCAACACTTACTTGTGCTCATGAGCAAACTGTACATAAACCAAGAGGCAGTTGTTTGAACAGAACAGGAGGATACTTAATGGTTTTAAATCAGGAAAGGTGTGTGCCCAGGTAGTATACTTTCACCATACTTATTCACTTTGCACACTGAGCAAATAAGTTGAGAAGGTGAATTAAATAAAGAAGAATGCAACATCAGGTTTAGAAGACTTAAAATAGTAATGGCAATAAAAGATTACAGCTTTCAGTGTAGACTGCATCTCAATGTAAAGATAACAAAAGTGCTCACAACTGGACCAATAAATAATATCATGATAAATGGAACCGAAATCAACACCAATAGAAGCCACAGTCAGGAAAATATAACATATTGTACTAGGCAAATCTTCTGCACAAGACCTCTTTAAAATGTTCAAAAGCAAATAGATCAGCTTGAAAATACCCGTCTTGGTATTTTCCATCGCCTTATATGCAAGTTAAAGTTGGACAGCGACAAAAAAGACCATAAAATATCGATGCATTTAAATTATGGTATTGGCAAAAAATATTTAAAGTACCATGGAATGCCCAAATAACAAACAAACATGAGTTGGAAGAAGTACAGCCAAAGTGTTCCTTAGAAGCAAGGATGTCAAGAGACTCCAGCTCTCTTACTTTGGACATGTTGTCAAGAAAGACCTACCCCTAGAGAGGGGGGACATCATGCTTGGTCAAGTGGAGGGACAGCTAAAAAGAGGAAGAGCCCTAATAAGATGGATTGACACAATGACAGCAAATAGTCTTATCCATACCAATTGTAAGCATGACGTAGGAATGAGCAGTGTTGTGTTCTATTGTGCTGTAAGTCAGAACAGACTTGAAAGCATCTAAAAACAACAAACAATCAAGAGCAGATCACCAGACTTTTCTTCTGAGGTGCTTCAAACCATCAGTCTTTCAAATAATAACTGAGTGCTTAATCTTTACACTACCCAGAGATTCCTAATTAAAATAGACAAACTATATTTTGGTGTTTAAATTATTATATATTCCTGAGTGTTTTTGTGTTAATTTCCCAACCCCCACCTCCACCCTCGAAAAAAGAAAAAAACAGAGGGAATGGAAGCAAATACTGTTGAATGATGATGCACAGAGAGATTGTAATCACTGCAATGAAATGATGGTGTAATGCCAATGTTCTCCCATGTAAACTATCACTAAGTTCACAATAAAAAATATTTTAAATAGAGGGAGAAGGGTTAATAAAGAGTGTAAATTTTGTACGACTATTTGGTAGATTCTGTAATTAGTAATATTCTTGTAAAATGCTAATGTTTGTTATTGTTAAGTGCTGTCACAGCAGCCTTAAGCACAATAGAACGAAGCACTGCCCAGTCCCGCACAGAAGCACTCAATAAATATTAATTCACTGCCATCAAGTCAATTCCACCTCACAGCAACTTTACAAAACAGGAGAACTGCTCCATAGGGATTCTGAGACTGCAAATTGTTATGGGAGCAAGCAACCTCATCTTTCTCCAATGGAGTGGATGATGGGTTTGAACTACCAAACATTCAATTAGCAGTCCAGTGCCCAATTTACAGAGCTACCAAGGCTTCTTAAATAAATATCGTCTATTATTGCTGTGTCTGACAAGTTGCACAGAGAGATTAAATTCATCATCAAAACCAACATATCCACATTAGTCATGATGTACAACACTGTGATAGGATAACACCCATGCACCTATAGGGAAGATCAGTTAATACCACTATTATTCAAATTTATTCACCAACCACTAAAGCCAGTGAGGATGAAATAGAAGAATTCTACCAACTTCTTCAATCTAAAATTGATCAAACATGCAATCAAGATGTACTGAACATTACTGGTGATCGGAATGCAAAGGTTGAGAGCAAAGAGGAAAGATCAATAGTTGGAAAATATGGCCTTGGTGATAGAAATGATGCTGGAGATCGCATGATAAAATTCTGCAAAATCAATGATTTTTCATTTCAAATACCTTCTTTAGACAGCATAAGAGATGACTATACACACTCACCTCACCAGATGGAATACATAAAAATCAAAGTGACTACATCTGCAGAAAGAGATGATTGAAAAGCTCCATATCATCTGTCAAAACAAAGCCAGGGGCAGAATGTGGAACAGACCATCAATTACTCACATGCAAATTCAAACCGAAGCTGAAGAAAATGAAAAAAAGTCCATGAGAGCCAAAATATGACCTTGAATATATCCCACCTGAATATAGAGATCATCTGAAGAACAGATTTGGTATATTGGACCGAAGACCAAAAGAGTTGTGGGATGACATCAAGAACATCATACACGAAGCAAACAAAAAGTCATTAAGAAGACAAGAAAGAAGGAAAAGCTCAAAGTGGATGTCGGAAGAGACACTGAAACTTGCTCTCCAGCA
>NW_006408651.1:5561661-5581274 GCF_000296735.1 Chrysochloris asiatica
CAAGCCATGGTATTTTCAATAACCTCATATGCATGTGAAAGTTGGATAGTGAATAAGGAAGACTGTAGAAGAATTGATGCTTTTGAGTTATGCTGTTACAGAAGAATATTGAAAGTGCCATGGGCTGCCAAAGGAACCAAAAGATCTTTGTTGTAAGAAGTGCAGCCAGATTGCTCCTTGGAGGCCAAGATGGCCACACTTTGTCTCTCATACTTCCGACATATTGTCAAAAGGGACCAGTCACTGGAGACAGATATCATGTTTGGTAGGGTGGAGGGTCAGAGAAAAAGAGGAAGACTCCCAATGAGAAGATTGGGCACGTGGCAGCATCAATGGGCTCAAGCGTGTCAACAATAGTGAGGTTGACTCAGGATTGGGCAGTGTTTCATTCTGCTGTGCTTAAGGTCGCTATGACTTGGCATCAACTTGATGGCACCTAACAACAACAAGGGGCGATGAGAGATTAGGGAAAGAAAAAAAAAAAAAAAGACACAAGACACAAAATGAGAATAGAGTATTTAGACCAGGTGGGACACAGCACTCTGATGGAGATACTATGACACCATCCTGCATTCAGCTTGTTTATTATATACACAAATCAAAGGAGAGAGCTGGGGGCAGGGAAAAGACTGCAAAAAACTTTTGGTGCATAGATGCAAGCAGTAAGTGGGACTAAATCAGAAGAATGTAGTAGCTAGGGTAACAGAAATAGGGTAGAGAGATGTTTTTGCAGACTAAACTGAAGGCCATAGCTACATACAAGGAAAAGACTTTGAAAATTCCTCGTTCCCTGAGGCACGCAAGTTCCTCGGGGGTCAGCCTGACCTGGGAGTAGCCCGATTTTCTGGACCACAACTCTTTAGTTGCAATCCTTCATATAAGCTGCCCCCATGTCTGACACCTTCGGTTCAGGTGCTCCCAACATATTATTATCATATACATTCAAAGAGTAATATGCAGACCCCATCTAAACAACAACAAAAATTCATTGTAATCAAACCAATTTCAATGATAGCTACTCTTTAAGACAGACTGAAACTGCTCTATTGGGTTTCTGAGGCTGTCAATCTTCACAGGGAAAGACAGCCTCATTTCTCTCCCTTGGAGCTACTGGTGGATTTGAATTGCTGAGCTTGCAGTTAACACCCCAATGCTTAACCCACTATGCCACCAAGGCTCCTTAGGTCTAATCTAGGCCACATTAAACCAGAATCTTTTGGGGTGAGTGAGGTGCAGGCATTAAAACCACGAAGTAATCAGAATATGCAACCAGGGATTGAAAGTATTAATTATGAACAGATTCTGTCATTATTTAAGCTTCAGCTAGAAAGTTCTATGCTAATATTTTCACAGTCTTATCTCTAGATGTGGCATTGTGGCTTAATGCACTGGACTGAAAAGTCAGTTTGAACTGCAAGGTCAGTGGTTCAAATTCACCAGCCGCTTCTCAGAAACCCTATACAGACAGGGTCGCTATGGAACCAACTATGATGGCACACAACAACAACAACACTAGACTATAGAATTACTGGAGATTTTTTGTTTGTTTGTAGAAACTGGGGATGCCTTTCTTTGGTTCAAAATTTTCCATAATGAACATGTATTGCTAAACTGAGTCAATAAAAAGTTTACTGAACATACATACATATGGAGTCCTGGTGTGCTGCTGTGGGCTAATGTGTCAGACTACAAAGTCATTTGAACTGCAAGGCTGGTGGTTCAAGCTCACCAGTGCTCCCTGGAAACCCTATACAGGGTCACTATGGGTCGGAATTGACCCGATGGCACTTAACAACAATACACGTATATATACATAATGTGCATAATATGTACTAGGCATCAAAACAACATCCTTACACTCAAGAATTATGTGACATTGAGGCTATCCGATACACAAAGAGGTAACTATAAAACAAGGCAGATATCATAAATGCAGAAACAAGATTCAGACAAAGTGCTATGGGGGTTCAGAGAGAAACGGCAACTCAAGCAATATTCTATTTGGGTAAAAAAGGGATACAAAGCCATTCCAGACACAGAGACAACAGATAAAGGAGCAGAGGAAAGAAAGAGGATGAGACATCCAGTTTACCATCTGAGGTGGAAAGAGAGCTGCCATAAAGGCCAGGCTGCAAAGAAAAGGTGATGATAGGTCACTTGAATCTGAAATTTGAAGTTGAGATCTTTTCTGTACATGAGAGTAATTAGTTGAAAAATCCCAAGGCAGGGAATGGCGTGTTATTTAAATGCCGTAGAGTCGGTTCCGATCCATAGCGACCCTATATGGGGTTTCTGAGGATCGGCTGGTGAATTTGAACTACTGATCTTGCGATTCAATTGACCTTGCAGCCTAGCGCATTAACCCACAGAACCACGCCAGGATTCCAAGGGAATGGCGTAGTCAGATCTATTCTTCATAAAGACAACTCTGGAATGTTTGTGCAAGACTAACAAATAGAAGCTGTGAACATCAGGGAAGAGAGAAACATAACAGTATCTCATCTTTCATACTATCCAGTGTTGCCACTAGCTAATCCTCCTATTGGCTATTTAATACCCATCTCCTAGTTACTTCCCCTCATCTTTTAAAAGCTATAGTTCAACATCATCTGGTCCTAGCAAATTCCACTATCCAAGTGAATGACTTGCCCACTCGCCTATCCTCCAGTTCCAAAGACCTTCACCTCTATTCCACTGTTGCCATCTGCCCTTATGGTGCCCCCTTATCAAAGGACTAGTCATCTCTGTAATCTGAAACTTCAGTTTCTCACTCTTGGACATTTATCAATTGTTCCTTAGTCATACTGACTCTACTCTTTAAACTCATTAAGTTGTACTTCAGAATAAACTAAAAGCCAGTTGCAATCAAGTTGATTCCAATATATTTCAGAGTAGAACTATGCCCCACAGGGTTTTCAGTGACTCTTCTCTTTCAGAAGCAGATTGGTAGACTTTTCTTCTGAGGTGCCTCTGGGTGAATTCAAATGTCCAACCTAACACAGCAACCAAGCGCTTAAGCATTTGTGCCACCCAAGGATGCCATGTTGTTGTTGTTAAGTGCCATGGAGTCAATTCCAACTCACAGTAATTCTGTACAGGGTTTCCAAGGAGCGGCCAGTGGGTTTGAATCGCCAACCCTGTGGTTATCAGTCCAGGTCTTATCATACAGTGCCACACTGGGATTCCAGGGTTGCTGTATTACTGTGAATAGTCACCATTCTCCAGGGCCTTCCCTCAGTGACTTCCCTCACACCTTATCAATGGAAGTCCATCCACTTTTCAGTAAAATAGCAACAGTTAACTAGAGACTCTCTCAACTTACTTTTCCCTCAGTTACCAATATGTCTGCTTCAATATTCTTCTCTTCTTTTCTCTGACCTCAAAGACAAGTTGCTTCACCTCCTAGATATATGTTGTTGTTGTCAAGTGCAGATGAGTCAATTCATACTCATAGCAACCCTTGTATAGGGTTTCCAAGGAGCAGCTGGTGAGTTTGAATCAGTGACCTTTCAGTTAGCAGTCCAGTGCTTATCCTACAGCACCACACCTAGATATATAGAAACTCTAATGCCTATTTTTATAAGCTCTTATTCCTACAGTGGTGCTGTAGGATAAGTTCTAGACCACAAGATCCATTTGAACCACAAGGTCGGTAGCTGCTCCTGAGAGACCCCATATATGGTCGCTATGAGTCAGAATCAACTCAATGGTACTTAACAACAACCACCAATATCTTACACTTTAGCCTAAAGCACTTTTCAAACTATAAATTTCTCTTCAAATTCACTACCAACTCAATGGCACTTAACAATAATTATCAAATGGGAGTTCCATAAAGTTATATTAAAATAATCTTATAATGATCTCCACGTACGTATAATTCTACATTTGAGAGTATTTTCATTTTGTAGATTCCATTGTATAATAAAATGAGGAAAGACTCCTTGACTATTACCAGTATATAATTTACATCCATTTGGCATGAGATGGACTAACAACCACTGTTGCATTACTATTTATTCTGAATGGTTGATTTAGCAAATAAATTTAATTTTGAAAAAACTCTTTACAAGATGCATTTAGCCTACATACCAGTTTTGTGCCAGGCCTATTCAATGTTCAAGACTTGCTGAAGCCACCATGAATATTTCTTTATTACTTTAGCTTCAAATTATCCCTGTCTTGAAAATGATGCAACATTTGTACTACCCATTAGACAAAGAAAGCATACTCAAACTAGAACCTGCAGACACAATAAACTCAGATCAACTTAAAATAAGCAAACTGACATGCCAAGAATAGGATTAAATGCTTTCAACAGATGAAGTAAGAAAGAAGCCAAAAGTCCATGTGTTTGTGTGGCACTGTGGGTCAATGTGCTGGGATGCAAAGTCACTTTGAACTAAGAGGTCAGTGGTTCAAGCCCACCAGCTGTGTCTCAAAGACCCTATACAGGGTGGTTATGGATCGGAACTGACTCAACAGCACTTAACAACAACAAAAGCTAGGAAACCCTATACAGGGTCGCTATGGGTCAGAACGGATTCTACTGCACTTAACAACAACAACAAGGCTAAAAGAGACTCACAGGGCCCAGTGTGTCACAGTGACAAGTCAGGATTTGAACCCTCACAGAGGGTCTCCTATCTTTGTTCTCTAGCGCTGCCATAACAGAAATACCACAAGTGGGTGGCTTTAGTAATGAACAATTTATTCTCTCTCAGTTTAGGAGGCTAGAAGTCTGAGTTCAGAGCACAGACTCTAGATAAAAGTCTGTTTCATTTTAGCATTCCACTTCTGGCTCTTCTTTCTTGGTGCTAGTGGGTCCCTCTGTCTCTGATTACTTCTCTCTCCTTTTATGTCTCAAAAAAGATTGACTCAAAATAAAATGTAATCCTGTAGATTGCATCTGGCCTCATTAACATCTTAGAAGTGAGGACTGACAACACAAAGGATAGTTACATTGGATCAGGATAGATCACATCATTCTGTTAGATCTCATCATGGAGGTGCTAACTACACCGTAACTGCTAACCCACTGAGAATCCTGGCCCAGGCAAGTAGACACACAACTGTAACTATCACACCTCCTGAGAGTTTTTCACTGTTCCTCTCTTCTGCCTGATTCCCCAGTCAAATAGTAAGCCATCTGATCACAGACCATTCTTAAATTCAACACTAGGAACAATTAAGACTATGCCACTGGAAAAGTAATAAACAGAAAGTAAGTACATCAGCAGAATGGTGGGCCAGAGCCAGCTGGTCAAATTTTTCACTTGTTATTTTCCTCTTCTGCTTCCCCAATACTATGCAAGTCCATTTTATTTTTCATTTATATTTACATTTTATTCAGAGAAATTTCAAAAATGTGTTGAAACTGAAGCCTTACTTTGTCTTCTTGTTGTCAGTTGTCGAGTCACTTCCCACTCGTGGTGAGTCCACGTGCAGCAGCACAAAATGTTGCTCAGCCCTGTGCTGCCTTCACAATTACTAGTATGCTTGAGAACACTGCTGGGGACACTGTGTATTTTGAGTGCCTTCCAACCTAGAGAGACTCACCTCCCAGCACTATTAACGGACAATATTCTGTTGTGATAATTTGGGTCTTCACTGGCTAATTTTCTGATATAGATTTCCAGGCCTTTCTTCCTAGTCTATTTTAGTCTGAAAGCTCCACTGACCCTGTTGGTATTTGAAATAATGGTCACATAGCTTCAGTATCATAGCAACATTCAAGCCACTACAATATGATAAACTGACAGATGATGGGTGGTAGGAAGCCTGACTTCTAGTGTTAAATTAGGAAGCATGACTAATGGCATTTTCAATAACCAACTGGACTATCTAATAAATTAGTGTTATCTAACCTTATAGGTGCTAGGGGAGCCCTGGTAGTGTAGTAGTATAGTAGATTATAAGCTGGGCTACTGACTGTGAGGTTAGCAGTTCAAATCTACCAATCACTCCTTGACACAAACACGTGTCTTTCTATTCCCATAAAGCACTGGTGCAGCACCGCAGGATAAGCATTCGACCTCAAGGTTGGTTTGAACTGCAAGGCCAGTGGTTCAAGTTCACCAGCTGCTCACTGGAAACCTTACACAGGGTCCCCAGGAGTCCGAGCCAACTTGATGGCACACAACAACAACAAAGACTATACAAAGTCCCTTGAGTCAGAAACAACTCAGTGGAACACAACCACCAACAACAACCATATCTTTTGAAAACTGTTTTGTGACTCAGCTTACCACTTAATACTCTAAGTGTCCTGAGTCTTTACTTTGGCCAAGTTCTCTGACTCAGTGCTGTTTTTTCTTTTTAAATCAAAGAACCTTAAGAATTGATGAAAACTATGTACGTGTACATAGGCACAAACCTTGGCATATGACCTCAAGAACACCTCCAAAGGCTCGTCTGTAGCCCTCTTTAAGAGGCTGATGAACCCCATTTTCAGGATCCAGGTTTTCCTTTGGCATCTCAAACTTCCCGCACACTCATTCGCTGAACGAAAAGCCACATTTAAAGTCTCTTTTGCATCTTGTCTAATATTGAAGAGCACTGAAGGTAGATACTTAAAATTCTTGTTGAAATGCAAAAAGCTATGAGCCAGTGTGTTCCCATTTTTAACTAATCCCCTTGTAATTTATTTTGTTCCCCCCACCCCCGATTAATGAAATTTCATTTTGTATTTAGAAAATTACAAATTAAACAAACAAAAGCACTATTTTTCAGTAGTCATCCAGGCTTAAATTGGGTAGTGGAATCTCAAAGACTCCTGTACCACTTTGGAGTTAAACATTAGGGAAGAGATAAAGAAATTCATATGAAACCCAGAATAAGAAAATGAGTTGGTGTTAGAAGTCTTAGAGAATAGTAATAGCAATACTTTCACAGGCATTATCTCATTTGATAACCCCTACCTTAACGCTCTGGTAGCGTAGTGGTTACAAATCGGGCTGCGAACCTTAAGGTCAGCAGTTCGAAACTACCAGCTGTTCCGCGGGAGAAAGATGAGGCTTTCTACTCCCGTAAAGATTTACACCCCTGGAAACCCTGTACAGGGTCGCTATGGGTCGGAACCGACTCGACGGCACTTAACAACAACAACAACCTTAACCCTGGGAGGCAGGCAGGGCAGATACCACGTTACTGACAAGAACCTCAGGTCCCAAATGCTTCAGTGAATTATCCAAGGTCACACAGATATCTTAAGTGAAAGAGTAAAGATTTGGGTGTAAAGTTTCTAACCTGATTTTCTCAGAAGTCAAGGAGAATGAAGTATTACTTTAAAAAAAAAGTACATATATTTATGGGGGAAATACGTACATTTATAAAAAGTCCTTTCAATCAACATGCATGAAATTTCATTTTCAGTTATTATATCAGGGCATCTGGCTGTTTTTGAAATGCTTAGCAAATCAATCTTTTCCCTTAAAATGTAATTGCCCTTGTATTAGTCATACAGGTTTAATCATTTGTGAAGGATAAAATAGCCCTATCTTTACCAAATGCCATTGTAATCACTTGGGAAAATAGTCTGGAGCCATTTGTATTATTCCTTAAGGAGTAATGGGTTCAAAGTTGTAAAATCTGGAAATATTTTACCACTAAGATGCTGTTATAGGCATTCTGAAACTCAGTTGTCCCTGCCCACAGTCACACCAGGCAGGTCAAAAACCTCATTCTATGATGACACACATAGTGAACAAACCAATTCTGGAGCTACCCACACCATGAACTCATAGAATGGTAATGAGCCCTGAGAGGCCATCTCCATCCCTTCCTCCTCTTGTGACGGACTTTCAGACCATTCCACACCAGTCCAGCTCAGCTCAAGGAATGTGCCCACAGCTGGCCTGGCATCAGTGAGATTTACCAAACTGGCATTATGTTGGTCACTGGTAGGGAGAGGAAGGGAGGAACCTTGCTTGAGGCACTTTGTTGTTTATTGTTAAGTGCCGTGGAGTCAGTTCCAACTCACAGTGACCCTGTACAGAGTTTCCAAGGAACGGCTGGTAGGTTTGAACCACACGACCAATACTTATACTACAGCACCATACTAGGACTCCTTAAGGCACTTGGGGATCTAAAATTCCAATGTGCCAACTAGAAGAACTCAGTGAAACAGAAGAAATTAACATGTACGCTCCACTGAAACCTGTCCACCATAGGTGACCCTGCTGGTATTTGAAATACCAATAGTACAGCTTCCAGCAGCACAGCAATATGCAAACCATCAGAGTACAGAGGCATGATTAACTACTGAGAAATAAATCTAATCAGAGATGCAAAAGAACCATACAAAGAAAACTCTAAAACACTACTACAAGAAACCTATATAAATGCAAACATATACCATGTAAGGCAGATGTCACACTGAGAAAATGTCAGTATTACTCAAAGAACTCTCTCTATGTACTTCCTATCTAGATCCCATCATCATTCTTTAATGAGAAGGGAATAACAGCCAACTTATATGAAAAAGAAAGAGGCCCAGATAAACAAAGCATTACTAAAGAACAAAGTAGGAAGTTTCACACTTTATTATTCCAAACCTACAATTATACCCAAGATAGTCAAAACAACCTAATATTGATACAATGACAAAAACAGCCAGTGGAAAAGACCTGAGACCATAAGTAAATTCATCCACCTACAGACAGCTGATCTTTAACAAGAGCCAAAACGAGGAAGAGATCATCTTTTTAACAAATAGTTCTGGCAAAACTAGATATCTGTTTGCTGGAAAATGAAATAGGATCTATACTTCTCACTGTATAAAAAACTAACTGAAGATGGATCAAAGACCTAAATGTAAAACCTAAAACTATAAAGAGGATCAAGTTAAAAAATAAGAGCAAACTTAAAGGCCCTAATAAATGACATGAACACACTATTAAACATAACTAAAAATGCATAAACAGCTAAAATCACAAAATAGACAACTAGTTCTTAGTTGCTAAGTGCCACTGAGTCAGTTCTGACTCAGAGCAACCCTGTATGGGATTTCTGAGGAACGGCTGGTGGGTTTGAACTGTGGACCTTGTGGTTAGTAGTCCAGTGTTTATTCTACAGTGCCAAACCAAGACTCTTAAAACTAAACACCTATGTGCATCAAAAGTTCACTAAAAGAGCAGTCCAGGGCAAGGTAGTGGAGTAAGCAGATGCACTGAGTCGCCCTTCTACAACAAAGACATAGGATACAGGTCAATCAGATAAAGCTGATGATCCTGGAATTGTGAGCTTGAGAGGATGGGGACAGAGAGAGGTGGACTGAGTGCCAACTAGAGGAGGAAGCTGAACAAGTGAGAGAGAAAGAAAAACAGGCAGACTTTGGGCTGGCATGGTGCAGCGCAGTCATCTTGAACTTTTTAAAAATAGTTGTCGATAGAGGTACAGAGTGCAGCTGGAGACTGGTAGCCAGGGGGCACAGTTCTCTTGTCTCCATGCTCTCCTTGTAGCTGCAGGTGTGACCAGTCCCCACCCTCTCCAATACAGTGGCCAGTGGCACCGTCTCCTGTGCAGCCTCTGCTCTGCCTGGGGTTGGAAGCCTGGCATCACAGCGCCCCTGATTCTAGAGGCATGTAAACCTGCCCTGAACTATGCTGCACAGTGAACAGAGAACTAACTCTGCTCACACTTTCCGTCTCTGCCACATCCACCAGGAGACAGGTGGTAAGTGCCTGAGAATACACCAATATACAATACAATTATCAACTAAATATAAACATGGCACCATAACGCCTTAGAGAAAACAGGCAATTTTAGTTTGCAGGGAGAAACAAGACAGAGTGCTGCATACAAGTGACTAAAATACAGAGTTAGAAAATAAAACACCAGACATGGTATTGGGACTACCTGACAAGGAATTTAAAAGATGCCAATTAGGCAGCTTCAACAGATTGTGAGAAAACTAAAAATGAAATAAAGGAAAACAGACAATACTATGGAAAAATTCAAGAAACAAACAAAATAAGTTAAAAAAAGTGGAACCATTCAAAAACAGCAATTAGAAAGTCAGAAGATTAACAGTATAACTTCAGAAATAGTTAATACAATGAAAGGTAAAGAAACAGAATTGAATCAATGGAAAGCTGAATTGCTGAGCTTAAAGAAAAATTTCTCAATATTCTTCTTCTAGAGAAACATTTCTCAATATTCTTCTTCTAGAGAAACAATCAGGAAAAAGAACAAAAACAAGTATGAAGAAAGTCTTAGAGTTGTGTGGAACACTATCAAGAGGAATATCTTACATGCAATAGGAATTCCAGAACAGAAAGAGACAAAAAATAAAAAATAAAAAACCTAACCCACACAGAATATTGTCCAAGTGTTGTTGGAAGAAGACTTGCCTAACATCATGAAAGATGAGAAGAGAGACATTCAGAAAGTTGAATGAACTCT
This sequence comes from Chrysochloris asiatica, assembly GCF_000296735.1. NCBI lineage: Eukaryota > Metazoa > Chordata > Mammalia > Afrosoricida > Chrysochloridae > Chrysochloris > Chrysochloris asiatica. The sequence continues at coordinate 5,572,066 of NW_006408651.1, forward strand.
AGTCAGGATAGATCTCAAATGAAAAACGCCCAGACATGTTATAATCAAACATTTTAAAACCATAGACAAGAAATGAATCCTAAAGTCAGCTCAGGAAAAACAAAAAGCTACCTACAAGGAGAACTAGTAATACTAAGTTCTAATTTCTCAGCAGAAACCATGCAGACAAGAATGACATGGGATGATATATATAAAACTCTGAAAGAAAAAAACTGTCAACCAAAAATCATATATCCAGCAAAACTGTCCATCAAATATGAAGGTAAAATTAGGTCATTTTCTGGGGACACCTGTACACATGGACAAGGACATAGCCACAGAGGCCTACAGCTGAGAGTGAAGCGTCCAGTTGATATGAAGTGAGGGGAGATGCACAAGAACACCCAAACTTGATGATAGTACCCATTTGACCTAGCCTCTATAGCCTGATAATCAGAACTCAACTACAGAAGATAAAAGAGAAAACAATTTTTGATAAAGAAAAAGAGGGTAAATTGCTGCAATTTGATGAACTTGACTTATATTCATGGAGGTAGTAGCTCAAAATACCAACAGAAAGGGAAGGAGTCTTCACATCAAGTTATCAATGCTATCCCCTTTGTATACAGGGTAGTTAGGGATGGGCAACTTAGACACTGCCAACCGAAAATGAAAGAGCAATAAAGACACAAAGTAACTGGCTTACAACATTTCAAGAGGGAGTGTAGTTTAACAGTGTGTGGGGGAAGATGAGTACCCACTGAATAGTTTTCATCTTGTCTAGATGGGTCTGGTAAAAGGAGATAAGATTCTTATCATTCAACAGTGAGTAATTGTTATCATGACTAACTGTGACTGTCACAATTGTAAAGGTAGAAGTTGTGTAACAAAAACAGGGGAGTAATTAATCTTACAGCCCAGAAACAGAATACCCCAGGACCATCAAAGGAGAAGAGCACAAATGGGATGCGAGACCTTATCCAGCGAAGCAGCAATACCAGAGATGGAGGCAGAGATGAGGGTATGGAGAGAGGGAGCAGCTGAGGACTCCACTAAAGACTCCACTAAAAGAGGAAATAGAGAACACACCAACTGGGGAACACATGTTGTCAACAATGTACTGGGCAAGGGACTAACATCTACAACTTATAGAAAACTTTAACACCTCACAATAAAAAGACAAATGATGCAATTTAAAAATGGGTAGAGGACATGAACAGACACTTATCAAAGAAGACATTCAGGTGACCAACAAATACATGAAGAAAGACTCTTTATCTTATTATCCATTGTTGTTGTTGTTAAGTTCTGTTGAGTTGGTTCTGACCCATAGCAACACTGTATAGGGTTTCCAAGGAGCAGCTGGGTGAGCTTGAACCACCAACCTTGTGGTTCAAACAGACTTTGCAGTTCAGCACGGTAACCAACACACTAACACATCCAACACATCCATTAGCCATTTTGTTGTTGTTAAGTATTGTGGAGTCTGTTCTGACTCACAGTGACCTTGTACAGAGTTTCCAAGGCTGGAAATCTTTATGGAAGCAGAAAGCCTCATCTTTCTCCCGCAGAATGGCTGGTAGTTTCAAACTGCTGACCCTGAAGTTAGGAGCCCGATTCGTAACCATTACACTATCCATTAGCCATTGTTGTATTGTTAAGTGCCACTGAGTCAATTCTAACCCACAGCGACCCTGTATAGGGTTTCCAAGGAGCAGCTGGTGAGCTTGAACCACCAGCCTTACAGTTCAAACGACTTTGCAGTCTGACACATTAGCCCACAGCACCACACCAGGACTCCGTTAGAGAGATGCAAATCAAAACAAACATGAGATAGCACCTCATCCCAGCATGAATAGCCAAGTTAAAAAAAAAAAACAAAAAACACAGCAAATGCTAGAAAGATGATGGAGAGACTGGAACCCTCACACACTGCTGGTGGGACTGTAAGATTGTGTAAAATTGGACTGCATGCACTGTGTAAACTAGTATGGCACTTCCTTAATAATTTGGAAAAAGAAATATCATATGATTTTAATAAGCTGGAAAAAGAAATATCATATGATGTAGCAACCAACCCCACTACATCCATGTTCATCTCAGCATTATTCACAATAACAAAAAGATGGAACAACCTAAGTGCCCTAATTGGATGAATGGATAAATAAACCATGGTATATACATACAGTGGAATACTATATAACCTTAAAGAATAAGCAAAAATCTGTGAAACACCACTTAATATTGATGAACCTAGAATATATTATGCTGAGTGAAAATTAGTCAATCACAAAGGGACAAATATTGTATGAGACCTCAAAAACAAGAAGTCAAGAAAAGGTTTACACACAGAAATGTTCTTTGAAGGTTACCATGGATGGAAAGGAAAAGGAGGTGTAACCACTAAGGGGATACTAAGTGCTTTAAAATCAAGAAAGGTGTGTGTCTGGATTGTATCCTTTCACCATACTTACTAAATCTGTATACTGAGCAAATGATCCAAGAAGCTGGACTATATAAAGAAGGATTGGAAGAAGCCTCAATAACATATGGCATTAAGGGTTAATGTGCTGGACTACAAGGTCGGTTTTTTCACCTGTCACTCCCTGAAAACCTTATACAGGGTTATGAGTCAGAACTGACTTGAAAGCACTTAACAACAACAATGCACCAAAGATACAACCTTGCTTGCTAAAAGCAGGGAAGATTTGAAGCATTTATTGATGAAGATCAAACACTACATCCTTCAGTATGGATTACACCTCTGTGCAAAGAAAAAGAAAAAATCCTCACAACTAGGAAATAAATAATGTCATGATAAACACAGAAAAGATTAATGTTGTCAAAGACTTCATTTTACTTGGATCCACAATCAATGCTCATGGAAGCAGCAGTGAAGAAATAAAATGACGTATTGTATTGGACAAATTTGCTGCAAAGAACCTCTTTAAAGTGTTCAAGAGCAGAGATGTCAGTTTGAAGACTCAAGTGCGCCTTACCTAAGCCATGGTATTTTCAATAGCCTCATATGTATGTGAAAGTTAGACAATTAATAAGAATTGCCAGGGAAGAATTGATGCATTTAAATTATGATGTTGGCAAAGAATGTTGAATATACCCTGGACTGCCAGGACAAAAAAAATCTGTTTTGAAAGAAGTATGTTCACTTTGCTGCTTAGAAACAAAGATGGCAAGACACCATCTCTCATACTTTGGACACATTATCAGGAGGCACCAGACCCTGGAGAAGAACATGATACTTGGTAAAGTGGAGGGTCAACAAAGAGGAGAACATATGCAACAAGATAAATTAACACAGTAGCTGCAACAATGGGCTCCAACACAATTTGACAGGATGGCACAGGACAAGGCGGTGTTTTGTTCTGATTCCCTTAGGGTACCTCACAACAACCTGACACAGGGTAGACACATAGTAACGTGGGAGAAGGGAATGGTAATATATAAGAATGAGGTCAGCACAAATCAACGCAAAGGAAGACACTAAGAGGAGCACAAGAGTTAAAGGCAACAAATACTATTATACACTAAAACTGCAATAACAGTAATAATAAGTGGATACATAGAAAAACAGGAGAGCTGAACAGGTGTGGGAAAGCAAATGGGGCTACAATACACATAGGTTTGACAGAGGAAATTTCTACATGTATATTTATATGTAGGGCAATAAATGTGTATTTATATTCATGAATGCTTTAGAGCATATAGTCATAACCTTGTGGGAATGAGTCACAGGGGACTCAGAACCATAATTTTGGGGGCCATCAAGGTCAATTGGCATACCAGTCCACAAAGACAATGTTCTACATTCTACTTTGATGAGTAGGAACTGGGGTCTTAAAAACTTGTGAGTTTTTAAGATATAATTTTTATTAAAAAGATACAATTGTCTCATTTCATCTGTAACAAAGAATAAAGGAAATCAAAGACTTAAGGAAACGATTAGTTCAAAGGACTAAAGGACCAAGTGAACTCCAACCTCCATGACTTTTCAGACCAGAACTAGATGGTGCCTGGTTACCATTGCTGACTACTCAGAGTGAGACACAATAGCAGGTACTGGATAGAGTGTGAGAAAAATGTGGAACAAAACTCAAAATCATAAAAAATACCAAACTAACTCAGACCAGTGGAACTCCTGAGACTATGACCACTGGATACCCTTCGAGCCTGGAACTGAACCCACTGCTGTGACTCAACTTTCAGTCAAAAAATATACAAGTCTAGGGCGGGGCTTGATGGCAGATAGGGAAGAGGTACAGGAAGTTTTGCATCAGCGATACCACAGAATACCAGGCAAAGCGAGTTCAGGGTGGAGTTCCAAAACTCTGAACCACATATTTAGGAATATTTTAAAAGTCTGAAGGCTTATAGTTAGTGGAACTTGTAGCAGAAGGAAGAAATCTTGTACTTTAGAATCTGCCAGGCTCAGCAGCCTGGAGCCAACAACTTGGGTGATACCAAACAGTAAGACCAAGTGGAGGAGTAAGCAGACCAGCCAAGGAATAATGCCGCAAGAACCTTGGAGCAAAGTAGACAATATACATTGACAGTTTTGCTTTTTCTGATTTTTTTTTCTTTTTTGGGGGGCAGGTATCTGTTCACTGGCCTCCCACTGTTTGCACACCTCCGTTCTGGTGACTAGAGGGGGTGCCTGAGCAAGTGGACACCCCCTACCTCTACCACTGACGGGTTCTTCTGCCACACATGTGCACAGATATGCTCAGCATTTAAAGCTACAAGTTTCTCAAAATAGCCACAGCTGGCCCTGAACTGTTTACTAATAGGGAAAAGGACAGAAAAAGGGGTGTGGAGAGGGAGGTAGAGAGAGTTTAAAAACAAATCAGGCCAAAAATTAAATCCCGAAAAACAGCAAAACAACCAACAATGGCATCTTGAAATTTTTCAGGTGACCTTGAAGGAAAGTAGCTGAAAGAGGATATTAAAATCATACCCATATTAGGCTACACATTTTTTTTTTCCTTCTCTCCCTCCTCTGCAATTATAGACTACAGTATCCAATTTAGTTTTGTTTTTTTAAAGTTTTGTTTTGTTTTGTTGTCTTTCTTCCCTCACCCCTTTGAGGGATTGTTTCTCTCCCTGTATTACCCAAGAAGAGACAACAATTGCTGCCATATAGTTAAGGTGCAATCACACCCTATAAAACCCGACAACCTAGGCAAGAACCAATACCAACAGCCATACACCAGGGAGGCAGACAACACCTAAAAAATTATTCTGAGTTAAGCAATAAGAAGAGTGAAAAGGGAAGCCCACATCCTGATCACATATACCTGGAGGCAATCAGAAAGCATAAAAAAATACCAAAAACATGTACTCAATTAAGTATTAAGGCTACAGATAAACACTAAACATGTCCAAGAAGCAAAAGCAGATGACCATATCAGCACATGTCCAGCAAAAAGATTAAATGTCAGAGTCAAATGACCTAGAGTTAGACCTGGACTACATTCTGGAAGGCCTTGGAAATGCATGAGAAGGAATTCAGAAAAATGATTATAAAATGTTTTAAAACACTTTACAGTGGAGTTGAGAAAAATAAGGAAGAAGTCAGGAAAGTTCTACAAGAACAAACAAATAAGATAGATAAAGCATTGCAAACAATTCACAACCTACAGAAAGAGGTACAAACAATCAATAATAGAATATCAGAATTAGACAATACACTGAAAGGACAAAGGAGTAGAATAGAAGAGACGGATGGAAGAACTGGTGAACTGGAAGACAAATCTCTCAATATAGCTAAGATAGAAGAACAAGCAGAAAAGAGGATTAAAAAGTCTGAAGAAGGTCTAAGATTCATGTTGGACAAAATGAAGAAGAATAACAAGAAATATCAGCATTCCAGAACAGGAAGAATCACACAAGACTACAGAGGAAAAAGTTGAAGAACTGCTGAAGAAAATTTCTGTAACATCCTGAAAAGTGAAAAGATAAATAGTAAAGAAGCTCAACGAACCCCAAGTAGGATCGACCCCCCAAAAATCACTGAGACATCATAATCAAGCTCTCCAAAATCAAAGATGAGGAGACAATCCTGAAAGCAGCTAGGGAAAAGAGAAGTGTTACATACAAAAGCAAACAAGTCAGATTAAGCTTGATGTCTAAGCAGAAACCATGCAGGCAAGAAGGCAATGGGGAGAAATATATAACACCCTGAAAGAAAAAACTGCCAACCAAGAATCCTTGATCCAGCAAAGCTATCAATCAAATATGACGGTATAATCAAAACATTCCAGGATAAACAGAAGCTAAGGAATTTTGCCAAAGCCAACCCTGCACTACAAAACATCCAAAAGGGAGTTCTGTGGCCTAAGAACCAACAAGAACAAACAATCAGAGACTGATATATGTGGCAGCACCTCCCAGAACTAAATTGACAGATGTACAGTCAAGAGCAGAACAAAACTATAAGGACAAACTCAGAGAATCCAGGAGGTCAGTCTATGATCAAAAAAATTACAATGTAAAAGAAAGTAAACATGTAGGAACAGCGATCTAGATGGTGAGACGGTCAGGTAGATTACAGGATAAAATAGACTGCGCTAAACAGGGAGAAAAGTTAATGGGCTATAAGACAACCTCAAAGAAAATTAGCACTTCAAAACATACCAAGAAAATGAAAATCCAAAAACAATATGGAAACACTAAAACTATGAGGAAACTCACAAGAAAAAACACAAAAACCATGAACTCAGTACAGGTACATACACAGAACAAAGAAATCAGCAACACCAAAAAAAAAAAAAAAAAAAAAAAAAAAAAAAACAAGCACTATCACAGCAATTAATCCATACCTATCAATAATTACACAGAATGTAAACTAATTACATGAACCAATTAAGAGACAGAGGGTGGCAGAATGGATAAGAAAACAAGATCCTTCAATATGCTGTCTGCAAGAGACACATCTTACACACAAAGACAAAAACAGATTAAAAATTAAAGGATAGAAAAAAATATACCAAGCTAATTGCAATAAAAAACGAACAGGAATGGCAGTACTAATCTCTGATAAAATAAACTTTAAGTAAAAAAATAGCATAATAGATAAACATGGACATTATCTCATGATTAAAGGGACAATTGAACAAGATGACTTAACCATAATAAATATCTCCTATGCTCCTAATGAAAGAGCTCTAAAATATATAAAGCAAATTCTAATAGATTTGAAGAAAGAAACAGACAAATCTACAATAATAGTGGGTGGTGTTAATATACCACTTTCAAAAAAGGATAGAACAACCAGAAAGAAAATTGACAAAGACACACAGGAATTATACAACACAATCAGACAACTGGACCTCATAGATGTGTACAGAGAATTCAACCCAACAACTGCACAATACACATTTTTTTTCCAGTGCACATGGAAGATTCTTCAAAACAGACAAAACAAACCTCCAAAAATTTACAAATATCAAAAACTACAAAGCATCTTCTCACACCACAATGATATCAAATTAGAAATCAACAATAGGAAGACCAAGGATAGTAATACATGGAAACTGAATAACACCCTGCTAAAAAGTGACTGGGTAGTAGAAGAAATAAAAAGTGAACTTCCAAATTTTCTAGAAACAAAAGAGAACGAAAACACAACATACCAAAATCTTAGGGACACGGCGAAAGCGGTGCTGAGAGGACAATTTATTGCAATAAATGCACACATCCAAAAAGAGGAAAGAACCAAAATTAACACGTTAATACAGTATCTACAACAATTAGAAACAGACCAACAGAGGGAACCTACAGCCACCAAAAGAAAAGAAATAATAAAGATTAGAGCAGAAAAAATGAGAAAGAAAACAGAACTATAGAAACAATCAAAGGAGAAGAAGCTGGTTCTTTGAAAGGATTAGCAAAATTGACAGACCACTGGCAAACCTAACAAAAGAAAAGAGGGAGAAGACACAAATAACATGCATTAGAAATCACATGGGCGATGTCACTACGGAACCAAAGGAAATCAAAAGGATATTAACAGAATACTTTGAAAAGTTGTACTCCAACAAATTTGAAAACTTAGAAGAGATGGATACATTTTTACATAAACACAACCTACCTAAACTAACACAGGGTGAAGTAGAAAACCTGAACAGACCCATAACAAAAGAAGAAATTGATCAGGCCATGAAAAAACTCCAGACCAAAAGAAGTCCAGGCCCTGATGGCTTCACTGGTGAGTTCTACTTAACATTCAGGGAATATCTGCCACCAATTCTACTAAAATTATTCCAGACTATAGAGGAGGATGGAAAACTTCCTAATCATTTTATGAAGCAAGTAAAACCCTCATACCAAAACCAGGGAAGGACATCACTAAGAAAGAAAATTATAGACCAATATCCCTCATGAACACAGATGCAAAAATTCTCAACAAAATCCTAGCCAACAGAATCCAGCAACACATCAAAAAGATAATACGCATTCCTGATAAAAATACTCAACAAAGTAGGAATTGAAAGGAAATGCCTCAACATAATTAAGAGCATATATACAAAACCAACAGTCTACATTACTCTTAATGGAGAGAAACTGAAAACCTTCCCTCTGCAAACAGGAACGATACAAGGATGCCCTTTGTCACCACTCCTATTTAATATTATGCTGGAAATCTTAGTAAGAGCTATACTACAAGACAGAGAAATTAAAGGCATCCAAATTGGCAAACAAGAAGTAAAACTCTCTATTTGCAGATGATCTGATCCTATTCATAGAAAATTCCAAAGACTCAGTAAAAAAAAAAAAGCTACTAGACCTCATAGGAAGATTCAGCAAAGTGGCAGGTTATAAGATCAACATATAAAAATCAGCTGGATTCGTCTATACCAATAATGACAGCACTGAAAAAGACATTAGAAAAGCAGTATCATTTACAATACCTGCCCATAAGATGAAATATTTAGTAATAAATGTAACCAGAGAAACAACAGACCTATATGAAGAAAACCACAAAACACTACTATGAGAAACCAAAAGAGACCTACAAATATGGAAGAATGTAACATGTTCCTGGATAGGAAGATTTAACATTGTGAAAATGTCAATACTGCCCAAAGCAATTTACACATATAATGCAATCCCAATCCAGATTCCAACGACATTCTTCAAAGAGATGGAAAAACAATTGCAAACTTTATATGGAAAGGAAAGAGACCCAGGATATGCAAAGCACTGCTTAAGAA
>NW_006408651.1:5582230-5612105 GCF_000296735.1 Chrysochloris asiatica
TTTGGCAGCCCATGGCACTTTCAATATTTTCCTCCAAAACCATAACTCAAATGCATCAATTCTTCTATGGTCTTCCTTATTCACTGTACAGCTTTTGCATGCATATGAGGTTATGGAAAATATGATGGATTGGGTCAGGTGCACCTTGGTCCTCAAGCTGACATCTTTGTTCTTCAACACTTTAAAAAAGGTCTTAGGCAACAGATTTGCTTAATGCAATACATCGTTTGATTTCTTGACTGCTGCTTCCATGAGTGTTTTTAGTTGATCCAAGAAGAATAAAGTCCTTGTCAACTTCAATCTTTTCTCCATTGATAAGAATTTTGTTTATTGGTCCAGTTGTGAGGATTTTTTTTTTCCCTTTACATTGAGATATAATACATACCAAAGGCTGTGCTCTATTATCTTCATGAGTAAATATTTTAAATCCTCTTCACTTTCAGCAAGCAAGTTTGTATCATCTGCATATAGCAGGTTGTTAATGAGTCATCCTCCAACCCTGACTGCCATATTTTTCTTCATATAATCCAGCATCTCGGATTATTTGCTCAGCATACAGGCTGAATAAGCATGGTGAAAGAATACAAACTAGCCATTAGAGAGATGCAAATCAAAACAACAATGAGATATCATTTCACACCAGCAATAACAGCAAAGATAAAAAAAATTAGAGGATAATAAATGCTGGCAGGGATGTGAAGAGACTGGGACCCTCCTGCATTGCTGGTGTGATTGCAAAATGGTCCAACCTCTCTGGAAAGCAATATGGCACTTCCTCAGAAGGCTGGAAATAGAAATACCTCATGATCCAGCAATTCCTCTACTTGGTATTTATCCACAAGAAATACGAGCCATAACATGAGTAGAAATAAGCACACCTATGTTCATAGCAGCATGTTTTACAATAGCAAAAAGATGGAGACAGCCTAAATGTCCATCAACTGAAGAATGGATAAACAAACTGTGGTACATACACACAATGGAACATTATGCTACCTTGGAGAATAACAAGGAAGCTGCAAGCCACCACTTAACATGGATGAACCTTGAGGACATTAAGATGAGTGAAAATAGTCAGTCACAAAAGGAGAAATACTACACAGGATCACTACTGTAAAACACTAAGAAAAAGAACCCATACTAAAGGGGTGGGGTGGGTATTCTTTGCTGATTGCTGGGATGTGGGGGATAGGGTGAGGGGAGGGAGGGGAAGGTGGAGCACAGGGTAGAGAACAGACACAGGATAGTTTGGGTGCTGGGGAGGAGGGCAATACACAAGAAATGAAAGGGGAATGGAAGAACAAAGCAGACAGTAAAACAATTAGACAGGTTTGCATGGGCTAAGTGGGACAGAGGTAAATAATGATGTATGCACAGCCTTGGAACAACAGGGCTCTGGGATACAGGGATTGAGAAACGGTTGGAATGGGCAAAGGGGGGGAAATATTGTTAAAATGCTTGGTTGTCTTTTGAATCTTGGTTTCCCTGGCATACCATTATAAAATAGACACTTGATGGGTAGAGAAAGAAATAGCCAGAAATATCACCATATAAAGCTTGTAAGTCCGTCTTCTGCCTATAGATGATTGGAATACCTAAAATGGGGCTACAACGTGCCCAGTGAAGGAGGCTTCCTGTGGAGCCTCTGCATTACATAAGACCCTAAGTGGAATCCTGAACGCCATCCAGATCTTCTGAGGTGGGAAATTTTCACTGAAAAGGACAAGCAGACCCGCCTGGAGCAGCTCGAAGAACAGAAGATACTTCTTGAAAGAAAGACCAGCAGGAAAAAATACAAAACAATAACAACAGTCCAACTGACTACTACAAGAACAAGCAAGTTGCTCACCTGGAGACATCAAGGCAAGTGGTTGGGAATACACGAGCAGACACGTGCTCTGACTGATAAGTGGAAATGAGGGAAAAACAGCAATGAAGCTGTGAGCTAAGCCCTACAACGTTAAATAGACTCTTGTGAACCCGGGCAGAGACCTGGTTGGCCAGCGGTGTGGCAAGACCTGGGACTCCTAAGCCTAGAGTCAAGTGACATAGCCATAAATGACTAGAGTGGAGAGTGAAGTGTCCAGCTGATAAGAAGAGAGGGCTATGTACAAGAACACCCTCACTTGCAGATGATACCCACTTGACCTGGCTTCAATGGTTGGATGATCAGAGCTTAACTTGAAGAAGGACGAGGAAAAAAAGAGTAATCTGATACAATTTGATGAAATTGACCTACACCTATAGATGCAGCAGCTCAAAAGAGGGAACAAATCTTTACAGTGAGGATCATTCCTACCCCCTCAATACACAGAGTAGACAGGGATGGGCAACTTGGACATTGGATACCCAAAATGGGGGGCTACAAAGGCAACAAGTGACTGGCTTACAAGCTTTCAAGAGGGAGCCTAGATCCAGAGGGCATGGAGGAAGGTAGAATCTCCACTTAGTAGTATCCAATCTTTCTGGGTGGGACTGGTGAAAGGAGATGGGGATAGCACTCATGTGGTACAATAATGAGTAATTACTATCAGAACTAACTATGAGGGTTGGAAATGTAAAGGTAGATGTTTTGTAGCAAAAGGAAGGAAGAGGTTGACTTTGAAGGCCAGGAGCGGAGACCCCTGGGACCATCAAGGGAGAGGATGGAGTATAGGACTCAACCCAGAGAAACAGTGAGGCCAGAGATGGAGGCCAAGACAATGATGTGGAGAGATGGAGCAGCCAGGAACTCTAGACCCAGAGAGGGAGAGGGATTGTGTGCTGATGACCAGGGGTAGGTTTGTGGGGTGTACGCTTTGGTTGGTTGATGATGCATGGAAGGGACTATAACCCTGGCAATATGATGATATATGATAGGATGAATATAAAGCTAATGTACTCCCATGTAAACTATCACAAAAATCTTAATAAACAGTTTTTTTAAAAACTAGACAAGTCTATACAGTGAACAGTAACATCAGGGTGGTAAATAATACTTAGAACAATCAACCATATAAGATCAAAGGGGCAGCACTTGACCAAGTATAAAACTCAACAGGGAGGAAGACATAGTAAAGAAGAACAAGTAGAAACAAACAGAGGAAGGAGAGGGTAAAATAGTGTTATATTGTTAAGAAGGACAATGTCACAAAACGCAATGTATAAATTATTTAATGGAAAATCAATTTGCTCTGCAAACTTTCAACCAAATCTCAATAAAAAGTTTAAAAGAATTAAAAAGATAAGTAATGTGTATAATGAGAAGGCTTACATTAATAAAAACTTAGAATGAAAAGGAAAAAAAAAAAACAAGAGAGAAAAGACCAAAATGGCTATCAAAAGAAATTCTGAAACTTGCTCTTGAACATAGAATAACTAAAACAAATGCAGCATATGATGAAGCAAGCTGAACAGAAGATTTCAGAGGATCACAGGAAAAGATAAAGTTAAGTATTATAATGAAATGTGAGTTTGTAGTTAGAAACATTTCTCAAGATGAAAGAGCTGATGAAAACATCCATGCCTTGAGTTAAAATAGTGAAGGATTCTATGTACAAAATATTAAACAGCACAGGAATAATCAAAAGATGGAAGGAATACACACAGCTACTGTTGCCTTGTCTGGCTACAGAAGACTAAAAAGTCATGAAATATAATATAAAAAAGGTTTACTAGAGAAAGAATATATGCAGGGGAGATGTGCCAAAGGCAGTATCATCTCCCCATGCTTACAGCCGGACATGTATGTATTAATGGGGAGAGATTCTTTCCTTCCAAAAGGAAGCAGGCTTTCCTGTTTGCAAAGTTCTACTCTCATGCATCACTTCTGTCTCTCCTTTTTCCCATGCTGTATGTGCATCTAATGTACATGATAGAGTCTAAGATTTCAAGATGGATTTCATCACGGAGGCGTCTGAAATACTTGACATGACCAGTTTTGTACCTCTGCTGAAAACTGGTTAAGATGGAGGTTAATGTGTAGCTGATGGCTAGCAGCCCTACTAGGTAGCTGAATAGGGACAGAGAACTCAAAAGCCCCACTTGGTTCCAGACACATAAGGAGATCATTTCCTCCCCCCCCCATTTTATCTTGTTTATATCCTGCCTGCCTGACAAAGTGGTAGATTTCATCTTTGTCCACATCCTGATCCTCTGTTCCTTGTATTTGGAAGTTTACTTTATGGTTTTATTAATCTTTTCCCAATGTCCTTTTTCTGCTGAACCAATAAATTTCCTCAGTAGTTTTCCTCCTGTTGCCTTACCCCAAACACCACTTTTTCAAAAGGAACTGGTCAGTTTACTCAACCATTTCAGAAGATACCATATGATCAAGAACCAATGATACTGAAGTAAAAAGTCCAAGCTGCACTGAAGGCACTGGCAAAACAACAACAACAACCTGGGCTCTGGGAATTGACAGGATACCAGTTGTGAAGTTTCAACAAATTGATACAATACTGGAAGTTTTCATTCATCTATGCCAAAAAATTTGGACGACAACTACCTTGTCAACTAACTAAAAAAGATTCATGTTCTGTTTTTTTTTTAATGATACAATTTGTAGTAACTGTTTTCGGTTGTGATGACGATTATCACAACTGTAGATGTAGAAGAGGTGCAACTAAAAAGGGGAGCAGTTAATCTGACATCTCAGGAACAGGGACCCTAGTACCATCAGGAGGGAAGAACATGAAAGGAGCAGGGAATCCTGGGCAGAAAAGCAATGACAACAGAGATGGTAGCAGAGGCAATGGCATAGAAAGACATAACAGCTGTGGATTGTAGGCCCATGGACTGAGAAAAGCAGCGTGCCTATGGACAGGAGGCTGGCTTGCAAAATGTGCTTGTTGGATATTTTAACAAATATATATTTAAATGTGTTATGTGGAAGAACAAACAAGATGGCGAATCAGGTGGAAGTGCAGTAATGAGCTCCGTCAGCAACAACACAGAATACAGGACCAAACAAGCTCAGGGGATGGTCCCATAACTCTGAACTACATATAAAGGAATATTTAGAAGGTTGGAGGCTAACAACTGGGGGAATTTGTGGCAGAAGCAAGAACTTCATTGCTTTCTAGTCCGGACGCTCAGCTGCTCCGGGAGCCGCCATCTTGGGTAACACGAAGCAGGGGAAGGATCAGAGCAGCCATGGATGCCTGACAGAACCGTGGAGATAAAGGTGTGGACATTCTTTTCTTTTGGTATCTGTTTATTGATCCCTTGCTGTCTGTGCACCTCCATTCTGGTGACTGTAGGGGTGCCTGAACTAGTGGACACCCCAGCCCCACCCTCAGAGGGTTCTACTACGCATCGCATGCAAACAGATCTCCTCAAAATTTAAAGAGACAGTTACCACTTAAAACCAAATGGCCACAGACAGCCCTGAGCTGTTTATAACTAGAAAAAAGGCCTAAACGGGGATTATGGAGCAGAACAGGCCAAAAAATAAGGAAATAGGCCAAAAATTAAACCCTAAGTTACATCAAAACAACCAACAATGGCATCTTGAAATTTCTCAAGAAGAAGAGTGAAAAAGTAAGCCCATTTCCTGATCACATCTACCTGGAGGCAACCAGAAAGCATAAAAAATACCAAAATACACACCCATCTAAGTATTAATGCCACAGATAACCCCTGAATATGCCCAAGAAACAGAAGCAGATGACCATATCAGCACATGTCCAGAAACGAGATAAAGTGACTGAGGCAAATGAGCTGGAAGGAGACCTATACTCCATACTGGAAGATGGACAGACTATGGAAATGCCTGAGAAGGAATTCAGAAAAATGATTATAAAATGTATCAAAACACTATACAATGGAGTTGAGAAAAAATAAGGAAGAAGTCAGGAAAGTGCTACAGGAACAATCAAATAAGATAGATACAGCATTGGAAACAATTCAAAACCTACAGAAAGAGGTCCAAACGATTAATAATAGAATATCAGAAATGGACAATACAAAGGGCAAGGAGTAGAACTGAAGAGATAAAAGCCAGAACTAGTGAGCTAAAAGAGAAATCTCTCAACACTACTAAGATAGAAGAACAAACACAAAAAAAGGATTAAAAAAATCTGAAGAAGGCCTAAGATTCATGTTGGACAACATGAAGAGGAACAACATAAGAATTATTGGCATTCCAGAACAGGAACAATCACACGAGTCCACAGAGGAGACAGTTGAAGAGCTTCTGGAAGAAAATTTTCCTAACATTCTGAAAAGTGAAAAGATAAGCATTCAAGAAGCTCAACGAACCCCAGGATGGATAGACCCTAAAAGACAATCACCAAAACATGTAATAACCAAGCTCTCCAAAATCAACGATAAGGACAGCATCTTGAAAGCAGCTAGGGAAAAGACAAATATAACATATAAAGGCAAGCAAATCAGATTAAGCTTGGATCTCTCAACAGAAACCATGCAGGCAAGAAGGCAATGTGGAGGCATATATAAAACCCTGAAAGAAAAAAACTGCCACCCAAGAATCCTCTACCCAGCAAAGCTGTCAATCAAATGCAATGGCGTAATCAAAACATTCCAGAATAAACAGAAGCTAAGGGATTTTGCCAAAGCCAACCCTGCTATGAAAAACATCCTAAAGGAAATTCTGTGGACTGAGAACCAACAAGAACACACAACAACTACAGAATGACGTATGTGGCAGCATCACCCTGAACTCAACTGAAAAATGGAAGAGTCAAGAACAGAATAAAATTATAAGAACAGAGGATCCTGGAGGTCAGTCTATGATCAAAACAACTACAGTGTGAAAGAAGGTAAACACAGAGGAACAAAGATCCAGGTTGTGGGAAGGTTAGGTAGATTACAGGATAAAATAGACTATCTTAAATGGAGGGACAAACTAATGGAATATAAGGTAACCACAATGGGGTTGGGGTGGGGGGTTAGTTTGGGTGTTGGAGAGGGCAGTACAAGAAGGTAGGAGGCGGCAGAAGACCAAGATAGATAGGGGAACACTGAGACAGTTTTGTATCTCCTAGTGAGACAGAGGTAAATAGTGATGCATACTCAACCTTGGAACAAGAGGGCTCTGGGATACAGGGATCTAGGTATAGCTTGAAGAGGGTAAATAATACTAAAATCCTTGACTGTCTTATGAATATTAGTTTCCCTTCCCTACTATTGTAAAATAGACACTTGAGTAGGATACAAAGGAATATTGGGAAACATGATTAAAGAAAACTTGTAAGCCTGCCTTCAGCCTATAACTGATTGGGATTCCTAAAAGTGGTTCTACAACTTGTCCATTGAAATAGGCCTCATGCAAAGCATTTACAGAGTATAGGACCTTAGGTGGAATCCTGAGTCCCATCCAGAGCCCATGGACAAGGACTTCGCCACAGAGGGCTAGAGTTGAGAGTGAAGCATCCAGCTGATATGAAGTGAGGGGAAATGCACAAGAACACCCATACTTGCATACAGTACCCTTTTGACCTAGCCTCGATGGCTCGATAATCAGAACTCGACTAGAGGAAGATTGAAAAAAGAAAAAAAAAAAAAGTTTTGTGGTTTTTTTGGATAAAGGAAACAAGGGTAAATTGCTTCATCATGTCTAGATGGGTCTGATGAAAAGATATGTTGATAAGATTAGTAAGATTCAATAGTGAATAATTGTTATCATGACTAATTGTGACTGTCAAAATTGTAAAGGTAGAAGTTTTGTAACAAAAACAGGGGAGTGGTTAATCTTACAGTCCAGAAACAGATAACCCTAGGACCATCAAGAGAGAAACGCACAAACAGAATGCAGAACCTTATCCAGAGAAGCAGCAGCGTCAGAGATAGAGGCAAGATGAAGGCATGGAGAGGGGGAGTGGCTGAGGACTCTAGATTCATCAACTAAGAAGAGAAGGACTAAAAACTGGTGGTCAGGAGCAGACTTGCAGAATGCGCCCTTTGGAGATGTAAATTATTATATATGCCTGAGTGGTTTTTTATTTGTTTGATTTTTAAAAAGCTAAAGTACATAGAGAGAAATACTGTTAACTGATGGTACATGCAGGGGATTATAATCATTGTAATGACAAAAGGTGTATGATTTGTTGAATGTAAAACTGATGATATGTCTTGTAAACTTTTACTCAATCCACAATAAAAACCTTAAATTTAAAAAAAATAATAAAAAATTAAGTGGGTAGAGAAAAAAAAAATGTGGTATGTGTACAACAACAACAAAAAAAGTAATTGTGGTAAATACTGTTGGCTAAGGGTGTATGGAGGGTATTTTAATTATTACAAGCATCTACTGACTGTAAAATGGTGATCTGTCCTGTAAGCCTTCACTTGCTCAATACACAATAAAAGCTTTCATAAATAAGTAATAAAAGAGATCCATATCTGTGCCCATTCCTAAGGGCCATCCCTGGAAAAGAACACTGATATGTAAAGTGGCATTGTTGTTGTTGAAATTGCCATTGAGTTGGTCCCAGTTCATAGAGATCCTATATAGGGTTTCCGGGGAATGACTGGTGAGCTTGAACTGCCGATCTTGCAGTCCAAACTGACCTTGCAGTCAAGGTCTAGTGCATTAACCCACAGTGCCACACCAGGTAAAGTAGAAAGTCAATGAAAAAGTGTAAGGCCCCCACCAAGATGGATTGACAGAGTGGCAACAGCAATGTGCTCAAGCGTAATAATAATTGTGAGGATGGCTCAGTACCAGGCAGTGTTTCTTTCTATTGTGTGTTAAGGTCTCTGTGAGTGGAACCCATTCACTGGCCCCTAACAACAAGGTTCCCACAAAGGCAGTACCTAAACAAAAGATGGTGAGGCCTGTGAAAAATCTGCTTCCTGAGTTGGAAGAAAATGCTAACTGGCATATGAGACTTTTGAAGAAAAATCTGACTATTAGAAGAAGATAAAACAATGGGGTTCAAAACATCTCCTTCAAATGTGACAGCCTGAAATGCAGGTGGGTGTGGTAACCTAAGTTACATCTGTAAAGAGGAGATAAGGCTCTGCTTATCCTGAAGACTTGAAAAGCACAGAAAAGGGCCCAGAATATTCTTTCCATTGAAATGCTGAGTATGATTTAGTAAACTATACAGACTAGTCCCATTTGAATGCTGGTGTCAAGAGACAGAAAAAAAAAAAGAAAACCACCTGCTTTAAATACTGTGAGATGTGAAGGAAACTGCATTCACATTCAGCCGTTTATGTATTCAACAAATATTTAGTGATGGACAGGATAACTGGGTATTTAAACCATAGTCTGACAATGCATAAGCTTTGTGACCTCTCTTGCTATGAGGCACACAGTATGCAGACTTTCTTTGGTCCTTCATATTTGACAGGATCTTAGTGACGACATGGTGAGATACCAGCTGCAGGTATACACTGTAGATATAAAGGAGGGAATAATCATTAGCCTCTAACAGATCTTCGGATCATGGCATTTAAAGTTTGGCTATTGGTTTTGTTTTGTTTTAACAGTCCATGATGGAGAGAACAGATTTGATGCCTGAATTTGGGGGAAGGCTTAAGGTGCCTCCCAACTTTTAGCTAGCTGCCAAGTGTGTTAACCATTTGTTGTTGTTGTCAGGTGCCATAGAGTCGGAACCGACTCATAGCAACCCCAGGCACAGCAGAACGAAACAATGTCCGATCCTGGGCCAACCACACTACCACTGCCACACTTGAGTCCATCAATGATGCCACCTGGCCGATCCATCTCGTTAGGGGTCTTCCTCTTTTTCTCTGACCCTCCACCTTACCCAGAATGACATCCTTCTCCAGCGACTGTTTCCTCTGGACAATATGTCCAAAGTATGAGAGACAAAGCTTAGCCATCCTGGCCTCCAAAGGAGCACTCTGGCTGCACTTCTTCTAAAACAGATCTATTGGTTCTTTTGGCAGTCCATGGCACTTTCAGTATACTTTCAGTATTAACCATTTACACCATCCCAAATAAGATATGGATGCAAACCTATAGAGACAGACTGTATACAAAAACAGCAAATGTTTATTCATTCCTGTCTATGGGCCCAAACACACAATGTCTCATTTAATTTTCACAACACTCCTGGGAGACGGGTATCATACTTTCAATGTAAAGCAAGGAAGAGACCAAAGCTCCAGGAGTAGAAGGGATTTGCCAGGGTCACACAGCTTCTAAGTAGCCAACACATATATTAAGTACAAAAAACAAAAAACAGCTAAGTCACGGTGTTCTCTGTTGAACATAAACTTTTAACACCAACACCAGACCAGAGGCCACACAACAACTGTGGTAAAGTGAGATAAAAAAACAAGACCATTCTGTAATCTTGTTGACGTACAGACAAAAGCAAAGCAGTGTGCAAACCACACAAATACCAATCATCCCCTTATCCTGGGTAACAGGAGTGATAGCTGCTTCTTTACCAATTACAGCTACAGCCTCACTTCATCCTGCCTGCCTGGTAGATAATGCTGACTTACTAAGATACTCAATCATAGAAATTCCTCCACTTTCTGATAGCTTCTAATCCATAGCTAAATTCCACTCCCTAGGATCCTTCCCATAATTCACCTAACCCAAGCCCAAGTCCTATAATCAATTCTTGTGAACTTTTCTCTTACTGAGGTTCCCCATGGTGTCCAATTCCCTTCTTGTTTCCAGTTGTTGTTAGGTACCATTGAATCAGTTCCCACTCATAGCAACCCCAGACACAAAAGAATGAAACACTGCCCAGTCCTGCACCATCCTCACAGCTGTTACCTTTGAGCCCATTGTTGCTGCTACAGTCAATTCCTCTCTTTGGAGATTTCCTTTTTTCACTGATCCTCTACTTTACCAAGCATCCCTTCTCCAGGGACTGCTTCCTCCTGATAATATTTCTTAAGTATGAGAGACAAAGTCTCATCATCCTGGCTTCCAAGGAATATTCTGGCTGCACTTCTCCCAAAACAGATTTGTTTCTTCTTCTGGCAGTCCATAGTACTTTTAATATTCTTCTCTAATACTGTAATTCCAATGCACCCATTCGTCTATGTTCTTCCCTATTCAGTGTACAAATTTCACATGCGTATGTATATCCCCCTCTTGTAATCCTCAACTACAGGAGTCTCTGGATGGTGCAAATAGTTACCACACTTGGCTGCTAACCAAAGGTATGGAGGTTTGAGTCCACCCAGAGGCACCTTTAGCCTGATAATTTACTTTCCACAATTCAAGCAGTAAAAACCCTTTGGAGATTTTCTACTCTGACATACATGGAGTCTTCATGAGTAGGAATCAGCTCAACAGCAACTTGTTTGATTTTGGTTTAAATTCAATGTGTTCCTGGTGGTCTTTGGCTGGAAGACCTTGACAGAAATGAAAGTTCACCCAATTCTGTTGAAGCCCTTGCTACCTTGATTAGAAAGAATCCTGGGCTCACTAACCCTTGAATACTACTGAAGGTGCCACTGGCCTACTGCTGGGAAGTAAAGTCCTGCTCAGTTGGGCACTAGTACCTCATTGAAGCCCTTCAGCTTGCAGTTTGTTTTCCTAGGAATAAGATCTCTTGGGATTTGTTTGGTTCTAAGCTCAGCTCTGTATTTGATGAAATTGTATAATGTGGTCTCTGTCCTCAAGAAATTTACATTTTAGTTAGTTGGTTGCTGACATTCAGGATAATCTCCACAGTGTTGTGGTTATTAAATGTCATCAAGTAGGTTCCCACTCATAGAGACCCTGTATAGAGTTTCCAGAAGTCCTGCTGTGGCACTGTGGGTTAATGCGCCAGACTACAAAGCCATTTGAACTGCAAGGTCAGCAGTTTAAGCTCACCAGCTGCTCCTTGAAACCCAATACAGGGTCACTATGGGTCAGAACCGACCTGATGGCACTTAACAACAACAATACAGTTTCCAAGGAGTGGATGGTGCATTTGCATCGTCGACCTTGTGGTTAGCAGCCCATTGCTGACCTTACAGTGCAACACCAGGACTCTGTTCTACATTGTACATCTTACCATTTGAGTTAAAATAGAAAAATGTCATTGGAACTTTAATAATTATTCAAGTTGGCATTTTAAAAAGGATTTATAGAGTTAGGCCTTGTGATGAGAACTGCATATGGACCATTTCCCCTAATCCTCACAACAATCTTCCAAGACAGGAAACTATAATTTCCATAGGATAAAAATGAAGCCTAGAGAATTTTCCTTTCACTGACAATGCATTTGCTAAGGTCAGACAACTAACAAGTGGTAGAGCTGGGATTTGCTCTGACTCCAGAATCAGTGCACTTAAACATTAAACTAGATTGCTACATATATTTAATGTATAGTAAAAGCTCTCTGTGAAGCACTTTTCTATAACCTAAGTGCGGCACTGTCGGACAATGTGCTGGACTGCAAGGTCAGTTTGAACCACAAGGTCGGCAGTTCAAGCTCACCAGCCACTCCTCGGAAGCCCACTACACGGTTACTATGAGTTGGAACCAACTTAATGGTACTTAACAACAAAGTTTAGTCATGCTCTGGGTCAAGTCATGTCTCTCTAGTTAGGAAGCACTATATAGTACTATTTTACCAGACAGTAAAAGCATAGCACAACTATCAAGAGTTACCCCTTCCAAAAGTGGGATGCAATGGTTTTTTTCTTCTAAGTTTCTTTAAACTTCAGGTTACAGCGACAGACTCAGAGACCTTCAGCATGCTTTTCTTTTAGTTCCCAGTTTTCTGAGACAGATAGGAGGCTGGGTGTTATCGCCACCACACAAGTCTATATCTACACTGACCACTGGAAGAGTTTCTCATGAGACAAAGAGGAGTCCTGCTGTTACAGATCCTAGGCAACTTTTCTCCTGCATATCCCAGTTTAAAAGAACCTGTGCCATGCACCAAATATTTAGCCTGGTAATCTACTTTCCACAATTCAGGCAGTAAAAACCCTATGAAGATGTTCTATATTGGAGATCTCCATTGTGGTCATGTGTGTGACTTTGTGGTGAAAAACGGAGAGGAAAAAGAGCCCATCCTCCTTTTTGCCTCACAAGAGACCAGCAAGATCACGACTCTGCTTTCACCCACAGGAGATGTTTGTATAGAATGTAGTGCCTCTGGAGCAAAGTGGCACACTAACATGGAAAAGGAAGGGATCAGCACACACACAGAAAGGAATCTTTTAATTTGGTATATATAATTCAAAACTCATTTGGGAAAAACACAGACAACTGTATGTTGTTGTTGTTAAGTGCCGCCGAGTCAGTTCCAACCCATAGCAGCCCTGTATAGGGTCTCCAAGGAGTGGCTGCTGAGCTTGAACCACTGACCCCACAGTTCAAACCAACTTTGCACTCCAGCGCATTAACCCACAGTGCCACGCCAGGACTCCGACTATTGTAGAGTATTCATTTTTAACTGTGTTATATTCGATTTATACACAACTCTATCTACTGGGCAACACAGACGCTCTCATTACATAATCTCCTTTCTAACTTCCTTAGCTCTCTTTTGCTCTTGTCTTCTGAATAAAGTAAAGCCTCCTTCCTGACACCTGATGGAAATAAGGATTGTCAACAAGAAGTAGTTTAGAGGATAGGAAGCTGGCTGGAGGCTTCTACCAACTGCCTCACAGATGTGAGGAGATAAAGTTGAAGCAATGGAATAGAGAGGCAGCAGCTGGTATGAGGCGCAGTTTGAAGGAAGCATTTGTTGTTATTAAGTGCCATCGAATCGGTTCCAACTTGCAGCACCCCTGTATAGGGTTTCCAAAAAGTGGCTGCTGAGTTTGAACCACCAACCTTGCGGTTTAAACAGACCTTGCAGTCCAGCACATTAACCCGCAGCACCACACCAGAACTCCAGCATTAACTGAGGATAATGACAAATTAGACATGAGACAAGAGTAAAGAGAGCATTAACATAGCTGTGGGTTCCCAAGCGGCTCAATTTGTACTTGGCAACTAGCCTAAAAAGGTTGGCTGTTCAAATCCATCCTGTGGTGCCTTGGAAGAAAGGCATGGCAATCTACTTCCTTAAAAGTACAGCCCTTATAAGCATCTGACACATGAGGTTGCCAGGAATTGATTCGAGTTCACCTCGAGATAAACCTGGGGTGATTGGAGTGAGGGCAGGGCTAGTGACAAGATGCTTCCTCTGAGACCAACAAAAAGGTGTTAAGGGAAAACTGGTTTTGGAATTGATAAATGCTTTCACTACTTCACAAGGAAACGGCTGTGGATTTACCAAGGAAGTGCACAATGAGTCCTTAGCAATGGCACTCAGGACCCCAGAGAGTAAGAGATAAAAGAGGCAGAAGCTCAGATGTTCACTCTCCACAACAGAGCAACAGAGAGCATTGTGAGGAAGATGTATTAGTAAATTTATTTTCCAAAGATTCTATACCTAACATCTGTCCAACATGTAGTTCCTCCACATCTGTCCCCTAAAAGCTTCAGAACCAACTATCTGAAAAATTGAAGCCTATATACTCTATTTAAATGTTCTTTCTTTCTCCACTCACAGAATTTGTTACTGTTAAGGACCTTGGAGTTGACTTGAACTCATAGTAATCTTGCTAGGGTTTCTGAGGAGCAGCTGGTGGGTTACAACCTCCAGTGAGCAGGCCAGTGCTGATTCTACAGAACTCGAAGGTTAATTTAAAACACTCACTCATCTGTGAAGCAGACCTTGGCACTCACTCTTTCCTTTTCACGCTCTCGCTATGTTGCTAGTACCTGTATTTAGTGTTATCTAGGGATTAACATCTAGCATGGGAACCACAAGATCCACAGTTCAAGCCCACCAGCGACTCTGCAGGAGGAAGGTGACACTTTCTGCTCCCACAAAGATTTACAACTTTGGAAACCCTACAAAGGGTCACTTTGAGTTGGAACTGACTCCACGGCACTTAACAACAGCAGCAGCAACAGAGGTCACCAAAAGGAGCCCTGGTGGTACAATGGGTTAAGCATGGGGCTTCTAACCAAAAGATAGGTGGTTCAAACCCACCAACAAGTCTGCAGTAGTTGGTTCAACTCATAGAGACCCTGCATAGGGTTTCCGAGGAGTGGCTGGTGGGTTTGAACCACTGGCCATTCAGTTAGCAGGTCAGACTGTCGGCTCCTATAAAGACTTACAGACTCAGAAACCCAATGGCGCAGTTGTACTGTGCCCTATAGGGTTGCTATGAGTTGAAATTGACTCAAAGGCAGGGTTTTGGGTTTTGTTTTTGAGGATCACTGTGAGTCAGAATTGACTTGATGTCCAACAAGTTTCAGTTTCTAGAATTAAATAGTATTGAATTAATTGATAAAATTCTTAAAAAGTAAGAACACAGTAAATACAAGAAGGATGTGAATGTCAGATTGAATGTATGTTGTTGTTGTTGTTGTTAAGTGCCGTGGAGTCAGTTCCGACTCATAGCGACCCTGCACAGGGTTTCCAAGGCTATAAATCTTTATGGGAGCAGAACGCCTCATCTTTCTCCCACAGAACCGCAGGTAGTTTTGAACTGCTGACCTTAAGGTTCACAGCCCAATTCGTAACCACTATGCTACCAGAGCTCCTGAGATTGAATGTATAAGAGAACTAAAATCATTGAAACTTAAATGTCCTCTCACATTCATTAAACCAGTTGTCAGCTTGACTCAGACTCATTGTGACCCCGTGAGTGTCAGAGTAGAACTGGGCTCCACAAGGCTGATTTCCATGGCTGAATTTTCAGAAGATCACCAGGCTTTTCTTACATGATGCCTCTAGGTGGATTCGAACCTCCAACTTTTTGGTTAGCAGCCAACTGCTTTAATTGTTTGCATTATCTCCTCGAACTTCTACAAAAACTCAGTAAGAAAGCGAATGCATATTTTCATCACAAGCCTCATTTATAGAAAGACAAAAAAAACAGAAGCTAAATGAAGTAAAATGATTGGTTCAAAGCCTGAACTGATAGCATCAAGATTGAAGCTACTCATTCAACACTAAATGAGCATTGAGGTACTACTACAGGGTAGGTTTGTTTCAAGTATTGTAATAGTACAAGCATCCAATGTGGATTGATCAGAGCTGCTAGTAAACAACCTACACCGTACAGGGGCAGTCCACTACAACAAAGAATTATACAATTCAAAATGTCAGTAGTGCCAGCCCTGGATATCCACAGACAAATGTAAAAACCTTCCCTAAAAGCCGAGACTGTAAATTCCAAAAAGGCAAGTTCTCCCCCACCCCCACCCCCCCAAAAAAGCTAAAGAGGATAGAGAGAAATACTGTTAACTGATGATATATGGAGGGGATAATAATCAATGTAATGAAACAAGCTATATGAATGGATGAATGGTTGAATGTGAAGCTAATGATGTGCCCTGTAAACTTCCACTCAATCCAAAATAAAAACATTTAATTTAAAAAAAAAAATGTCAGTAGTGCCAAGGTTGACAAACCCTGGCTTAAACAGAACGAAAGCTCTCACTACTTCACAAGGAAACAGCCTGAAAATCACAGTGGTGGACTAGTCAAAGTCTTATTCAAGTGGTAGAGATAATGCTATGAAGTAAACTTAAGGAAGGTAAAGGGATAAGTGAAGTGGGGTTCTGTTTTAGATGGAGGTGCTCAGGGATTCTAAACTTTAAGTAGGGCTCAGGCCACTGCTCAATGCTGCAGGCTTGTTGCTGAGGAAAGCTGATAAAGTCATGATACCTTGTGTGGTCCTTTCTATTTTCAGTTGTGGCCCAGGGTTTCGAATGTGCATATTTGGGCACCAAAACCCATTTAGTACAAGGCCTCTTTCTTGACCCCAGGCCATGTCAGCTCCCGTTAAACTCTCAGAAAGTTGGACCACTCTAGTTAGCTTCACACATACACAGTAAACCCCTGGAAGAAAGAATCAGATGCGTATAGCTTACCGCAAGTAAAAGTTTATGTTGATAAACCAATCAGCTGACTGATTAATAAAAACATTCGAAAAAACTGTAAAGCCATTCCCCTCTTTCAATACAATTTAATTAATTGCAGAGATTCCCAATCTATCAGGTGTATCCAAACTAATACAAACCTGCCCTCTAAAATCCAAAGATTTCCCTTTAGACACAAATCCTATTAGGTAATGTCTTATGCTGGGTTTTTGGAGAAACAAAACCAGTGAAACATATCTATCTATCTATCTATCTCTATATATATGGTTAAGTGCCGTGGAGTCAGTTCCAACTCATAGTGACCCTGTACAGAGTTTCCGAGGCTGAAAATCTTTATGGGAGCAGAAAGCATTGTGTTTCTCCTGCAGAACAGATGCTAGTTTCGAACTGCTGACCTTAAGGTTTGCAGCCGAATTCATAACTACTATAATACCAGAGCTCCTTTCCTATACGTTTTATATATAATTATAAGAGAGAGAGAGAGACAGCAAGTGAGAATTTTATTATCAAAATAACAACTTATCAGAACAAACAAGATGGCAGATTGGGTAGAAGTGCAGTAGGGAGCTCTGCCAGCAACAACATAGAATACCCAACCAAGCAGGCCCAGGGGATGGTCCCAGAAGCACATATAAAGGAATATTTATAAGGTTGGAAGGCTTACAGCTGGGGGAATTTGTGGCAGAAGCAAGAAATCCATTGCTTTCTAGTTTGGGACGCTCAGTTGCTCCAGGAGCCGCCATCTTGGGTGAGACCAAGTGGGGTAAGGATCCGAGCAGCCACAGATGCCTGGCAGAACCACAGAAATAAGAAGTGGACATTCTTTTCTTTTGGTAGCTGTTCATTGATCCCTTGCTGTCCGTGCACCTCCATTCTGGAAACTATAGGGGTGCCTGAGCTAGTGGACACCCCAGCCCCACCCTCAGAGGGTTCTACTATGCATGTGCACAGATCTCCTCAAAATTTAAAGAGACAGTTTCCAATTAAAACCAAATGGCCGCAGCCAGCCCTGAACTGTTTATAAATAGAAAAAAGGCCTAACAGGGATTGTGGAGCGGGACAAGCAGACTAAAAAGGAAATAAGCCGAAAATTAACTCCTAAGTTATGTCAAAACGACCAACAGTGGCATCTTG
The DNA here is from genome assembly GCF_000296735.1 of Chrysochloris asiatica. NCBI lineage: Eukaryota > Metazoa > Chordata > Mammalia > Afrosoricida > Chrysochloridae > Chrysochloris > Chrysochloris asiatica. Next base: position 5,600,193 of record NW_006408651.1, read on the forward strand.
AATTTTCTCAAGAAGAAGAGTGAAAAGGGAAGCCATTTCCTGATCACGTCTACCTGGAGGCAATTAGAAAGCATAAAAAATACCAAAATACACACCCATCTAAGTATTAAGGCCACAGATAACCCCTGAATGTGCCCAAAAACCAGAAGCAGATGACCATATCTGCACAAGTCCAGAAACAAGATAAAGTGACAGAGGCAAATGAGCTGGAAGTAGACCTACACTCCATACTGGAAGATGGGCAGACTTTGGAAATGCCTGAGGAGGAATTCAGAAAAATGACTATAAAAATGACTATATAATGGAGTTGAGAAAAATAAGGTAGAAGTCAGGAAAGCACTACAGAAACAATGAAATAAGATAGATACAGCATTGGAAACAATTCAAAACCTACAGAAAAAGGTCCAAACAATTAATAATAGAATATCAGAAATGGACAATACACTGAAAGGGCAAAGGAGTAGAACTGAAGAGATAGAAGCCAGAACTAGTGAGCTAGAAGATAAATCTCTCAACACTACTAAGATAGAAGAACAAACACAAAAAGGCTAAAATAAAATCTGAAGAAGGCCTAAGATTCATGTTGGATAACATGAAGAGGAGTAACATAAGAATTATTGGCATTCCAGAATAGGAACAACCATACAAGTCCACAGAGGAGACAGTTGAAGAGCTTCTGGAAGAAAATTTTCCTAACATCCTGAAAAGTGAACATCTTTCACTTTTAAAGATATGCTTACATGAATATGTTTTGGGGGGATTCACATGCAATTTGTTACTTAAACTTTTATTTTAGAGCTTTACTTAGTTCCCCAAATGTGATGATTGTCCTTTGGCAAAATTGCCTGTAAGCACAGATGGAAGACTTTAAGCAACAAAACTCCACAATACTGCAACATGGCTACCACATACCTCCAGAAAGGAGCAATCTCCCTTGAAAATCATTATCCTCTTTGGATGGTTCCCATTAGAATTAAGAGCAGGCTCAGTGTTTGTGGACTGGTTTTGAACCAAAAGGAGACAGCTGATCCATCTAGCAACATTCAAGAAAGTTCAGTGGAAACAAAAATGTCCACTAAAGATGGGGATAACATTCTTATGATTCTATAGTGAGCAATTGTTATAATGACTAATTGCAACTGTCACAATTGTAAAGGTAGAAGTTTCATAACAAAAACCGGGAAGTGGTTAACCTTACAGTCCAGAAACAGAAGACGGACCCTAGAACTATCAAGAGAGAAGATCACAAGCACAATTCGAGACCTTACTCAGACAAACAGCAACACCAGAGATGGAGGTAGAGATCTGAACAAGGTGGGATGGAGCAGCTGAGGACTCTAGAGTCATGGAAAGAGAGACACTGAGAGATGGCAGACTTGCAGAATGTGCCCTTTCCTGGTGTAAATTATTATATATGCCTAAGTGTTTATAAATAAATTTTAAAAAAACGATAAAATGAATAGAGAGAAATACTGTTAACTGATGTTACATGGAGGGGATTATAACTGTATTGAAATAAAATATATGATTTGTTGACTTTAAAATTGATGATCTGCCCTGTAAGTTTTACTCAATTCACAATAACTTTTAAAAAAAAAAAAAAAGTCCCCTAAATATCTGCAAGAGAAGCGCCAAAAAATGACAAATGTGCATTAGCTAAACTCCAAATTTCTAAGAACATGTAGATTCCATTCAAGATTGTGGTGTGATACTAGTTCCATTTGAAAAGCTGGTTTCCTGGCTCTATAACCTCATTACTACCATTGTTGTCATTAAGTGCCTTCGAGTCAGTCCTGACGCATAGTGACCCGATATGGGGCTTCTGAGGGAAAGCTGGTGAGCTGGAACCAAACTTGCAGTCCACTGTATCAACCTACGACTATAGTTACCTATAAGGAGCTATGGTAGCACAGTAGTTATGAATCTGGCTGCTAACCTCAAGGTCAGCAGTTCAAAACTTCCAGCCGTTCCACAGAAGAAAGATGAGGCTTTGTGCTCCCATAAAGATTTATAGCTTCAGAAACCCTGCGCAGGGTCACTATGAGTCGGAACCAACTCCAGGGTACTTAACAACAACAATAGTTACCTGTAAGGATCTCTGGTAGTGTAGTGGTTAGGAATCGGGATGCTAATCTCAAGGTCAGCAGTTTGAAACCACCAGCTGTTCCATGGGAGAAAGATGAGGATTTCTGCTCCCGTAAAGATTGACAATTCTATGCAGGGTCGCTATGAGTCGGAACCGATTCCATGGCACACAACTGCGGGTTAATGTGCCACAATGCAAAGTCCGTTTGAACCGCAAGATCGCGGGTTCAGCCTCACCAGGTGCTCCTCAGAAACCCAATAAAGGGATGGAACTGACTCAACAACCCTTAACAACAGTAACAAACAGCTACAAAAAAAGCCAAAGCCTATAGCCATCAAATCAGTTTCGACGCATAGCAACCCTAGAATGCCCTTATAGGATTTCCAAGGCTGTAGTGTAGTGCTGTGGGCTAATGGGCTGCACTGTAAAGTCAGTTTGAACCACAACATCACCAGTTCAAAGTTACCAGCTGCTCCTTGGAAACCCTATGTACAGTTGCTTTGGGTTGGAACTTACTCAAGAACACTTAACAACAACCCTCGAAGTAGCCGGTGCATTGGAATCCCTGACTTTTCAGTTAGCAGCCAACCACTTAACCACTGCACCACCAGTACTCCTTCAGATGTACAAGTTGTTGTTAAGTGCCGTTGGTTCCAACTCATAGTGACCCTGCATAGAGTTTCTGTGGAGAAGCATCTGGGTTTGAACTGCCACGTTTTTGGTAAGCAGTCCAGTGCTTATCCTATAGTGCCACTCATTCATTAGTGGATTCATCAAATTTTGTATATTCTTGGCTTGAGGACAACATCACAGTTGTTGCTGAGTGCCATTGAGTCAGTTCTGACTCATAGCAACCCTGTATAGGGTTTCCAAGGAACAGCTGGTGGGTTTGAACTCCCAAACTTGTGGTTTTCAGTCCAGTGTTGATCCAACAGCACCACACCAGGAGTCACAGAGAGGTCAGAGAAAATGCCTTTGCTTCATTTCATTCACTGCTTCAAATAGCTGGTCACTTTAATTGGATTTGTAAGAATTTCTTAGTTATTTTTTTCTTTAAATATCTGAAGTTCCTATATAACAATGCTTGTAATCTTTATGAATAGTTGAACCTAGCTTTTAAGAAAAGCATTTTTAAAAAAACAAATTGCTATTAGAAGGATTCTTGGTTTCTGAAGGGGCTTTCCTGAGCAGTCACTAAAATATCCTTCATTGCCCATGATTCTGACCCCAAAGCGTCTATGTAGGAAAGTTTTGAGACATTTTCCACTGTCATAACTGGAGTTGGGAACTGTGGTTGGCATCTAGTGGATAGAGGAAAAGGATGCTGCCAGAATACACAAGTATAATGAATAATTGTTGTTGTTGTTAAGCGCTGTCAAGTCAATTTCAAATCATAGCAACCCTGTATAGGGTTTTCCCAGGAGAAGCCAGTGGGTTTGGACAACTGGCTATTTGGTTAGCAGTTCAGACTGTCATCTCCTATAAAAACTTACAGTCTCAGAAACCCAATGGAGCAATTGTATTCTGCCCTACAAAGTTGCTAGGGTTGAAATTAACTAAATGGCAGTGGGTTTTTGTTTTTGAGGATCACCTTGAGTCAGACTCGACTTGATGGAAACAGGTTTTGGTTGCTAGCATGAAACGGTGTTGAATTAATTGAAAATACTAATAAAGGGTAAGAAGTCCTGCGTGGAGGAAGTGGGATTCGGCCGAGATCCGGGTGCCTGGCAGCTACTGAGGAAAGTAGAAGGCCCGCGTCTGGAAGTTGCTGAGGCAAAGCCACGATGTTCCGGAACGAGGGCCTAGCGCCGAAGCTGGACCCACAGGAAATGAAACGCAAGATGTGCGAGGATGTGATCTCCTCCATACGGAACTTTCTTATCTACGTGGCCGTGCTGCAAGTCACTCCATTTATCTTAAAGAAATTGGACAGCATATGAAGATTTGGCATCACATGTAAATGTACAATATGAAGAACATGGCTCCAGTTTCTCCTCCCATCTGCAAAGACCCAGAAACATATGAAACTGACTGAATGGACCTAAAAATTCTGCTTGTGAAAAATAAGTGCTCTGGTTACTGACTTTCTTAGCTAAAAGTCAAAACTTTTTGGGAAGTATGAAGATTTCTTGTGGTCATATTGCACCCTTAGGCCTCCATGAATGTTGGTATTGTTGTTGTTGTTGTGTGCCATGGAGTCGGTTCCGATTCATAGCGACCCTGCACAGGGTTTCTGAGGCTATTAATCTTTACGGGAGCAGAACGCCTCATCTTTCTCCCGCAGAGCAGCTGGTAATTTCGAACTGATGACATTGCGGTTCGCAGTCCGATTCGTAACCGCTACGCTACCACTATAATTGTAAATAATGTTAAACGTCATTTTCTAGCAAGTAATAATTATAAGAGGATTGTGTTTGAAATGGTCCTCTCTTGGAATTTATTTCTGTTTACCTTTTATTTCTGTCCAGAGTGTAGCTGTGAAGAGTCCCTTACAATTAGTCATGTTTTGTGGAAGTCAGCACATACTTAGATTTGAGCCACAGGACCATTAGTCTAATTTTTAATAAATGTATCAAGAAAGAAAGAGAAAAAAAAAAAAAAAGAAGTCCTGCGTGGTACCTTGAGCTAATGCGTCAGACTACAAATCGTTTGAACTGCAAGGTCAGTTAAGCTCACCAGCTGCTCAATGGAAACTCTACATCGTGTAGCTATTAGTCGGAACCAACTTGACAGCACATAACAACAATAAAACAGAGTAAGAACAAGAAGGATGTGAATGTCAGATTGAATGTAAAATCATTGAAACTTAAATGTCCTTGCACATTCATTAAACCAGTTGTCAGCTTGACTCTGACTCATTGTGACCCCATGAGTGTCAGAGTAGAACTGGGCTCCACAAGGCTGATTTCCATGGCTGATTTTTCAGATCACCAGGTTTTTCTTACATGATGCCTCTGGATGGATTCGAACCTCCAACTTTTTGGTTAGCAGCCAACTGCTTTAACTGTTTGCACTATCTCCTTGAACTGCTACAAAATCTCAGTAAGGCAAGTGGTCGGGTCCCCTCAGTGCAAACTCCTTTCCAAGACTAAGACTCAATGGGAATACACGCTGTGATTGGTGACCACTCTCGACACCGATAAGGGGGAAGTGAGGGAAAAACAGCAATGAAGCGGGGAGCTAAGCCCTACAACGTTCAATAGACTTCTGTGAACCCGGGTGAAGACCTGGTTGGCCAGCAGTGTGGCAAGACCTGGGGACTCTTGGGCCCAGAGTCAGTGACACAGCCACAGAGGACTAGAGCAGAGAGTGAAGTGTCCAGGTGATAAGAAGAGAGGGCATATGCATAAGAACACCCACACTTGCAGATAATACCCACTTGTCCTGTCTTCAATGACTAGATGATCAGAGCTCAACCAGAAGTAAAAAGAAGGGGGAAAAAAAAAAAAAGTATTCTCATACAATTTGATGAACTTGACCTACACCTATGGAAGCAGTAACTCAAAAGAGAGAACAAGTCCTAACAGCAAGAATCATTCCCACCCCCTCCACACCAGAGTAGACAGGGATGGGCAACTTGGACATTGGCTACCCAAAATGGGGGGTGGGGGGGGGGGTTTCAAAGGCAAGAAGTGACTGGCTTACAAGCTTTCAAGAGGGAACCTAGATCCAGAGGGCCTGGAGGAAGGTAGAATCTCCAGTATGTAGTATTCAATCTGACTAGCCGGGGCTGATGCAATGAAATGCAGACGGGTCTCTTGTGATACAATAGTGAATAATTGTTATCAGGACTGATTGTGAGGGTTGGAAATGTAAAGGTAGACGTTTTATAGCAAGGAGGGGAGTGATTAACTTTTCAGTCTAGGAGCGGAGGTCCCTAGGACCATCAAGGGAGAAGAGCAGAGAGTGGGACCCTACCCAGAGAAACAGTGATGCCTGAAATGGAGACAGAGATGATGACGTGGAGCAATGGAGCAGTTGGAGACTTTAGATCCAGAGAGGGAGAGCGACTGTGTGCTGAAGACCTAGGGGACACGGGGGAAGGATTGCATGGAGGGGATTGTAACCATGGCAATGAGACGATATAGGATAGAATGAATATAAAACCAATGTTCTCCCTTGTAAACTATCACACGATTCACAATAAAACATTAAAAAAGAAAGAAAGAAAGAAAGCTAAAGCATATTATCATCACAAGACTCATTTATAGAAAGACAAAAAAACAGAAGCTGAATGAAGTAAAATGATTGGTTCAAAGCCTGAACTGGTAGCATCAAGATTGAAGCTACTCATTCAACACTAAATGAGCACTGAGGTACTACCACAGGGTAGGTTTGTTTCAAGTATTGTGATAGTACAAGCATCCAATGTGGATTGATCACAGCTGCTAGTAAACAACCTACACCGTACAGGGGCAGTCCACTACAACAAAGAATTATACAATTCAAAATGTCAATAGTGCCAAGGTTGACAAACCCTGGCTTAAACAGAACGAAAGCTCTCACTACCTCACAAGGAAACAGCCTGAAGATCACAGTGGTGGACTAGCCAAAGTCTTATTCAAGTGGTAGAGATAATGCTATGAAGTAAACTTAAGGAAGGTAAAGGGAGAAGTGCAGTGGGGTTCTGTTTTAGATGGAGGTGCTCAGGGATTCTAAACTTTAAGTAGGGCTCAGGCCTCTGCTCAATGCTACATACAGGCTTGTTGCTGAGGAAAGCTGATAAAGTCATGATATCTTGTGTGACCCTCTCCATTTGCAGTGTGGCCCAGGGTTTAGAATGTGCATATTTGGGCACCAAAACCCATTTAGTACAAGGCCTCTTTCTTGACCCCAGGCCATGTCAGCTCCCCTTAAACTCTCAGAAAGTTGGACCACTCTAGTTAGCTTCACACGTAGACAGTAAACCCCTGGAAGAAAAAATCAGATGCGTATAGCTTATTGCAAGCATAAGTTTATGTTGATTAACCAATCAGCTGACTTATTAATAAAAACATTCGAAAAAACTAGAAGGTCAATCCCCTTTCAATACAACTCAATTAATTGGAGAGACTCCCAATCTACCAGGGGTATCCAAACTAATACAAACCTGCCCACCAATCTCCAAAATCCAAAGATTTCCCTTTTGACACCAAATCCTATTAGGTAATGTCTTATGCTGGGGAAGCAAAAACCAGTGAAATATATATATACATATATATGTATACAAGGAGCTCTGATAGCGTAGTGGTTACGAATCGGGCTGCGAACCTTAAGGTCAGCAGTTCGAAACTACCAGGTGCTCCGCGGGAGAAAGATGAGGCTTTCTACTCCCGTAAGGATTTACACCCTCGGAAACCCTGTACAGGGTCGCTATGGGTCGGAACCGACTCGAAGGCACTTAACAACAACAACATATGTATACATATATATACACATATATACATATATATAAATATGTATATATATACATATATATATATGGTTTGGAAAAGCAAAATCAGTGAAACATATCTATATCTATCTATATCTATCTATATCTATCTATATCTATCTATCTATCTATATCTATATCTATATCTATATATGGTTATGTGCCTTGGAGTCTGTTCCTACTCATAGCGACCCTGTACAGGGTTTCTGAGGCTGTAAATCTTTACAGAAACAAAAAGCCTCATCTTTCTCCTGCGGAACAGATGGTAGTTTCGAGCTGCTGATCTTGAGGTTCACAGCCAAATTCATAACCACTATGCTACCAGTGCTCCTTTCATATACATTATATGTATACAATTCTGATCCCAAAGCATATATGTGGTAAAGTTTGGAAACATTTTCCACTGTCACAGCTGGGTTTGGGAGCTGTGGTTGGCATCTAGCGGTTAGAGGAAAAGGCGCTGCCAGAATATATATATATATAATGTATAAGAGAGAGGGAGAGAATTTTATTATCAAAGTAACAACTTACCATTGTAATGTCCCTGATCCCCAGCCAAAGGAGGAAGAGCAAGACCTGCTCATGAAGGAGTCCTTTATATAGGGAGCAGGCCACAGGCCACACACCCATAGGAAACAACCCTTCACCTGATATGACTGATCATAGCCAATCATCATAGAGTTAACAATGGCTGCATTAGGTTTAATCACCATGGGAATAAGTACTCAACTGTTGTTGTTGTTGTTAAGAGCTGTCAAGTTGGTTCTGACGTACAGTGACCTGTATATGGTTTCCAAACAGCAGCTGGTGAATTTGAACCACTGACCTTGTGTAACCACCCCCAAAACCAGGCCTAGTGAAGTTGACACAAAATCCTAACCATTACAGGCAGCCCAGAGCTAATAAGTCCTAATGGCAAGCTAAATCAGTTCAGGTAGTATGGAAGGGAGCTGCGTCAATTAGCCCTTATTAAGCAGTTGAGGCTTTGTCTGCTGAGATGCACCTTTGGCTTTGTAGATGGTAGAAGGGAAAGGGAGGAGTATGAAGAAGAGAGCTTCAAAACGCCAAAGGAAAATTAGACTCAGAATACTAAAACCAATCTGAGGAGTTACCGAGCAATAAATTGACCAGGTAAGTAACAAAGACAAAATGTATTCAGCCACTTCAAGTTTTCGACTTAATTTCCACAAACACATCCCGGCCATGTGTTTTTATGTTTTCTGTTTTTTAATTTGTTTAGAACACCATTGAACATCTTTCACTTTTAAAGATATGAATACAAGAATGCATTGTTGGGGGATTCACATGCAATTCGCTACTTGAACTTTGTATTTTAGAGCTTTAATAATTCCCCCCAAATGTGACAATTACACTTTAGCAAAATTGTTTTTAAGGACAGATGGAAGATTTTAAGGAACAAACTCCACAATACTGTAACAGAGTCACAAACCTCCAGGAAGAAGCAATCTCCCTTGAAAATCATTATGCTTTCTAGATTGTTCTCATAAGAATTAAGAGCAGGCTCAGTGTATTTGGACTGGCTTTGAACCAAAAGGAGACAGCTGATCCATCTAGCAACATTCAAGAAAGTTCTGTGGAAAGAAAAATGTCCACTAAAGATGGGGATAACATTCTTATGATTCTATAGTAATTGTTATCATGACTAATTGCAACTGTCACAATTGTAAAGATGGAAGTTTCATAACAAAAACTGGGGAGTGGTTAACCTTACAGTCCAGAAACAGAAGAACGACCCTAGAACTATCAAGGGAGAAGATCACAAGCAGAATGCGAGGCCTTACCCAGACAAACAGCAACACCAGAAATGGAGGCAGAGAAGGTGACAAGGAGAGAGGGAGCATCAAAGGACTCTAGATTCATGGAAAAAGAGAGACTGAGAGCTGGCAGACTTGCAGAATGTGCCCTTTCCTGGTGTAAATTATTATATATGCCTGAGTGTTTATAAATTTTTTAAAAGTGATAAAATGAATAGAGAGAAACACTGTTAACTGATGGTACATGGAGGGAATTATAATTGTATTGAAACAGAGTACATGATTTGTTGAACTTAAAATTGAATAAAAAAATGATCTGCCCTGTAAGTTGCACTCAATTCACAATAAAACTTAAAAAAAAAAAAAAAAGGTCCCTTAAATATCTGCAAGAAAAGCTCCAAAAAATGATAAATGTGCATTAGCTAAACTCCAAATTTCTAAGAACATGTAGATTCCATTGAGGATTGTGATGTGATACTAGTTCCATTTGAAAAGCTGGTTGTCCTTAAGTGCCTTCAAGTCCGTCCTGACCCATAGTGACCCGATACGAGGCTTCTGAGGGACAGCTGGTAAGCTGGAACCAACTTTGCAGTCCACTGCATCAACCCACGACGATAGTTACCTGTAAGAAGCTCTGGTAGTGTTGTGGTTCCGAATCAGGATGCTAATCTCAAGGTCAGCAGTTTGAAACTACCAGCTGTTCCGCGGGAAAAAGATGAGGATTTCTGCTCCCGTAAAGATTTACAACTCTATGCAGGGTCACTATGATTTGGAACCGATTCCAGGGCACACAACCACCATAGCTACCTGTAGTCCTGAAGTCCTAGTATGGCACTGTGTGTTAATGTGCCACACTGCAAAGTCAGTTTAAACTGCAAGATCACGGGTTCAGCCTCACCAGGCACTCCTCAGAAACCTTATAAAGGGACAGAACTGACTTGACAGTTCGTAACATCAATAACAAATAGCTACAAAAAAACCCCCAGAGCCTATAGCCTGGGTTTGGACTCACAGCAACCCTAGACTGTCCTTATAGGATTTCCAAGGCTGTATTGTAGTACTGTGGGCTACTGCTTGGAACTGTAAAATTGGTTTGAACCACAACATCTCTGGTCCAAGGTCACCAACTGCTCCTTGGAAACCCTATACACAGTTGCTTTGGGTTGGAACCTATCAACAGCACTTAACAACAATCCTCAAAGCAGCTGGTGGGTTGGAACCACTGACTTTTCAGTTACCATCCAACCACTTAACCAATGCACCACCATACGTCTTCAGGTGTAAAAGTAGTTGTTAAATGCTGTTGTTTCCAATTCATAGCGACCCTGCATAGGGTTTCTGTGGAGGAGCGTCTGGGTTTGAACTACCACCTTTTTAGTTAACAATCCAGTGCTTACCCTATAGGGCCTCTCATTCATTAGTGGATTCATCAAATTTTGTATATTCTTAGCTTGAGGAAAACATCACAATTGTTGTTAAGTGCCATCGAGTCAGTTCTGACTCATAGCAACCCTGCATAGGGTTTCCAAGGAACACCGGGTAGGTTTGAACTCCCAGACTTGTGGTTTGCAGTCCAGTGCTGATCCAACAGTGCCACAGCAGGAGTCACAGAATGGTGAGATAAAAAAACCTTTGCTTCATTTCATTCACTGCTAGAATAACTGATCACTTTAATTGGATTTGAAAGAATTTCTTAATTTTCTTTAAATATCTAAAGTTCCTATATAACAATGTTTGTAATCTTTATGAATAGCTTAACCTAGCTTTTAATAAGAGTATTTTTTTTAAATAAAAAGATTAGTATTAGGAGAACATACAAGATGGAGGATTCGGTGGAAATGGAGTGAGGACCTTCGCTGGCAACAATACAGAATACCCGACCAAGCAGGCTTAGGAGATGGTCCCAGAACTCTGAACCACATATAAAGGAATATTTAGAAGGTTGAAGGCTTACATTTGGGGGAGTTTGTGGCAGAAGCAAGAAATCCATTGCTTTCTAGTTCGGGATGCTCAGCTGCTCCAGGAGCCGCCATCTTGTGTGGGGCCAAGTGGGGGAAGGATTGGAGCAGCCACGGATGCCTGACAGAGCTGCGGAGATAAAGGTGTGGACATTCTTTTCTTTTGGTAGCTGTTCGTTGGTCCCTTGCTGTCTGAGCACCTCCATTCTGGTGACTATAGGGGTGCCTGAGCTAGTGAACACCCCAGCCCCACCCACGGAGGGTTCTACTACGCATGTGCACAGATCTCCTAGAAATTTAAAGAGACAGTTTCCACTTAAAATCAAACGGCTACAGCCAGCCCTGAACTGTTTTTAATGAGAAAAAAGGCCTGAATGGGGAGTGTGGAGTGGGACAAGCAGACAAAAAAGGAAATAGCCAGAAAATTAAATCCTAAGTTAGGTCACAATGACCAACAGTGGCATCTTGAAATTTCTTAAGAAGAAGAATGAAAAGGGAAGCCCATTTCCTGATCACATCTACCTGGAGGCAATCAGAAAGCATAAAAAAAAAACAAAATGCATACCCATCTAAGTATTAAGGCCACAGATAACCCCTGAATATGCCCAAAAAACAGAAGCAGATGACCATATCTGCACATGTCCAGAAACGAGATAAAGTGACTGAGGCAAAGAGCTGGAA